>NC_091821.1:42874779-43186598 GCF_038994185.2 Dermacentor albipictus
TCATATGAACCATTTGAGTGCTCGGCTAGAAAAATTTTATGAGGACACGGTTGCTGTGAGCTCAGCACAAGCAGTTAGAATTTGTGCCGAGACTGCTGGGCAAAACAATATACAGTGGCAAAGAGAGCGAACGCTGAGAATAACAGGAAGCAAGTGCCATACATTGTACAGATTTTTGCCATCGCCAACAAACAGCTGGCAAAACAAAATTGAAAAACTGCTGACGCAGAACTTTCAAGGAAACGACGCCACGAGATATGGCAAGGCGTGCGAGAAGCCAGCTCTCGAATAGTATGCACTTAACACTGGCAATGCAGTGTCGACAGTGGGCCTTGTTGGGAACCCGATAGTCCCGTGGCTCGGCTTTAGCCCAGATGGGATTGTTTTCAGGCACGGAAAGCCGGCCATGTTGCTGGAAATTAAGAGTCCAACACGTGGCAAAAGGGAAAGCATTGCGCAACTTGTAAAGTAAAAGAAACTGCCATACATTGTGTCCCGAGGGGAAAATTATACCTTGAGGCCTACACATTCCTACTACACACAAGTGCAATTGGGGCTGTTTCTTTTGCATTTGACGCAAGTAGACCTTATTGTGTACAGTGAAGTGGAATCTCTAGTTATCCATGTGAAAAATGCGTATCATTTATTGACAGCTTGATTCAGCGGCTGCAGTATGTGTATTTTACGCACTATTTGCCAGCGCTTTTTAAGTATGTGCAGTAAGAAACCATCAAAAATAAACATGAAAGAATGTGTGCATTTTCGTGGTCAATCACGTAAGACTCAAAACAAACAATCCAGCTGTATTATTAAGCAAGAGAAGCGTGCAGTTGGGAAGCTGCGCTGACATAAGTTTATTTCCAATCAAAAGAGATGGAGGCGGCTGCAGCTAAAAGCTGCCTGAGCAAACGGCAGCTTGACAGGGGCCCGCAGCCCCCTCTACAAGACGGCAGTGAAAAAAGGTTGCAGGAACAAAACCGATTTCGAAAAAATACATAGGCACCGAAATGAATACAAGGAGTAAACACAAATCTCAACCCATGAGAAGGTTTAGATACCTCGTATAGCGTTGCCGTATTTCAGCTTTAGTTATTTTTAAAATGTCAGTGGTACTTTTGTAATTATTCAGGAGAGTGGCCAGGATGGACAGTTTTTCTCTGCAGTAGTTAGTCCAAGGGGTTATAACATCCCATTTTTCTTTGTGTCGAGTACTGTATACGGGAATGTTCTCTTTTAGTGATAAGTTGTGCTAAAACATCCTATTTTCAAGTACTTCACGCTTGAAGGCTAGTGTTAGCTTAGAGATTTTTTTGGTAAATTGTTTCTTTGAAAAAAAAAAGATGTGCGTATGGCTGTTATATGCGATTTATAAAGCAGTCTGACAAGCTTTTTCAGAAGGACAAAAATGTTTTGTAAATTAGATTGAGTAGTGGTGGCCCAAACCAATAAACAGTAATTTAGATGCGAGTAAAAAAAGCAAATTATAAAGAAGTTTTACATTGAATGGTAGATATGTTCTAAAGCGGGATAAAACTCCAACTAAATGAGGTACTTTGCCAGTGTCAGTGTGATTATCCGAAAGCATATTAGAAAAAGTTACTCCAAAAATTTTATTTTGTTTAGTTGTTTCCAGTGGTTCACCCCCATACGTTAAATTTACTGGAACGTCAAACTGCTTTGATTTTGGCCTGAATGTAACAACTTTTGTATTATTAACATTTATTTTCAGCTAGTGTGCTATTGACCATTTTTTCGGGTTTATATGGAGCGAGTATGCCACATTTACCAGTTGATTACAATATAGAGCTGTTATAAAAGTACTGGCGCCATCCGCACATAGGACATATTTTGGTTTAGTACAGATATTACAGAAAGCAAAAATCAGAAGGAAATAAAACAAACAGGCACTGTGGGGTACAGTAAAAAAAAAGATGGCAAAATAAAAGTAATAAAACTAGACTATTACATTTCGAAGTAGGATAACGCAGACTTGGTTCATGCGCTCACTGTTCAGCTCACTTGAAACATATCGCAATAAATGCTCTGTTTGTAATCATCCTCTCTCTGAAAGGCTATGTTACTCACAGTTTTCATGTAACATATATTTATAGTTCCCTAGCATGCTAACATATCTTCTTTAGGGCACTTCTGTTTAGACAAATTTTTTGGTCCTTTCAGGTTTGTCTTAAAGGGAGTCTACTGTAATAGGCACAGTACTTGTGCTTACTTACACTTATATTTGAAAAAAATCCCACATATTTATGGTTCTGAGGTGAGCAACTGGCTGGAATCGTTGAGCCATAGCCTCACATACACATGCCTGCCTGTATGCTCACGTAAACCTTTTGTCTGCAAGCATAGGTGCAGACAGATTAAGGATTCCAGCTATTATTATCATTATGTCGTCAACGACAGCCAGCGTCTCCCAGGGCAATGGGCCCTTCAGTATTCTAGAGAGCTTCAACCGCTGAATTGCTCTTTCAACATGGACACGTGCTCGTGCAAGCTGCAGCGTTGTGGCAGCATCCTCAGGGGAAAACTGTGTCTGCTTCCGCAGAAATGGAGGCTGCACAACACCGAACCCCAAACCAGCACATCTACTGTCAATATTAAAGCCCTTGTCTACCATGATGTCATCCTTAAAAGGCTCTAGTCTGCCCAAGATATCTGAATTATCCACACACGCTTTATCAGAGGCACGACCTCCAAAACAATCACTCAAAAATGTGATGAGTGCACCTGGAGATACGCCAATCAATACTTTAACTGTGTGTACCCCTTTATAGTGGGAATACGTCAGAATGCGGCAAGATGCAGAGTGACATTTTTCAACCTCTACTTCTGTGCAGTCAAGTACAATTCTGACATCCCTGTACGCTACAAAGCACTGAGGCTGATTCTGTTGCACTTCTGCCTTGCTCGGCCATGGCGTATAGCTGCTTCCAGGACAGCTGCCAAGGGGCGCATTGTGCCATAAAAATACCGGTGTACTGTAGCCTCAGATACTGAAAATAATACCGCTAAGCACCTAAAAGACAGAAATGTCTTAAGGCGAACAAGCACCATTGTTACTCGCTCTAATACACTTCTTTCTGCATTCAGTTCATGAAATTCGGCCACAGCATCAGCAATAGTCCTGAGAAGATTCATATCTTCTACACCTGTGAAGGCTTTAACACAAGCGTCACTGTGAAACAGATCAATTAGAGTTCTGCTAGCAGGGGGTGCTGTATCTGTATTAACCTGCACCGCCTTGTGAGAAGCAGCAGTCTGGCTCTCGTTGAACTGCAGGAGGGTCTCGACAGCAGCGCTTTCCAGGTTTTCAAACTCTCTTGCATGGGCACTAAGGAGGACCAGAGCCTCAGCGGCATCATCTTTCCTTATATGTTCAGTGACGTTTCCGCTGCTTTCGTATTCCGATGCTTCCTGATAATACAGACAGATAATGGAATGACAAGTTGCACGGAAAAAGGCAATAGAAACAACTTTTCTTTTTGGCTGCACGCAATAAATAATACATATTTCGAATAGAAAATTACACACTACAAATGTTTCTGAATAACTGTTTCTGAATCTTGTATTTTGCACGGAGTTTGCACGGAGACACGAGGACAAGCCGAGAAAAAAGGTTGAGCGCTAACTCGGAACTAAAGTTTATTCAAACGCATGCATGAGTAAATAGGAAAATCGAAACAACACAAGGCTGTCATCATAAACATCATGTGTTAGCCCGTGTGAGTTGGCCAAGAACCGAAACTCTCTATCACAGAAGCAGACAGAAGCCTTTCATAAAAGTATCGGCGGAGATGTGTGCGTCAGTCAGACTTCCGTCCGCTTCTCTAACAGGGAATTTCGCTTCATGGCCAACTCACACAGGGTAACACGTGATGTTCACAATGACTGCCTTGTTTTGTTTTGGTTTTCCTATTTATTCATGCATGTGTTTGAATAAACATCGGTTGCGAGTTACCGCTCGTCCTTGTTTTCCTTGGCTTGCCCTCGTGTATCTGCACAATCTTTTTCAATATGCATTTCAACCAACTAGCCAAACTCTCTGGTCCTTGTAAACAGCTCATGCTAAAGTGAGTTACGCATTTCAGAATGCAATAGTGTTTTAGCCACTCTTGACTTCGTTTGGGTATCGAAATGGTTTACCTTATGTGCTCAGTTGTGAAGCATGCCATATGAAGCTTTGCAAACTTTGCTACATGAAGTTGAGCTCAAACTTACACAGGCTGGGCTTGCCTTTTCTGAATTATCCTGCGGTGATGAGCAAGGAATTCTTGGTGCGACATTATGCGGGTTGAGAGTAGGGAGTCCTGAAAAAGAGCATGAAAATGTCAAACTCATTAAGTGTGGTTTCTTTGCCTGCAAATAAAAACAATGGCTATAGCTTGTTTAATTCACATCACGAGTGAAATTAGTGGCTAACAACTGATTCACCAATAAGAAAAGAATGTTGCCCACTTTGCAGAAAATGAAAATGTACAAAACCAAGAACCTTCAGGCAACAAAATTGAGAAGGGTGTTTTTATGAACTTAGTGTATAAGAAGCATCATATCCCATGGGTGCTAAGGATAAAATTTGAGTAAAAACCGCTCTAACCTAGCAGGCCAGGCAAGAAAGTGCGTTGCACACAAAAATTTGAGAACACTACCGTTATTTTCACACAGCATAATAATTTCAAGCCCACGTTAAACGGAGCCTTTAAATTGCATAACAAGTGACACGTGTTCTAGCACTCCCTCAGTAAACCTAACATGCGATGAAATTGATTTTCTTCATGCCACTTGATTTTGCCTTGTCTTTTGTTTGGTGCTAATGTGCAAAGCTTTGCTTTAGGCTGTTGTACGTGTGTGTGTTCATATGCCCGATTAGGATGTCTGATGAAGCTGCATCATTTCCTTTTTTGCCTGTTTTCTTTGTATTTTGACCTCTTTTCATTTATAATTGCAGTTTTTCAAATAAACGTTCAGTTGCGAGTGCGCGCTTGTGTCGTGCTGTTACCTTCTTCTATGTCTTCGTCTTTAAGCGCTCGTCTAATATGAACATGTACCAACAGCCCAATGCCTCACGTTAAAACAAGTTACCATGTCACTTCATAACCATTTCAAGACAATTTGTCAATTGATATTTTGTAAAATGTGGCCTACTTGCTGCTCTTGCTGATGCCCGGAAGGCTTTCTCAGCCGATGCCTGGCTCCTGGCTGGATCATTGCTTTCAAGGCTCCGCACAGGTAGACACCGTGATGGTGCTGCTGTTTTCTTCAATTGCCGCCGGGCTGGTCGCCACATTTCTGGTGCTTTGAAATATGAGATCATGGTCTTAGTAACATATTTCCCACGGTGTCATTTGGAGGCACACATTCTGTATGCAACCAAGAGGGGCAGATAAATACAACCGCCACTGAAATCAAGGGCACAAAATAGTAAAAGCTTATAAAAGGGAAAGTAAGAAAAGGAATAAAAAGATTTTTTCAATTTCAAATGTACCATAAATCTGTACTCAGTTCGAATGAGTGTATGGGTAGACTTTTAATACCTTTTGAGGACTTCTACTGAAAAGTTACAATTGTATCAGAGAAAGTTCCCATGAAATCACACACAGCGACACTTTTTGATCTTCACAGCTTTATTTCAAAAATGATAGCAATGGCCAAATGAATCCTGTCATCACTAAGTGCATATTGGGCTCAGCAAAGACTGGATAACAGTAGCAGTTATGCAAGTAGGTAGCCAATACTTAACAACTATCTGCTTATTTTCATTCTCCCTAATTATTTTCAATGATTTTAACCTTTATGAAATATATTATCCTCTATTATTTTTAACTTTGATAACAGTTTGCGAGTATAATAATCCATCTTACAGAACCTGTTTAGGTCTCAAAACATTCACATGCACCCATTTCTGGTGCATGCTGAGCAACGCAGCAGAAAGAGTGACAAAATATCAGGGAATTGATTAAAAAATATTCAAGAAGCATTGCACATAGGAAAGTTTCGCAGACTGGATTAGTTTTGAATCAATAGTTTTCAAGATTGTGATTGCAATGTGCGCCATAAGTGAATAATTATAACAATAACTAACAAAATAACTCGCACTCTGAATTCTGCATAAAGCTGTAAGAATGATAAATCATACAGGGAAATGTGTATGTATTAATACCAGCACATCAACCGAACTAAATATTTTCACCACAACACGCATTTCAACTGATATATATATATATATATATATATATATATATATATATATATTTCGAATTCACTTGCAAGCACCAGCTCAGCCTGTGAGTGCTTCCACAACCATCGAGTAGCGGCCTCTAGAAATTCTGATTTGATCTAATAACTGTACAAGAAAGTGCTGCAATAAAAGCATTTCCTCACGGCTCCATAGCTTAGATGTTCAAACGCAAAGCACAAGTTAGCTCACAGCTGCTGCACTTCGATACAACCGAAGGGCAGGAAACGCTGGCGCCTAGCATAAGTGTTTTAGTGCGTGTTAAACAAATATGAAGTAATCAAAATTTGTCTACCAAGGCATGTTTGGAGCCATTATGTTTTTCTGGCAGGTAAAAGCCCAGTAATCCAAGCAATTTCAACACGTGCATACTAACGGCGACTGTGAGGCGGTCTGGCGGTTAGTCACAGCTGACAGCTAGCAGTGATGTTGATCAGACATGAAAGAGCGCTATCGAACACGACATAAGGTGCCCCACGAAAGAAAATGTTCTCCAGCTAAAACACCGCTCAACACATAAGTGGTCACGGTGTGCGCCCCTCGCTGAGACACAACATAATGCAAATAGAAAATGTTCACTTACCAGTTGTACCCCAGAAGAAATCTTCGGGAACAAAGTGAGCGCTGCACACCTTCATAGTTTTCGTGACAGGCTTGCCAATTCGCAGTTTGACTGTCCACTCCGTTTTCATTCGTTCGTCGCAAGGAAACGAGTGAAGGCTTACCTCGCCTTTGACTGCACGGTGTGTGCACTGAGGCGCACAGCACATTTTGTTGCTCTTGTACGTCTTGCCCATTTCAGGAAACACGTAACCCGTGAAAACAGTGTCACTGCGAAAGGGAACCTGTGCCTCAGCCGTGTAGATAACTGCAGACCTTGAAATACCGCTGTAAAAAGAGACCGAAATCAAAAACAAAACAAAGGCTCCAGCGCACCACGCTAACTGAACACGGTCGACGCGGGTACGAAACGCGGGTATCCTCTCGTTGAGGCTTACGACGGCTGCCGCATGGCGTCGCCACCATCTGTGAAAGTTGCGAATTGCGGACATGTTTACTTTGCCACTGCTCTCGCTGAACCCAAGGGCTTCAAGGAGGCCAGTGGTGCCTAAATCGACCGATGCGGTGGAGGCGAGCGCCATCTGGAGGTATTGCAAGGAAGCGGGCGCACCGCTCCATGGCCCCGAGATACTTACGCGCCAGCGCGCGCAAATGGCGGATGCCGTGGCCGGCCTATAAATTGCAGAGACGCTGGAAAGGGCGTCTCTTTGAACTTTCACGTAACAGAATTATGTTTTCTCGTATAGCCAAATTGTGATCCGACGCTATCATGTCTGTAGGTTGTGTGTAAGTCGTGTGTTACGATTTTTCTATGTATTTTAGCTTGAGTAATTCAATAACTTCAGTAGCTTCCTTTGTGCCGCATGGAGGGCCTGGGTATGGGTGGTTCGAAAATCTTTTTACCGGAACGATGTCCGACATCGGATTTTCTGCGTCACGGGGCCCTTAACGCTATCGCGTTAAAAACGAGCTTCGCTGCCCGACTCTGTATACATTCGCGCAAGATCAATGTTTCGAATAAAGACCTTGAGCGATGAGTACATTCTCGGGCAGCCTTTCTGTTTCGCGTTAACACCATCAATCTCTATTGGCTCTCCCGCGAAATCCGGTATCTCGCGGTAGTAAGAATACAAATAATGAAATGAGAAAAACATACCTTGGGTCATCTTGCGAGAATCAATAAGAATATTTATTGGCAGCACTCATGAAACAAGGATGTACGTCTGGTGGCAGCAGCAGTACAACCCTTGACAAGCACTTGGGATATATTTCCGCCACACTTATTATTATTATTATTATTATTATTATTATTATTATTATTATTATTATTATTTTATTTTTGCGCGCAATTGGGAGCCATATTCAGGAGGTACCACCTTGGTAGGTACAGCGATGCTCCTGTTTAACGGCGGTGAAAATGCGTTCCATGCGGTTGCCCTTATAAGCAACAACTGCAACCAGCATCGTTCGGGTGTCATAGTAGCAGGTGCATAGCTCAGCGCAGGGGAGACACGCTGATGCCACGCGCAGAATTTAGAAACGCCAACATGCCTCAGTTATGCTTCTTGTCTCATCATCTCTACATATTCCTCCTTTTTTTACCTCCCCCATGCTGGAAGGTAGCGAAGCGGGCTAAGTCCCGGGTGACCTTCTTGTATTTACTTCTCCGCCATGTCTCGGTGATGTTGAAAATCACTCAACAAAGAGGAAGAAAAAAAGAAGACAAGCGCCAACTAGGAAATGACTTCGCTCAGCTCACAAAGAATGCCCGTTCCTTGAAAAGATGTAAGCCAAACGTACACATTTTCCTGCAGGAAAACAGTACTTTGGCAGATTTCTGCGGTTGCTGAGGATCTTAGCGGCGTACGCAACGATGTGGCCATTAAATGAATTTTCCTTGCGCGCTTTAGGCAGCATAAACATTTAGTACAAGTAGCCAGCGTGATGTTTCAGTGGGCATTGCGTTCCGTTGCTGAGCGCTTTGTCACGGGTTCGTTTCGTGTTACCGGACTACGGCTGCCCCATTCCGAAGGGGACAGACTGCAAAAAATGGTCGTGTGCCGATCATTGTGCGCGCGTCAATGAACTCCCATTGGTCAAAATTAATTCGGATCCCGCGTTACTACGGCCTGTCTTATAGCCGCTTCGTAGGTTTGGGACGTTGAAATCAATCAATCAATCAATTAGTCAATCAATCAATTAGTCAATCAATCAATCATAGCCAGCCAGTCCGGCCCAACCAAGCCAAACCAGCGTGTGAAATGAATGCAAAATTTTCATGTTCAGTACTTCCACGAGAATACCACAAACCAGCTTCACTCCTGCTCACGAACACTGCAACACGAACATAAATGTGAATTGTGCGTAATTTAATATTTAATTAGGCATTTCAATAATACATTGCCATTTTATAAAATACCTGCAAAATGTATTTATTTTATATCAACAAAGTGCGACGTCGAAGGGATATCGCTGAAGTGAGGAGTAAAAGATGCAAAGATTGCGAGTGTGTGGAGAAAAGAAACAGTGCAAAATCGATGGTTCACAATATTTGAAAGTGACTCAGCAGGCGATAAATACCGGAGATAATGCGTTCCAGTGTTCTATAGTGCGGATAAAGAAAGGTCACAGTTTCGCCCGAAAGGCGAAGCATTGACTGCGGTAGCAAATTTAGTGGACAGCTAGCTAAACGAAGTAACGGTAGTAGTTTTATCGACCGTATAAACCTCTAAACATAGGCATATTAACGAAATTAACAAGCGTGGTGTCACGCGCGCACGAGGCAACATTAACTTATCTCACTCTAAGACTGCGGAAACTCGCTGTGAAAACGCTGGTGCGAGGAATCGCGGTAGCAGCAGCGAGCGAATTGACCTTCGTGCTGCGTCTCGCATCAACGCTAACTAAGCGCCGGGCGAAAAACACAGCGGGCGGCGGACTCTTTCCTAGTCGAACACGGGCGGGCGCCGACGCACGGGCCACCCGGATTAAAACGCCCCCCCACCCCCACCCCCACCCCCTCTCTACACTTCCCCGCGGAGTATTACACGCGGCGGAAGACGGCACGCTCTCCCCCCCGCCTTCCTCGCTCGCGCACGCGAGATTGAGCCCCGCCTTCCCCGGCTCACCCTCGCAAGCTTTAACTCGCACATACAGCACACTGCGCGTGGCGCCGATTTTATCGCCCTTGAAGTTTATAGAGAACATCACGGCGACGTCGACGGCCATGGCCATGGCAGAAATACGGCTGGAGTGTTCCTATAATTGCGATAGCAATAAAAAGTAATTGTCTCGGTGTGGTGACGAAAAGGAGATGAATTCAATGCATGATTATGTCTAGTGGATGTAGGTTTGGGTCTGGATTTATTTGCTCAGTAGAAGAAATTGCGGAAAATTAATTAAAGCACGAAAAAAAAAAGCTTTGAAGGTTCGAAATGGCGAAAGTGACAAGCTGAAGATTGCTTATTTATGTAGTGTACTGAGCGAAATGTACGCGAAATTTGCCTTGTAATGTACGAAAAAAAAGGCGAGACATGAGAGGAAAGACCGCGGCCTCTCTTTCGAGCGGTATACTACAGAATTCAGTAAGAACCAACTGGCAGGCCAAAAATGCTTCCTGAAGACGGGAAAGATGGGAACTGGGTGAAAAATACCTGCCGTAAACAGCAATGAGTACAGCGCCCGCCTTTCTTCTGGGGAGATTAAATTGTGTCGATATCAGATTTTTTTTTATGAGGATTCCATACACATGAGTCTTACTCGTGAGGCTCATGTGAAAAGGGGTCGAACGTACAGGGTACGTTGTAGGCAACTAGCCTCTGATGTGCGCGGTGGCACATATGTTCTATGTGATGAGAACAAAACAAATCGTTCGAGAAACGAATACCAAGGTATTTATTCTGTGACACATTACCCATTGGAGAACCATTGAATGAGTAAGCGACAAGAGATGGCGCTTTGTAAATGAGATGGAAACGACTTAAATTTAGGGAAATTAATATACATCTGCCCAGTGACACACCATGAGCAGCATGATGCAATTAAATTGTTAAGGAGGTCGTGGTCATTGGCTGATACAATATATGTTACAAAAAACAATCATGGCGTAAAGCGGATTTTAAAGTATAATGTTAGCCGGCAAATCAATTATATAAATTAAGAAGAGAATCGTTCCTATGATTTAGCTTTGAGATAGACCTGATGCTACACTGGCAACAGAGAATCGTTAAGAGTTGTAAAATATGCATTAATACTGGTTTGCGGAGAGAGAGAAAGTAAGCAATCCAGTTAACTAATATGAATGGTTGTAGAAAATTAGTTTTTTTTAACTCTTCATAATGTGCAAATGTCGAATGTTTTTGGTAAGCTTATAAACAGTGCGGCGAATTCACCACCTATGTTTAGAGCATGGACGATATGAGTGAATTCAGCTAGCTGATGATGACGTTGAAGCCCCGTCGAAAGCCGTACTGAGCGCCTCAGAAAGCATTACAGTCGAAAACCTTTAAAACAGCGTACACGCTTGGGACCTCCGAAACTGATCGTTTATACAGGTCACTTCGTTGCAAAAAATGACGCACCGCATCTCTAGAAGTAAAAAAAATTCTAAGCACGGTCAATAAGAGAAAAACCTTTAACAGGATTCCAAGAGATACATAGTGAATAAGTAGCTTTCTTTTTTTCTCTCTTTCTTTCCTGCGCACTTCGTCTGATGAAATGCGCGACTGCGACCGACCTTATTGCGCCGAGTTTCAGGGCACGCTCTGTTGCGAAACGTGGGAGCGACAAAAGGTGAAGCTGCAGATCGTCGAGTGTCGCCACCTTGATTTGCGATTTGTTTACAGGCTCTTCATCACGGTCGCCTTCATCGACGTTAATTCTCATCTTTTCCACCCTAGCTGCACGGCTTTGAAGACGTCGTCGGTGTTCAGTTACCATTATAACCGTCGTGTCGTCATCAAGTGCGACGTGTTCGTCGGCTATCGCACCCGCTGCTGCGCTACTGCAAGCAGCGTACAAAGCGAGCGATTCCTGGAGCAGTGCGGCAGGGCTTTGCCAGTGACTGACGTCGGCACGCCCTCGAAGTGCGTCACTGGCGCTGCCGTTAGTGCTTGCACAGAGTGCACTTCAGTGGTCTCTGCGCAGGGCAGTGACAGCAGTGCTATAGACGTGGCGTTCGTTATAATGCAACAACTCAGCCGTCGGGGTATGCCTATATTACTTCCTTGTACAGGCAAATTTGCTGTAGTGATCTTCAGTGTGGAGGCATTCACAATACACAGGAAATATAGGAATTCGGTCGGGGCATAATTAATTCTTCGTTATAGAGGTCATTTCGTTCAAGAAGTGTTCTTTGTAGAGACGTTTGACTGTATTCGTCTCAATCCAGAAGTTCCAAAATATGTTTCCGTATTACGTGTTCTAGTAATCTGCATAAGTGAGGTGTGCAAGTGATGGCTCTTAGTTTGAAATTGGTTGTTTTCGGATTTGTATAGAGGGAGAACTGTAGCGGATTTTCAAACTGAAAGGACGACAGACATCGATAGGGATATACGAAAAATATTAACGAAGAACGGCCATTCCATGCCGCGTATCTAGCAAGAAATGCGTTGCTTATATTGCTGGGCCATAGTTCTTAAATCTAGATTTAAAATGAAATGTAACACAACCTCGTTAGGCTATACTATATCACCGAGAGAACTTTGTGGCTTTTTAGTAAAAGGGGGAATTACGAAGTTATCGCGCTTTAAAACAGACTTAAAGTAGGCATAACATGCGTTCGTGATAACTAGAGCATTATTTGTACTGTGTGATATTATAAATGAATCGATAGCGCATTATTTAAGCAGAATAGCACTCCAGAATTTATGAGTATTTTTTAGCAAACCCGGTAATATTACTTGGAAATGAAATTAACGCGCTGCATTAGCTTTATTTTATTTCGAAGTTTCTCCTTAAACACAAGAAGTTTAGCGGTACGGATAGCATCACAAACAAAACTCATTTCACCATGTGAGGTCGCGACTCATTCCTAGTGGTGCGTCCACTGCACTGGCAGAATGCTTTCAGCTTCGGTGGCAAGCTTGTCTGTTTTGTTATTAGCGTGAACATAACGGCGACAGGATCCTTGCACCAACATAATGCAGTTACTATTCCTAGTATAAAATATCGAATGTGTTACGGTAGGTGGTTTCTAATATATTTCTCTATTGATGATCCCAATGTTCAATGTCATTTCATTAGAAACGTGCCGTCTATAGTATGTATCTTCTTTTTCCTAATTGTGGCTATGTGACTTTATTAATTTCTAACTTACCCGGTTTTGATTCTGTTAGCCAAAGTTTTGTAGTTCTGCGAAGACCGACAAATGTCACAGGACAGACCTAGTGAGGGATTATCTATATCAAGTCATTTCAGTGCGTATATATAGTATCTCGAGTGCAAGAAACTTTGCTCTGCAAAAAAAAAAGAAGAAAAAGGGGAAAGAAAAACAGCCCTTGTTGAGTGAAGTACATGACCGCTTCGCAGCGGCCACCGGCATACAGCGTGATGCTCGCACACGTAAGGCGAAGACGTGGGATCGTCCCCCACCAGTGGCAAGTTGGTTTTCCATCCACTTTCATTGCCATTAATTTATCATTTCTTTAATTCGATTCGCGAGTACAAGTAATTTCCCCTATGTTTTCCTTGGTGTACTTGTTTGTTGGCTTATCATGATTCAATTGCTCTAGAAAAGATTGAATAAGAGTCTTTGTTTTGATAAGAACCATTCATTGCGAGGTGTTATTTTTCTGATTTTGTCGACAGAATTTTAAAGTACAAATTCCAACCTCCTGTATTTCGTCAACCTGGAGCAGGCATAGCTCTGCTGGCACCAGTGGATGAAGAACAGACATCATACAACACTCGTGCGCAAAAGCAGATATTTAATCATTCGAAATTTCAAGAAGTCCCATGTGGCCGCTCCAACCGCCGGCAGTATGAGTGACCGTAAGGCGCAGGTCCACTCGGAAACAAAAGCGCAACCAAGGAAACATTTGAGACGGCCCGAGTTCGTGCGGATTTGACCGAGCACAATATCATGTTGGTAATGTCTTCAACATCACTTACCATTGTGTGGCAACGTGGGTGACATAACGCGTATGGATGTGTACCTAAAACCAAGATACCTCGGAGGGTACACGTACCAGGAATTGTTGTACGGGAATTGCGAGCGAAATTCCTAAGCGAATGGAGGCAAGCGTTTCCAGCAACGACGATGCCTGTCGAAGCAGCTCACGCACAAGTTAATCGCGCGTCGATTCTTGGCTTCAGTAGGCAATGATCAGTGTGTTTCTAAATAAAACACAAAACAATTAAATCCTAGGGTCTTACGTGCCAAAACCACGATCTGATTACGCGGCACGCCATAGTGATGGACTCATGAT
Organism: Dermacentor albipictus; assembly: GCF_038994185.2. Taxonomy (NCBI): domain Eukaryota; kingdom Metazoa; phylum Arthropoda; class Arachnida; order Ixodida; family Ixodidae; genus Dermacentor; species Dermacentor albipictus. The sequence goes on from NC_091821.1 coordinate 42,889,012, forward strand.
AAGTTTTAACCTGCTGCTGTTCCTTAACGTTGCGAACTTAACTGCAGCGCTTACATAGACAAGAGGACCGAAAGAACGACGACGACAAGCGCTTGTTGTCGTCGTTGTTCTTTCGGTCCTTTCGTCTATGTAAGTGGTGTAGTCAAATTTGCAATGGAAGACTAACTAGCCCGTATGGAAATTCTCGTTCCCCAAAGTGGACCTAAATGAAGGTACACGAGCATTTTTGAATTTCGCGCATTCGCCCCCCCCCCCCCCCCCGATGACTTAAAAACATCTAAATTCTCCTTCTGAAGGCCCGTTTCTGTATATGCAGTAGCGGAGTGGACAAATGTGCCCAAATATAGACAACGTCTTCCTTTCGCAGCGCGGCTGTGTAGAAAACTGGCGTTGGACTCAAACCTTCAACAGTTGAAGCAAGAAAATAATGCTTAGCTAATAACTTTTCATTTAATATCTATGTCAGATAACATAGATATTTAGCAGAATATTTAGCGCCTTAATATGTTGCTGCCCATACGCTGAGCTGTACTTACAGCGTGCAACTGCGTATAGAGAGCAGAGGTAGGCGTTTCATCTTCACAGCATTAGCTGCATTGCCAAGAAAAGTTGTCGAGTTGTAGCGGTGGATGTACCAAATTCTTAGGGTGCATCGATAGCGTGCAGTGTGTACTATCGAGTCACGCTACAATATTTTTGGACATGCGCAACCGCTATCTCAAAACGTACGCTGTTTCTGTGGGAGAACGCGGTTTTTATTAACTAAACATACAAGAAACGAGTAAAAAATGTTCCGAGCAAACAGATCTTCTTTTCTTGCCTCGGAAAAAAAAAAATGTGCCAAATTACTTGCCAAGATTGAAGTGTACGGGGTTTAATGAGAATCGGGTTGAAATATGGAGGAATTTTTGCAGAGCTAGGTAAAAACAATTCGCGGAGAAACTAACGTTGTCGATTGAAATGCTCCCAAAAGTTTTACAACATTCAAACTCCGTTTCCAGCTCCGTTTTCAGCTCGGCGACTTGAAACGACCAACAAGTTGTTTCAAAAGGATCAAGAAGTCTAAATGCTCTACGAAGACGTCGAATTAACAACGAGTAAGGTCAAACCAATGTGTAACGCAAGGTTATGGAGATAAATAAGTCGTTAGCCGAAGAGCTTATGCGGTCCAGGGCCATGAAATTTCGGTTACGAGAGATGAAACAGTTTGACAAGATGAACATGAATTCGATGGTTCGGTTGATGATAACTTGGGATTTTTATGACGCAAGGGCCAATGATGGCCAAAGAGTGCCAATGCGATGCCTCTATTCCCGCCTACTGTGCATTACTTTTCGGCAGGAGTTGCTCAATTCATCGACAGCTTGCATATGCTTGTATACGTCACTCCTTCCATCATCACGCCGCACTGCTGCATATCAATTGTATAGAAATTAAATTCGGGGTTTCTACATTAGAAAACGACGATCTGATTGAGGCACACCGTTGGGGAGGGACTTCGGATTAATTTTGACCACCTCGGCTTCTATAACGTGTACCCAACGCAGGGTGCACGAGCATTTTTGCATTCAAATTTCGTCGGAATGCGGCCGTCGCGGCTGGAATTGAACCCACGACCTGGAGCTCGCCCGTACAACACCATGGTCATTGAGCTATACCGCGGCAGGTGAACTTTGAATATTAAACTCATCCCTCCTAATTAGTTGATATGAGAAGTTGCAGATGGCTTGCGATATTTGTATACGTGAGCTGGTTGAGAAATGTTTCTTTCAAATATTTACATGTATTTAAAAAAATATGCAGATACAACGCACTTATAATCTATGCAAAGCGAATCCTTAGAGAGGCGATACATTGAATACTATGAAACTAAATGCTTTGCGTACCTTTGTGTAAACCCGCCGCGGTTGCTCAGTGGCTATGGTGTTAGGCTGCTGAGCACGAGGTCGCGGGATCGAATCCCGGCCACGGCGGCCGCATTTCGATGGGGGCGAAATGAGAAAACACCCGTGTACTTAGATTTAGGTGCACGTTAAAGAACCCCAGGTGGTCGAAATTTCCGGAGTCCTCCACTACGGCGTGCCTCATAATCAGAAAAGTGGTTTTGGCACGTAAAACCCCATAATTAATTAATTACCTTTGTGTTGATGGGAAAGCATCAAAACCCACCGTGGTTGCTCAGTGGCTATGTTGTTGGGCTGCTGAGCAAGAGGTCGCGGGATCGAATCACGGCCACGGCGGCCGCATTTCGATGAGGGCGAAATGCAAAAACACCCGTGGCACTTAGATTTAGGTGCACGTTAAAGAACCCCAGGTGGTCAAAATTTCCGGAGTCCTCCGCTACGGCGTGCCTCATAATCAGAAAGTGGTTTTGGCATGTAAGACACCATAATTTAATTTTGGGAAAGCACGAAATGGTTCAGGGAAAAATCCCAGCGTCTGTAGCAGCGGAAATTTCACCTACATTCCCATTGGCTGTGACTTCACGTCAGGTGGGCGCCTGGACGAAGCAGAGCGGGCGTAAAGGGAACCCCTGCTGCTGCCCTGGAGCGTCAGGTGTTGCGTGAGGGAAGAGGGCATCGTCGCGACGCCACGTCACCCGCTCTTTCGGAAGCCTGTGTTATACCCCTGTCACACGGGCATGGTGGCTAGAGGGGGAGGTGTCGGCATCGGAGCGCCGGAGAGGCAGCATTTTTTCAGGACGATGCGGCGGCGCTGCTGTCGGCTCCGAGATGCCTCCCGTACGCTGGCTAAGGTCCGCTGCGGTTATTTGGTTCCGCTGTGAAGTGCTTTCTAGCTACGCGGCTTCTTGGGGCGCAATACGCGCATCGGAAAATCATTTTAAAGGCTAGGCGACTTTATCACTGCAGCTGGCCTAACGTACTATGTACTAAATTTTGGTCATTTTATCGCCGCGCTTTAGCTAATTCGCGCTCAGTGCAACACTTGTGAAACTCATAATTGCACCAAACAGAAAGCTTCCGCAGTAGGCGGTTGTTTGCAGTTTGCCAATGCCGCTTTAACATTTTAAGGGACTATTATGGGGTGCCGTATGCAGTTATGTCTGGCGTGACTTTATTAGTGCCTTGAGCTACAGGCGCTTCCCCTAATCGTCTACTGGTTGGTGCGCGCCTCAGTTGAAACTGATTAAAAACCATGAAATTGAAAACCATGAACCAAGAAACCATGAAAACCATGATTATTTCAAGTTTATTTAATTTTGCAATGAAAGGTAGAACTGTAGGCACCAATGGTCAAAACTCAGCATAATATGAGAGCGTTAAGGGAAATTTGGTTTCCAATATTAGAAACCTGCAAAGAACTAAGTTCGCGTATTTAGTACCGCACAAATAATGCCAAAGATGCCTTAAAAAGAATATTTATTGTTAATAAAATAATGTACACGACTCTATATACACGGTTGTTAGCTCTCAAACAAACAATATGATACGAAATGGAGCGCAGATCCAATATATAATGGAGGTATATACCCAGAAGCGGTGAACTAGTGCAGTGCAAATAATAATTTGTCGGGTGGGAAATTCTGTTCAGATATGCAGATATTTCTGGGCATACAATGTGATGTGAACAATTCCTGTTTTACATATACAAATGCCTTATGTTGTTGTTAAGTTATGTTGTGCGCCTCAACTTGAGGTACTTCATTTTTTCTCGCTTCCCTTGCTTCGATGCGTTCTCTCCTGCGACAAGGACGAGCAACCTCGTGATGACAAAACGCCGTATCACTTGGTTGGTGATTTCTACGCTATGCTGCGCACAGCCAACCATATCCAGCTTATTTATTGACAGGCAGCTGGAAATAAGGCCCATGATGCTGTCAGCTTTCAACTTGTCAAAGCTGAAACAATGCGTGAAGGCATCTTCCATCGCAGCAACCAAGTCCTTTAGTGCCCGAGATGGGTAAAGTAGGCCGCCTCTATCCATGTGGTTGGTAAGGCACGACTCTTCCGGAAGCAAGCGCGAGTCTTTTGCTTGAAGCAACAGCTAGAGAACACTATTCGAAATTTGTTCTCATTAGCATTTTCCTGGTAACATACCCGCTAACGTAGAAGGGTATGCGAGAGTCGCTATTTGATCCCACCATTTCACGATGATCTGGCATCGCATCACAATGCTTTACCATCTCGTGAACTTCATTTAGGTGGCCCACATCCAGGAGATCATCCAGCTTACTCTGAACACCGACCAAATTTTTCCAGTGGCGTGGGTCAAGAAGGTTACTCAGAACTTCTTATGACAAGGTAACAAAAGCGGGGAAGGCGAAGCTAACGTAACGTCACCACAGACATCACGACGCGCGCTTGGAGCCGGAGAGATTGCTCAAACACATCACGCTAGGCATCTCGGAGACGACGAGCGCGCCACCTGTCGCTGTCATGAAAAAATGCCGCACCGCCATACGCGGCGCAGCCCAGCCGATGCTGACACCTCCCCCTCTAGCCACCATAACACGGGCAACTAAAGTGCACTTCGAGCAAGTGCACTTCAGCGCACCGAGTGTCATTTTGGCGGCACGCTGCTACACGAGAATGAAAAGTGGTCTTTCAGATTGGTGGCCATGGCGATCGGCAGCGTGGCCGTAAACAGTCCGAGAGCAGTTTATTGCTGTTTTTGATTTTCTTTTAGTGTGGCTCATTTTATTACCTTGTAACGTTACCAAAATTACTCCTGATTCTGCTTTAATATTATTTTACTTATTTTTTTGCTAACTGCTAACGAGGCTACACACTTCGCCGCCGCGAAGTCTGTGCGCCGAAGGCACTCGCCGACGAGTGCGCTCTGCAGGGAGTGTCACTAAGCGTTGCCGTTTGGCAGCCTGCGAATGAAACTATAGCGGCGAAGTGCACTCACTCAATGTGCACTTTGTCACAGGGATATTATCCGTACGTTCCATTGACCGCCTAAGCTGTCACCTGCGTTCTGTAAAGAAATTAACGTACAAGAAAACAGAAGAAATTCGAAAGGAAAAACGTCGGTGGGGGTGAGTTTCGAACCAACGACCCCACGCTCAGAAGCAGAGTGTCTCACCCACTGGGCTAAACCAGCGCCTCCCAGATAGTAAGCCTGTGCACTCTTACTTATGACATCATGCTACTTGGACAAATTTCACGGGCAAGGTAGCGAGACGTCACTGGTCGAAGTGCACCAGCCCTGTGCTATCTAGGAGGTGTTTGCCAAGCGTTTCAACGCGCTAGCTTGCCCGCGGAGAGGAGGAATAAACATTTTATTTAAATAGCGGACTGATGTTATTGCGGGTGAAGCCCCTACTCCAAGGCCCCACTGGGTATAGCGGCTCGTTCGGCCTGGTCCAAGACTGCTTGCTGGCTTCTCAAGTCCTGCCGGGAGAGTCGCGCCTCCCGCGACCATTGAGGAGTTCATAACTCGAAGGACCACTGAGCGGCGTTGAATTTCACATTAACGCTTTCTCGCATTCACAATTCATAAGAAGTACATTCTAAGTAAGGTAAAGTTACTCTAAGCAAAGTGTAATCACAAGCAATGTTTACGCTTGTGTACTGCACGGTTCACTGCCTATGCCGAAATGCAAGACCCAAGTCAGGCGGATGCGTAGCGTGAGACGCCAGCGCACCGATGTTAGGAGGGCAAAACCGATGAATGAAGCTTGTCTAGGGAAGAATGGCGATGAGGGGTACATACATGCCGAGAAGTGCGAGGCACACTTAAATGCATTTAAGGATTCTATTGCCCATGCATCCCAGTGGCACATACATATCTTGGAGGATTGGTCAAGCATTCGCACATGCCCAGTGGCACATAAGCAATGGCCCGAGAATCAGTAGCCCAAGTATAAGAAGTTTAAGAAAATCAAAGAAGCCATTGGATATGATGCGCGATATAATTTAGCTGTGCGCTTTAAAGATGCCTATTAGCCGGCAAGATATCTACAGGTTTCATGTCGTGATTTATAATTTGATTATGCGGAACATGAGATGGCGCTCACTGGCACTACTTTGTCAGCCAACATTGACCCTTTGGGGCGCCGAATAATTCTGTTCATTGAAAACTTACTTTCACCGCATTTCTTGGATCCCGAGATTCAGAAAACGCGTATAGGTGCAGAATCGATTCATATTTTTTCTTTTTTTTTGCTGAGTTTACTGAATGTGGACTCTATGCGAAATCTCACTCCAGGAACAAGATATGAAAACATCAACTATCTCGTGTCTAGCAGGCTTGAAATGCACCTATCTAGGCACTTCAACATTATGCCGGCCCAACACATTGGAAAACAATGAAATAAAGGGACCTACTACCTACAACGGCAAACTCGCACTGAGCAATAACACACAACCGTTTATCTTCTCGCTAATTTTACTAAAACAACGCGCACCCGTTATTCGAACTTACTACACACACACACACACACACACACACACACACACACACACACACACACACACACACACACACACACATATATATATATATATATATATATATATATATATATATATACACGACCTTGCAGTCACACCAGACCACGAGAAGGGGGTGAGCGTAGGAAACTGATAGTTTGCTTTAAATATATATCTTATTCATCAGAATATGTCCTCATCTCATTCTCAATTCAATATGGGTTCCATATTCGACAGTGTCGAATCTTCGACAACTCATTGGCTTGAGCTGGCTCACAGTCCGAAACTTGGTCTTCGTATTCCGGAAAGTTGTAGAAGGGCACGTTGTGCCTGGAAACAATTCGCGCTGGAGTGAGTTCCTTCACTTGTGACCTCATCAACAGTGAAATCACACGACGCTCACCTGTAGAAGTCGGATAGCTCTTCGTTGAACATACGATAAATGAACGAGTTTTGTGCTGTGTCAGTCTCGTCGCAGAGAGCCTATAAGACAAATGAGGCGACATCGCTGTGCTTAACAGCTGCTGCCAGGAGTGATATATCGTAATAATAACTGGGTCTTACCATCATATGCGCTGCATAGAACACATGCTTGCTATCGGCTGGAAAATTCTGGTGCAGGCTGAAGTTGGACATGCTATAACGCGATCCTTCGAGACTGTACTTGAAGGCCTGTGGAAACGAAAGTGTGGTTAGCTCCATACGCTTTACGGAACTAGCTGAAGTGTCCGAGCTCATTCGATGCATTGGTGTAAAGCGTGCAACATACACTGCTTCATAAGAGCAGCTCGCGGTGTTGCTTTTCGGGTGCTGTCATGCTGGTTTGGGTTGAGGTAGGAGCGTGTAGGGTTACTGATATACGATTTGTCTGAACGTTCGTTCAGCTGGGATTAGGAAGGGGAGCCCAAACCACCAGGAGCTGACCGAGCCTGCTGAAGTTCACGACTACTAAATAATTGTAAACTTACCAGGTACTGCAAACACCAGCAGAATAGCCTAGCCATGGTATCGACTAATGACCTGATCACTTAACTTTCATATAAAATTAGCTGGTTAAGGTTTCGCAAAGATAACCTGAAATGCATACTGCGTTAGAAGGTATATTGGGCGTGCACGACACGGCTGTCGCCACTGCACGGTAACGTGCGTCGTCTCCCTTACAGCAGCGTTTTTTTCTTGGGCGAGGAGCTTTGGCACAGGCTTCGAAATTTAGTCGCCTAAGAGCTTGCTTTGGAACAATGTAGTTGTGCGCTGCAAACGGGTAGACGACACAATAATTGACGTTTACACCACTGTGGAGGCGCTTAGCACGCAGTACTGATAGTGCTAGACAACTCAGGAATGCTCCTCTTTCGGTCAGATATGATGGCCCTCGAACTCTAGCTTGCAAAACTTCGTACGTCCCACAGTCCTTCGTTCGCATAAGCAGCCGTACTCGCGTTGAGCAGAACGCAGCTCTTTGTATCTGCATATTAGGTTACATGGTGGTCGCTAACTAGACAACGCGTGTTTCGTGAAGAAAATAGTAATTGTTCGAGGACGGATTGAAAAAATTCTCGATGCATCTACCCTGTAGAGATGTAAGGTAGATTCATCATCAATTTTTTCAGTCCGTGGAGACTTTAATGCTAGTAGCAATCTATCTTATGGTTCGTGGGTAATTGCTGATGATATTGATAACTAGAATTTATTGACGGGAAACGGAAGGCGAAAAACGAGCAGAACAAAAGTACAACAGTAGTCTCGGCGCCAACAGCTTTGCGATTTGTGCTCAGGCCTCACGTCGATGACAGTGCCCCAGTGCTGCTTGCTTCTGCCTCTCTCTCTCTCTCTCTTTCTTCACTACAACATTACGGCGGCGAAGGGGTGCCATGCGGACCAATCCACGCGATCACAGAATGAGAGGATCACGGTACAGCTTTAGGCAGCAATGACATGTCGGAGCCAGACGAGGGAAGCCAACGGCGAAAGTCTGCACAGGCGATCGCATTGTAGCGGCGATCGTTTATTGTGATAGCAATTATATGGACACCCCAGGCGCATTCCTGCAGTCTTGCAGTCTTTGTCGGCGTCGTCGTGATGTTCCAGGTAAATTTCAAGGGCGATAATATCGTCGCCACGCGCTGTATGCTGTATGTACGAGTGAAAGCGTATGAGGGTGAGCCGACGATGGCCGCTTAATCTCGTGCGCGTAAGGAAGGAAACCGGGGAGGAAGCTCACCGTCTTCCATCGCGCGAGAGGCACCGGAGGGACGGCGGTGGGAAACTGCGACTTTTTTTGGAAGCCTTGATTGTCAGGCTTGAATTAGCGGGCCAGCTGACGGCACTCTTCAGCATGCTGTGCAACGCCGGCGCTGGATGCGTATGGCGTGGCCGCCCGGGCTCTATCTTTAAAGCGATCTGCGATGAATACAGAGTATAGGTGCACCGAGGGCTAAGAGCTTCGTGTGCGCTTTGTTCTTGCCGTTTAGTTCGTGTTGAAGCCAGAGGCAGAACCAAGGTCAATTCGCTCGCCGCTGCTGCCGCGCTTTCTCACTCCAGCGTTTTGACAGCTAGTGTGCGCGGTCACCGAGTGAAATATATTCATGTTTGCTTGTGCGCGCGTGGTATCTTGCTTATTAATTTAGTTAGCAAGCAAATCTTTCCAAATTTATATGGCCGATACAACTATTATTCTTATGTCGTATATCAGTCTACTAATTTGCTATCGCAATCGTGAGGCCAGGGGAGTGGAACAAGCATGATTCGCCTTTCGAGCGCAACTGCGACTTTTTTTGGAGGCCTTGATTGTCAGACTTGAATCAGCGGGCCAGCTGACGGCACTCTTCAGCATGCTGTGCGACCTCAGACAATGGGCTGAGTTCGGAGGCGTCCGGGAGGTACCGCAATATGCTGTCAAGTGTGGAGGATGATTCGCGGCCACATAAAAGAACAGACTCGTGCAAAGCCTATTTGGGACTGCGTCGTGGTCCAAAGGGGATAACGAGGTCCGAATTGGTATGGTCAGAATCAATACACATCGCGACTATGTCTCCTCGCGGTCGGTTGAAGCACTCCGTTAGGCCGTTGGTCTAAGCAGTAGATGTGCGCTGAAGAGTACGGCGCTAGCGGAGAAGCCCTTGAATGACCTCGGACAGAAACGCACGGCTTATGTCGCTCAGCAGTCATCGTGGTGCACCATGACGGGGAAGGAAATGGCATAAGAGGAAGGAGGTGACGTCACGAGCACCAGCCATAGGGAATGCAGCTCTTTCTGCGTATCGCATTAGGTGGTCCACCGGGAAAATCATCCAGTGATTGCCACCAAGAGAGCGTGGAAGTGGTTCATATAGATCGATTACAATGCGGTCAAAAGGGCCGGAAGGAGGTGGTAAAGACTGCACATACCGGTCGTATGGTGAAACGTCTTCCGTCGTTGACATGACGGAGAGGACCAAATGTATTTACGGACAAATATATATATCCCACACCATGCAGTAGTATAGCATTGGCGGAGCCATAGATGCGTTTTCAGTGCGCCAGCGTGAGAATGTTGCGGGTCAGCGTGGAAATATGTCAACACACTGGATCGTAAATGGCTGGGTATGACTAGCAGCCATTTTTGTTCGTCAGCGTGATAGCCGCATCGGTATAAGAGTGCATCTCGTATTGCGAAATGTATGGCATGGTGGTGAAGGGCACCGTGGTATGCAGCGGTTGCAGGGGCGTAGAGGACTTGAGAGGAGGGTTGCGACCCGGGGGTCCTTGTGCTGTTCTTAAGACATGTTTGTGACGGTGGGAGTAGCCAGGGGTAAGTATGCCGTGGAAAGTAATTTGTTGTCGTACTTCACTGGCGATCGAGGGAATGCATCCGCGTCAGAATGCTGCGCCCGGATCGGTAAAATACGCGAATGTCCAATTCTTATTGACGAAGAGTCCAACGGTCCAGGCGATCAGAGGGATCCTGAAGAGAAACCAACCAAGAGATTACGTGGATGTCTGTCATCACATCGAAAGCCTAGTCGTACAAAGAGGGGTGAAATTTGCTTAACGCCCACATATTTGCGAGACATTCTTTTTTTGTTACTGATTAATTCGCTTCCACCTTGGTTAAGGGCGAGGCTCTCATAGGCAAGAACATACTTAGGGAAGCCAGGCTTGTGTTGCGCGAGAATTGCACCAAGACGGATCCCACTGGCGTCCGTATGTATTTCGGTTGGTTCAGTCGGGTCACAATGACGTAGCACAGGTGATCCGATCGACTGCATTATAACCTCCGCGGTGTTTGCACGACACAGATGTCTCTTTTGCCACAGCAGCGCCCCTACTCCAAGAGAGCTTGCGTGTCGTTGTAAATATTTGGCCTCGGAGCTCACGTCTAAGCTCTTACAGTTCATTACTGCTCGCGATGTTGTTTCCTTTGATTCTATGTCGTTAGGAACTAATGCGATTCTTGCGTGCTTTGCAGGACTTCCTCCGAGTGATCAAACGAATTACGCAGGCAGCAAAAACAAACACGAGGTACCACAACGTGCCAGGAATAATTGTTCCGAGCGAGAGCGCTAGCTAGTGGCCGAGAGAACAGTGGCATGAGTAAGGCCAATTCGCACGCAAGCAAGCGAGACTTTCCCGCTTGCTTATGCGGCTTACTGCAACCTAAAAGTTGTAGTGTAGTGTCAACTGTAAGCATTAAGATTGAGGTACGGCAACGTACAGAACATTACCTCGAATGACGGTGCCAGTATGAAATTTTGGTTCATCACTTGGGCAGCCATTGCTTTAGCTTCTTCCTGGGGATGGAAAAAAAAACACTGTAAATACCAGGAATGCTAGCGTTTTTTTTTCATTCGTGATTTAATTGCAAAACACGTCAGAAAGAAAATCGACACAAACTTGCGAAGCGTCCGATTTGGTTGATTCGAGGTACTGTTGAACGAGGCACTGCTCGGCCCGCGAAAAGCTCTCTTCGTTTTCCACATTCCACCATTCATCGTAGGCGCCCCTTTCGTCGAAAACGGAGCCTGGAATGAAGGTAAATATTGGGCTACGTCAACCGAGTCTAGAAAGATAACTCCTTGGAGAGGAGCCCAATTACTGCATTGAAGTGGGCAGGCTGCTGTCTCTGCTCGCTTTCTGTGAAGCAAAAGTGTTAACGTGTTTGTTAGTTCTGCTAGTCGTTTATGCATATGAACAGAGGCTGTTACGTGCATTGCGTGTCGTGCCGCGGCATGGACGATTCAAGATATAATTATAATTTTAAGATGCCCGCGAAAACTTAATGAAATACATTCATTCTGTCAACTGATATCTGTGTATGAATTCCTTACAGCAATGACACGTGCTTGCTTGTTTCGAGTTGTCGTTTCGTTCGCAAACATCAACGGGATAAAATTAAAACGAATGTTAGCAACATTTACCTGCATGGAAGAACATTGGTAGTAGTGCGTGTAGAACGTAGTATGCGAGTACTGGCACCTGGAGAAACCTGAAAGAGAGTGTGCAATGAAATAGTAATGGCTGTTACTTCAGTTAAACCGAGAGTACTTAACTGGTAATTAATATGAACTGAAAGCTTGTCTGTTATTGCTGCTCAGAACGATATATTGTCAAGATAATTAAGTACAGAGCGCTCCATTACGATAAGAAATGTACACTCGTTGCTAAAGTAGGGATTATTGCAGGATCGTGGTCTAAGGATTACTGCGATATAATCCTCCAGTCAAAGCATCTATACCTTTGCGCTTTCTAAATTAGTGCGGAAGCATGGACAGTTGACGGTTTTCAGAAGAAATCAGTGCTCGCATTTCATATCAATCCCCACTGTACTATTCTGCAATACACGTGAAGTAACTAGCAACTGTTCCGAAGCTACACTCCACGAGTGACAAACTGTTGTAAGGCACCTACAGACCGACTAAAGTTTCAAATTTCAGGATAGTGAGGTCCACTGACCCTCTCCAATTTGTGACCCAGGTCATGAGTCTTTCCTCTTTACCGTTGAATCCCTCATAAGTGTCAGTCTGTCCCTCCATATCTCTGGTGATTTGGAGAAGTGAAAGATGTGAGCTCAAGTATGCAGACCGGTAAGAGGCTCGCGGTCGCAAGCGCATGCAGTGGCTTTGTTACCTTTTGCAGAGACTGTGCCAGAATGCATAGTGCAACGTACTATGCATGAACTGTAATTCGTACCGGATAAAAAAAAAGAGAAACTATCTTATGCGCGATACTTGAGCGCTTCAAGCGGCATCACTGCGCTGCGAGTTGATAAACATATCCTGGTCCAAAACATAACGTTCTGGCCTGAATGGAGCCGTCATGCAGAGAGGTGAACGTAGAAACGCAAAGATGTCGCTTTAGTTAGTCTGATCTTGAATGTGCGCCCATTCCAAGCTATGATAAACTCGGATATCGAGATTTTAGCGTCGCCACTGCAGGTTGCACAGGATGAACATACTCGACGCAGAACGGTTGATTAGGCTCAGTTTCGCAACGTAAGTTGTTCACGCGAACAAACAATAAGTGGTACTACGAAAGTTATTTGTTCCAATTTCGTTTCCTTCACGCCATGCAGAACGTGCAGAACAGACGTCCTCTTGGCTTTAGAAAATGCACCACTGCACAGATGGTCGCAATACGGCAAAGCGACTTCCACGCGGCTGTGTCAACGCTTCCTAGATTGCAGGCCTGTGCACTCTCCTTTATGACGTCATGGAACGAAGTGCACCAGCCTTGCGCTATCTAGGAGATGTTGGCTGGGCGCCCTTGCGGTTGACTAGTGGTGCTTCAGGGTCAACAACAACTCTAGCGGAATAGCCCCGGTTCTCCCTCGCTCCCGTTCTCTGATCCCCCCGTCAGTAGCAGGACTGACTGGACAGCCTGGCTCAGGTCCGGGGACGTCGACCGACAGCTTGAACTGGTGCACTGGGTGGAGAAGGCCAAGCAGGCCCAGGGCCTTACTTGAGCCCGATCCCTCAGCCACCTCCCCCTTTCTCCTAGCCGCTTTCAATAAAGTTTACCACCACCACCGCAGTCACTATATCGTAATAAATTGTCGTTATTTGCCCAAAATGGCCTTTCTGATTCGAGAGGTAAGCACCGCTTGTGTGCAAATGCATGCCCGAGTGAGTTTTCGTTTGTTTACACAAACAACGGTTGCGGGAACGACAACTCCCCCAGCTGCAGGGACGCCGCAGCTTTGCCAACAAAGCTCAAGTGAGCGCTGCGTCGAGAACCTAGTTGCCGCAATTCATTTTCTGCCCACACACAAATCAGTGCTTCTGCGTTTGCGAAACATGTTTACTTTCGAGTGCACTTGCCTCACGCTCCTTGTTGACGGATGCACCAGGATGGAGTGGATGGCAGGAATATCTGCGCACGAGGCGAAGCGAGAGATGCTCATTGGCTGCGTAGCGGCTCTGCACTTCGCCTTAACGTATCCGTCAGGCTTAACAAAAAAAAAAAGAAAAGCTATTTGATCCTTGCTTCTGCGTCTATTATTGGCAGCGTCAGCCAGCTCAAAAATGACAAAAACTTTCAATCACTCAAATCTCTCTTGACATGTCTGTAAACGAAACCCAGAGTTGAGAAAAAGAAACTGGCTGTCTCGACATTTCTATTTAGAAACGAAAGTACGTTCTTCAGTATCTTTAAAAGACCCCTCACCAGGTCTGGTCATTTTGAGCTGGCAAGCGCAGAGCATTCAATTCGCGATAACGATCGCGTCTGCCAAGTATTACATCACTACGCACCGCGGAAGGACCTGAAATTTCAAACCGAACGCCGTTTCCCGTTCTCCTGGCGGCCGCCGCGCTCCAATCTGGGGTATGACGTACACGTACTACTGCGCCTACGTACACGTGCTTGCGCTGTGACGTCGCTCGTGGTGACACGTGACTTCAAGAATTATTCAAGGCAACATCTGTTATTTGTGTAGTATGTTGCTTGAATAGACCAATTAAAGCTTAGAGAAATAATAAATCACACAAACCGGATGTCTGAGTGTTTTTGTTTTACTTCGCACCGCAGCAAAAGAGATGTACTTCCGTTTCTTCTGCATGTTCCCAGTCCGTGCAGTCGCGCGCGCAGACAGCGAAACTATGTCATTTAATTTCTACCGTCTTCCAGCGCGGGATCGCGCTCTGTGATCCGCTTGTGTCTGCCTCAGTATTCGTGTAGCACTGATTTATACCGCTAGTCAGATGTCCTCGTGCACAGCGCCCAAAATCGTGTGCTGCGCGAAACGAGACAATCACAACAGCTCGCGCGCGAAGCCGTCAGCGGAAGTGAGCCGCACTGCAAAAAAGCGACGAGAAAAAAAAAAAAAAAAAGGCGGGGCCCGTGACGTATACGTCAAGCGATCCTCGAGTTCCGGTATGCGAGACCGTGGGGAAGGAATTTTGCTTGCGGAGGCTAGATGGGGCCAGTGGAGAGAGTGTATCGCTGGGCAGTGGAGCTCGCCTCCTGAAATCATGGGTTCGCGGCACTGAAATATTTCCATCTCGGCTATTAATGAGCCGATATGATTTCTGTTTTGCGGTAGAACGCTCCCTATAGGAGACGTAATAACTTCCAGCGTATAACCGAAGTTTGCTGTGTGGCCTGTTGAAGGGCCCTTTAAAGCAACGTCCACCCGTATTCTTAACCTTAATGCACGCTCCAAGTGTCAGCGAAGCTGACATTTTCCAAATGACAACGAATCAGGCGCGCACTATTCATAGCCTACGCGTCAAATTAGTTCAAGTGTCTTCCCTCCCGTATTCGCCCGTATTCTTATACGAACCGGCATGGTAGCAGAACGGCTATGTATTCTTCTAGTGAGGACGAGGTTGCGCGTTTGATCAGCGTCCGCTGTGGCAGCACTTACAAGGGCGCGAAATGCAAAATAATAATAATAATAATTAACACGCTCGTGTACTCAGATTTAGGCGGATGTTACAAGAACCCTGGGTAGTGAAAATTCTATTTTGGAGCCCTACACCACGGCGTCTCCTGTGACACGTACACTGTGCTTAGTCTGGAAAATTACACCCTCGAGGGTGGATTGGATGTCGAAACAACCTTTTTTGCATCCTTAATTTCTCTGTGAATTTCGTTCCTTCTGTGTATAAGAAAATTCACACAAGAATAAGAATTGGTTGGAGTGCATACGGCAGACATTGTCAGCTCCTGACTAGAAGCTTACCATTATCATTCAATAGGAAGGTGTACAATCAGTTTATTTTACCGGTGCTAACATATGGGGCAGAGGCTTGGAGACTGACAAAGAAGCTGGAGAACAAGTTAAGGACCGCGCAAAGAGCGATGGAACGAAGAATGCAGAAAGAGAGCGGTTTTGATCAGAGAGTAAATGGGTATAGCCGATATTCTAAATGACATTAAGAGAAAAAAGTGGAGCAGGCCATGTAATGCGTAGAGCAGATAACCGGTGGTATATTAGGGTTACAGAATGGGTGCCAAGAGGAGGGAAGCGCAGTCGAGGACGGCAGAAGTCTAGGTGCGGAGATGAAATTAGGAAATTCGCGGGCGCTAGTAGAAATTGGTTGGCGCAGGACAGGGATAATTGGAGATCGCAGGGAGAGGCCTCCGTCCTGCAGTGGACATCAAATAAGCTGATGATGACGATGAATTTCTCTGAAATTTGCGTAAATGGGTCCATCGGTTAGCAGAATACCTTTACTACACGCTTTTATTAATTCAGGGGCTCAAAAAGGGTGTTTTGTGAGAAACATATACGCCTGGGGGAATTTAAGGGTGGTCGGAGAACATTAAACGCAAGTAAAAAGCCATAAGTGTAGAGTCCCATGCGATTTTGTGCGAAGTCATTGTGCCAGCCCCCCTCATACGGTCACAGTAGGCTACGTATGTTAAGCTTGTTACTTCATGTATAAGGTGTCTCCGCTGGTGAAGTGGGAAGACATCGCTTTTTAAAGGCAACCCAAACTTTTCCGTATCGGTTTGCTTCTAGCCTCTTATAGTAGGCCGATATGTGCTACTGGCACAACTAGTTGCCGTGACGTTCCGAAATTATATATATATATATATATATATATATATATATATATATATATATATATATATATATATATATATATATATATATATATATATACGCGAGTTAATGTTATCTTAGTTGAAATCAAGAAAATGAAATGGGCATGGGCAGGACATGTAATGAGGAGGGAAGATAACCGATGGGCATTAAGTTTTACGCACTGGATTCCATGGGAAGGGAAGCGTAGCAGAGGGCGGCAGAAAGTTAGGTAGGCGGATGAGATTAAGAAGTTCGCAGGGACAACATGGCCACAATTAGTACATGACCGGGGTAGTTGGAGAAGTATGGGAGAGGCCTTTGCCCTGCAGTGGGCGTAACCAGGCTGATGACGATGATGATGATGATGATATATATATATAATGATAGCATAAGTAGGCAACAAAGAAAGACACTAAGGACAACACAGGGCAAATTACTTGTACTTACTAATTGAATTGGGGAAACGATAAATAAATGGAAATGGAAGTGGATCAAAAAGCAGCTTGCCGCAGGTGGGGAACGATCTCACGTCTTTGCATTACGCGTGCGATGCTCTACCAATTGAGCTACCACGGCGCCGTTTTTCGATCCGCTATATATACAGGGTGTTTCAGCGAACACTTTCAAAAATTTTTAAGAGTTGCCTGTGGCAGATATCACAATTCTAGTTCATGAGCTGGTCTACTCGAAGCGGCGGACAATACTTACGTAAAAAGTTGAGGTGCAAAATCGACTAATTAATAAAATTTAGCTTATTCAGCTTTTAACGAATTACATTATGGCCACTATTGTAATTTACAAATTCTAGCCGTGGAGTTCGCAAGGCGGATCCACTTGGAATTAATTTTCAAGATGACATTAGTTTCGAGATACAAATTCCCGAACTTTGCGGAGAAATGCATTGGCGTTCCAGTTAATTTGTTAACAAAACATAGTTTCATGCACTGAAGCGTACAAGTAACTAAAACGCCAATGCATTTATCCGCAAAGCTCGGGAATTTATACCTCGAAACTGGTGTCCTCCTGAGAATTCGTTCCAAGTGGATCCGCCTTGCGAACTCCACAGCTATAATTTGTAAATTGCAATATTGGCCATAATGTAATTAGCTAAAATGTTAACTAGTGAATACTTGTTAATTAGTCGATTTCGCATTTCAATGTTGTGTGCAAGTAGTGTCCGCGGCTGCGAGTAGACCGCCTCATAAACTAGAATTGAGCTATTTGCCACAGACACGCTTTGAAAAAATGTTGAAAGTGTTTGCTGAAACACCCTGTATGTATAGTACACAGGTGCTTTTTTTTTTCTTTTTAGTTTCGCCTCCATTGAAATACGGCCGCCGTGGCCGGGATTTGGACTCGCACCCTTTGAATGGAGGTAAACGAACTGTTGCAGTGTCAAGTTTCACGGTGAACACCCCTTCACTTAATCCTCTCAGTATGCGCCTGATAATAAGTTAGGTGTATTTGGCATTGCAGGAACCTTTCTATACATTAGTTTTTTCAGAGCAAATAACGCCCGAAAGGTTGGCGGTGAGCAATGGCTAATTTTACGCTAAAATATACATTTACAACATGCACAATGAGAGGAAATACAAGGCAACACAATCCCTTAGGTCCATTTTTTTGCCCGTAATACATGAATGCTGCCCAAGGAAAATGTCTTTTGCTGTTAACCTATTATACGTGCTTTGTAAACGTGCGCCTGCATGTGCTGCGCTATTGTTGCAACTTTAGTCCTCAGGATGTCCTGGGCTCATTAGTGCTCTTAAGTCTGCCAGCACACCGAGAGACTATCTTTAAGATCCGTGACTACGTTAATTACGTTTAGTACGCCTCCCTTAGTTTATCGCCCGGATGAACGGTCTCTCTTGCTTGACTTGAGAGCTTTCTTCATGCTTTATTTTACCCGTGAAAAAGAAGCAAAACAATATGTTCACCTGGTGAATCTTAGGATTGCGATGCTGTGGGCGCACAATGTCCTTAGAGCGTGGAATATGTACAAAAAACGTATCGGAGGCAAAAACAACTTTTTTTTTCCTGGAACGGATTTAAGGGTACTCACATAGCTTGTTTGCTTGTACGTCAAGCCAACACCTTTTCCTTAGCGACGATATTGGCCACCTGAAACGAGTCCCGCAATCAGCGGCAGGCATGTGTTCTTACTGCAGGTCGTAACTTACGATGACCTTTTCTCGTCCGCATTGTATGCGCGCGGACTTTCGTAGAAATATTGCACACCGAGACGTGTATGTGATATGTCAACCATAGCAATAAACACGGCTCGCTGTTTGAAGTTGTGGCCGTTCGAAATTGCGGTCCAACAACTTAAATAGGAAGTTATCAATAAAGTAGGTAACCAATAAGACCCACATGTAAGCCTCCCCGTTGGGTCCAATGACGAGGTCCAGATGCCTTTCTGTGACAAACTTCTGCATCTGGAAAAGGTTGCGCAGAAATCCGTCTTCCGTGTTCAAGTTTGGAACCTGACAGAAATACGAGGCAGCTTCAGACTTTTGGGACATTTCCAGCGCAAGTAGGAACAAGAAACGCTCCAGGAGAAATAAAGAGAGAGAGGGAGAGAGAACAATTGGACAGGAAGGACACCAGGAAGCTGCGAATGTCTAGCTTTCAGCTAAGCTGCGGCTTTCAGGTTTAAATACGTTCGATATTCGTTCCCTCGTCTGTCACTCCGCAATATCTTACTTTGTTGTAGTACTCCTGGACGAATCGGCGTATCTTGGCAACATCTGGGACGAAAGCACTGACCTCCAGCAAGTCCAGCTGCAGAAAAAAAACAAGGGGGGAGGGAGGGGGATTTCTCTTGGCTTCAGAAAACAGCGCACAAAAGCTACGCAAGTCATACTCCACGAAGGTTTCACACACACACACACACACACACACACACACACACACACACACACACACACACACACACACACACACACACACACACCCACACACACACACACACACACACACACACGCGCACACGCACACACGCACACACGCACACACGCACACACGCACACACACAAACACACACACACACACACACACGCGCGCACGCACGCATGCACGCACGCACACACACACACACACGCACGCACAAAAGGCGTTTCCTTTGTCTATATGGGAATATATCATGTCACAATGAAAGTGTCGTGCTTCTATGTCGGCGCAGATATGGATCAATCCGCGCAACTAAATATTCGGATGGCCACCTGCGCAGGTTAAGTACTCCTTTGACTAAATATTTGGTGATTTTTATTCTGGCGATGCCAGTTTTGTTAAAAAGTGCGCTGTGTAAATAGACTATGTTAAGCCCGTAAAAAACAACTGCTGAAGCCGCCGTGTAGGTGACCACGGCCACACTTATCGCCGAGGTCATAGCGGCATCATTGGCAGTGGCGACTGCGGGCCAAAGTAGACGATGAAGTGGCTTCAGAGAAACGCGTAGTCTCGGCCGCGCTGTCGTCATCAAATAGTGGTCTCGTTCGGCCATGCGGGCGCGTGGACTATCAAATTGAGGGCGCGAGCGACGCAATGCAAATGCATCTTCTTCGTTGCCCTTTTCCTGTTCAGTCTGTTTTTGTTGGATAAGCTGCATCATATGTCATTTCTCGACAGTTAGCTGACGGATGCAGTAGACTTCAATAATAATAATAATAATAATAATAATAATAATAATAATAATAATGTTCATTGCCACAAAAAAATGTAGGACACCCACAGGCCGGTCCAAGCCACAGCTGGCTTGTATGACCGTGCCTTGAACATGACACACATGGTGAATGAAATACAGACATCGATGAGACACGGAGAACAAAGAAAAAATAAAAGAAAAGAAATGAGAAAGAAGAATACGATAGCGTTTGGATATTCTACTTAAAGAAAAGAAATTGCAGCAGTAAATATTACGATGCCATAGTGTTCTGCAAATTAACTAATTCCACCATAGCTCCTTCAATAATTCTTTCAGCGTGCTTTTCGAAGTCGAGTTAAAGATGTCATCCGGTAACTTGCTAAAAATGTCCGGCGCATATGCGCAGTGTTGCTGCTCAGGCTAGCGTTTAGGCCAGAAATCCTTCAGCCACAGGGATGAGTACGTCCGGGGACAAGAGCGAAGAAAAAAGGTTTATTTAACATTATTTACACTGGTTCCAGATACGGGAGCGCAGTCCATGTGGCGTAGTGAGATGGCAATAGGACTTGGCACCCCGAAGCGCCGCGTCCCAGAGCTTACATGTACTCATCAACCCAGCATCATTCGGTACATTGACCACGGCACTCCCCCTCAACCCGTGTTGACTGGGCGGGGGGCTTTCGTTCGGGCCAACGGTCCTTCCCGGACAAGGGGGCTGCTGTGGTGCAGCACAACGAAGCTGCTGCACTCAACTCACGAACAGCTATGTCGGTCTTACAGGACACGAGCCTGAGAGACCCTCTGATTTCCTTAACGCAAAAGAGGTCAAGGCATACAACGATGTAGCGCGACCGCACGAGGTTCCACCACGACGGGTGCCGGCTCTGGGTTCCACTGAGCCAAACAATACCCCGTGGATCGACTGGCACACACGACCAAGTCGAGCGACCTTAGGAGCACGCATCATAACTTAATGGAGAGCTTTCCACCTGACCCATCAAAATTCACGGCAGGGCGAGCCCACACTTCCAGAAACCTTGTCGGCCAAGTGGGGCCGCCCCCGAGTGAGATGCTCAGACGCTCCCGTGCTTTCGCAAGCACTTCGTGAAAGCCCGGCACCTGCCCCCCGAAAACCGCATCACAGCGTGCCAACCAAACTTGGTATCAGCACTCGACAGGAAGTACGAACTGGTTGATCGCCTGCTTAGGCAAAGGGTGCAAAAAGCAAACAGTCTGATATGAGACGCCTGGGAGACTAAAAAGACTGGGAATCCGTTGGAGAAGAGCTGCGGGAAGCAAACACTGCGTAAAGATATGAACTGAATCCTCACGACCGCCACAAAAAGGGCACACTTCACGAGCCAGGATGGTTGTGAAGTGCCTGTGACTCACCGGCAAACACCCTCGCACGAGGTGGTACATGAAGGAAGGAAGGAAGGAAAGAAGGAAGGAAGCAAGGAAGAAAGGAAAAAAACTTTATTTAAGGCCAACACTAAGGCCCAGTGAAGTAGAGCGCCTGCCCCGCTAAGGCTCGTTGTTTATCCTCCGAGTCCGAGTGAAGCCAAGCACTCCAGGAAGGAGGGGAAGGGTAAGGAAAATGAGGAGAGGTAATGGCAGTGTTACATGAGTACAGAATGTGTTCTGCACCTGCCCTTATCTCCGGACCGTTGGGGGAGTGAGCTGTGCTACGCCAACCGAAGTTGTAGAGCATTAGTGGCGTGAGAAGAGTGTTCGTTTGAACATTACGAAGAACATGTGCTTGTTCCGTGCTGAGTGAGGAGTGAGGTTGGGGCAAAATAGTACGGTTTTCCTTGATGTTCTGGTAGTGTACAGCTATTTGCGCTTTGTACGTGGCAACGTCTTCCACTGTCGTTGGATTTGGCCAGAGAATCGAGGGCGCCCGGAGGTAATTTCGCGGGCACGTTGATGAACCAACTCATTTCCCTCGATCCCAGCATGACCAGGCACCCAACGCAGGGTGATTGTAATGTTCAGTTTGCGGTTACAGGATTCTGTTAAGATGTCATGTAGGTGTGTTTCCAACAGTCGTTGTTGTATGTTGCGAATGGCTTTGCTGGAGTCGGTATAAAGGTTGATGTTACTGGAGTGGTGCTTAGTGAGTAGAGAGGCTTCTTGTATGGCATATATTATCGCGTGAGTCTCCAGAGTGGCTATGTTGGAAGGGTTGTAAAATGGCGCAGCTGTTTGGACGATCGGTGCTGTCTGTCCAGGTGTATATATTGCATACGCGTATGATCCCATGTCAGAGCGTGTGGCGTCCGTGTATATCGTGATGCATTTACTGTCAATGTAGTGATGTTTTGCTTGCGCTTGACGTCGACCGTCATGAAGGTGTGGCGTCATATTTTTTGGTATGTTTGTAAATGCAATGTTGCGTGGTAGCGGAGGGCTTTGGTTAACTGGTGTCAACTGGATAGGGGGTACATGAACGTAGCTCGTCTGGCGTCGAGGAAGCTGGCCGTAATGAGCTTCCAGCTTGGTCTGTGGAAGGACAGATCGTACTTTTGGCAATGCAGGGAGAGACCGGGGGTAAGGATATCAACTAGTTCTTGGATTGAAGTTGAAACTACATCGATGCCGGGGTGAACCTTGCGGAGGCGTACCAAAGAATTGGCAGGCGCCCCATAAATGGTGGGAAACCTGAGGGAGGCACACAGTGAGAAAATCACATAAAGAAAAAGAAACAGATGACTGTGTCAGTGACACATCCGAATCTCTTTAGGCTACAGAGTGTCAGTTTTTAAGCATTATATCTGTTAACTGCCTGGCGTAAGTTATCCATTCATTTTGATTACGTTTGCGCATGTGTAGCTGCCACAGAGTGCATGCCCGCGCCCCTCTCGAGTGGGCCGACATTGCCTCCGCAGCCGCAGCGCTGCTTGCACGGCGATGAAGGAGAGCGCTCCCCATTGTCCCCGAACCCGCCCGACGGGTTGATCACGTGGGTCGCCTGAGCGCGACGGAGGGACGAGGCGGCTCGGCGAGCGGCAGAGCAGCTTGGAGGACGAAGGAGCGGGGTCGTGCACCGGGGGACAGCTGAAGATGTGGTCGGCAGGCTGAGATCTCCAGGCCGAAGCCTTCGCCGGTCGAGCGACAGACGGTGCAAGTTTGTCAGGATCTTCGGCAGCGAGGTTGCAGCAGCCTGACGCTCTTCAGATCGGGACCTCGGCAAGCATGCCCCAGATAAGCCTCGTGTTCCAGGCCGCTCTCAGAACTTTCCGCCGGACTCTCTTTTCTAATCGCGTTCAATCTTTCATTTGTTCATCCATCGCGTGTTAATTATTGTATGTTCTGTTAGTGTAGTGTTTGCCGTATTTATTGTCGCGTGTATTTTGTATTTGTGTCGCGTATTTTGTTTGTTATTCCGCGAGTGTTAATGGTTCCCACGTGGTGGGCTTAGTGTCGCGCGAGTGGCGTCAGGGCGTGTGCTGTGTGACCCGCACGCCTTCCGCGAGCTAGGACCCACTACTGGAAGTTGCATGTTGTTTTTTTTCCATTATGTCTCGGGCATGATTTTATCTTATAAATTGAATGTGTGTGTTTTACGTCGCCTCCCGTCTCATGCCTCTGGTTCACGGTCGATCAGGCGTGGACCTTATCGCCAGTCAGCAGTCGAACCCTCAATAAACGCACGCGGGCTGGGTTTGTTGTCGCCCCATCCCCTCCGGTTCGGAGAGTGCGAATTCCCTCACCACCAATCTTTGACAGTAGCCACGGTGTATATATTTGCGTTAAAAGAAATTAAATTATGGGGTTGTACATGCCAAAGCCACTTTTTGATTATGAGGCACGTTGTAGTGGAGGACTCCGGAAATTTTGACCATCTGGGGTTCTTTAACGTGAACCTAAATTTTAGTACACGGCTGCTTTCGCATTTCGCCCCCATTGAAATGCGGATGCCGTGACCAGGATTCGATCCCGCGACCTCGTGCTCAGCAGCCCAACATTATAGCCAATGAGCAACCACGGCCGGTATATGTGCGATGTGGCGGGAGAATAAAAGAAGTTGTTAGTAGGGCTTAATTCTGTCTGTGTCCCTCTCATTTTGTGGTCGTCCTGGTTTCCGCTATTCTCTTTTAGATATCTCGTGGTTTTTCAGAATCTCGTCTCGCGCCTCGGAAGCGCTATTACTGAAAACATTCCAAACAATAAACGCGCCTTTCTCCCTCGTTTACTGCGCTCCCCACAGGGTTTAGTGCCTTCCGCATTATGCGGCCGCGTTGCTTTCTCTGCCGCATTCCTGACTCTGCGACGCCTGTTTCTCTTAGCACGCTTTCTCGTGCTTATTTCGAAGTGCCTTTTTTTTCTTCCAGTTGGCGGCTCCTCAGCCTGACCCGATCCCTGATTTTCTGTTGGGGAAATCGGAAGATTTCCTCCTCCGGCTTAAATATGTTTCCGGAACTATTTGTTTAATCCTCTATTTTCGCACTTTTTTCTTCGTCGTAACTCAGCTGCTGAGGTAGTTTGCGGGCTTTGGACATCTTCAAAGCTGTAACCCGGGCTTCAGCAAATGTGCACCCCCTCTTATTCAGTAGCAACTCCAAGTTGTTCGAGAAAATGTAAGGGTAGGTTTCCGGTAGCCCATTGGACACTGCTGCCACTGTCTCCATATCTCAAAAAGGTCCCCCAATCTGTACCTTTGCCATAGGCAGGCACACTGTATCTTCGTTGACGGCCTGCCTTATCCATGCGGATTCGGACGTATATTCTTCACTTTTCACATACTTCGGATGGACAACGTCCATGGTGACCGCGGAGTACCTGAGTTCCCTAAACTCTGCCATTTGCCATTAGATACGTCATGTAGGGCTTCAGGTCATCGAGATTACACGGCTGATTGCTTACGGAAGCGAATACTTGCCTTTTCTTTGGGCAGTCTCGGGCGATGTGACCCGTTTCCTTACATTTTTAACACGTCACCTGAACTCTCGAGTCGGGCTCTTCCGCATAATTTTCGGGTTACTTTCTACCCCTTTCAGGTGCTTCTGATATGCCTTCAGTGTGTGCCGAACTGCGACTATTGTCGTCTCGTTCTTTTTGTGTGTGTGTGTGTGTGTGGTTTGCTGCCCTCGAAGGTAAGATTGTAGTCATGGGGATCCAAGACTTGATAGTACTGTACGCTACTGCTCTGTGGCCTGAAGCCACGGCTTCCCACATACTCATCGGCCAGCTTTGCTTCGCTTTTTACTGACACATCTTCCTGCTTGTTTTTAACCGAAAGGCGCCCGTTATCCATCATGGTCTCGTAAAACTGCTATAAGCAGATCAAATCTCACAGTTTACTGGCGTTATCCGCCCCTGATCTTTTCATCCACTCTGAAAAATTATCTTTCAGGCTACGCGCAAACTCAACAAGGCTTTCATTAGGCTTCTTTCTTTCCTGTCGAAATCTCCTGCGAAATTGCTCTGTGGGAAACCTCTATTATGCGAGCAAACACGACTTCACTGAACTGTACACGCTTGCCTCGGTGGCGCTCAGTCAGGCTACGACTTGCGAGGTTTCTCGCGGCAGCAACGCACGCAGCCGCTCCGGTTATGTGTGTTGGAAAAATAATTGCTTTTCACAAATCCATTCAAAATTAATCAGGTAGAGGCCGATGTGATCGCCTGTTTTGTATGGCTGAAGGAAGCTCGTCATTTTCCCTTTGTGGCTGCCCCGCCGCATCCGCAATGCGCGCTAATCTGCCTCATTGCTTTAATTTTATTTTCTCGAGCTTAATTTCGGCCTGCCTTTGTTGCCTTTTTCCTGCTTCTCCTTCTCTTCCTTCTCGCGATGATTCAACTCCTCTCTTTCTTTACACACACGACATATCTTGTCCCAGGAATCCGTGAGCTCGTACTCCTCGAAACCCACTTCGTCAATCGCAGTACGAATTTCGGGCTTCCTCAAATTATGGTTAATCCTCATACCAAGCTCTGCTGCCAAGAGCAACAGCTCCTCTTATAATTTTGACACTGTGGTATCCATGCTCTTCCGAGAACCAGCTACAGCTTTCCGTATATTGACCGCACATCCGGTCGCGATCAATCAGAGCTAAATCCCGGTATAACCCTGTCCTTATCGTCCGGCGAAACGTAGTCGTTCCACCACTCACCCAACCTCGAACTTGCGAAGGTCGCGTCTGCCTGAGCCTCGTTCCCAGGTCCGCCAATCCCAGATCTTGAGGACTGCCTTATGCTGTTCTTACGTCAAAATTCGTCTGGTCGTCCAAGCCCTCACGTTGTTACTGCGACGCTTGTGCCTCCGTGAGCCACGAAGAGGAGCTCTGCTGATCCCGGATCCACAGAAGTCGCTCCACGGTCCGCAGTTTACCTCCAGCTTGAGAAGGTCGTGTCTCTCAGAGCCACGTTCCCAGGTCCACTGCTCCCAGATCATGAGAACTGTTTTCTTTATCTCACCGTCTCCCAACCAGTTTGTTGCGGCTCGGGGTAGCGTTTAAGCCAGGAATCCTCCAACCACAGGGGTGAGTACGTCAGGCGATAGCAGCAAAGGCAAAGGTTTATCTTAAAATATTTGAACTGGCTCCAGACGTGGGAGCGCACTCCATGTAGGAGCATGCTAAATGTCTGAGGTCACGTCAGGATTCGTCAGGACACTTTCACTGCACCTAAGTGTCCCCTTTGAAAACAGCCGTCTTCCCTAGGGGACTAGATTAGGGAATCTGATTACTGTATCTCGGACAAACATAATTGCCGAACCGTTCGCAGTATCCCTCCCCCGATGTCGCACCGTTCCGCCGGACTCCTCCTCCTATGTTGTACAACCACCTCCGTATACGAGGCAACCACGTGGCCATCTGGGATACTCAAGTCGACGCAGTTCCCACGGTAGTCCTCGACATTGGCCGCTTCTATCAATTGACGCTCAGTGACGGCCAGCTTGCAGCGACCCTTCACGGTTACCGCCTTTACAGAATTCGGTGGTCATTGTCACCTTGGGTGGAGCTTCTTTGTCGACCTGTCAACAGTCGGCGCCAGGGCTGCGTCGACGTCTGGGCGGGTGCTGATGATGGTGGGGGGGGGGGTGCCTCGTAGGAAGAACCTAAGAAATGCCTTTTGCCGTGTTGGGACGTAACAACACCGTCTGGCTGACCCATACCTTTTGGATGAACGAGGAATCGCATAACAGACGTGTTTTGGAAGTTCTTCCCATGTGGCGGTATTTTTTTTTTTGAGTGCGGAATTTCAATAATGTTTGAGGACAACTGTTTCGGTGAGCAAGGATTGAAAATTCGGTAGAACAAGTTCACGAAAGATATTTGAAGCTGTCACTATTGGGAAATCGTAGGCAACATTTTGAGAAATATTTTGTATAATCCTGTCTACGCTGAATCTTAAACCATCCGAAAGATCCGTATCTCAAACACTCTAACCCAATGCATGTACAATATATATATTTTTTTTACAGACAGGGGCGCAATACCTTTCATATCAAACAAATACAGCCAAGCCACTGGCCTCAGTTTTGAACAAATAAGTGGCAAGGGATGTTGCCAAGATAAGTTACTACCGAAAGATATTCCAAGATATTTAACACAATCTAGGCATGGTATAGGAGCACATTTGCAAGAAACACAGTTGGATTTTCGTAAGTGAGGAAGCATATTCTAATTACAATTGCTTTGAGTGGAGAGCAAAAACAAACAAGTTGTGTTATTTTGGCATTGACAGTAATTCCATTGTCGGTGACCCAAAGCGTTGCATTGTACTAGTCATTTTGCAACATTTCAATGGACATTTTGTAAGAAAGATGTTTTGCCAGTAACACAGTGTCGTCAGCATATTGGAACATCGAACACTTGGAAATTACCAAAATCATTAACGAAGATGTTAAGCAACAAGGGGGATAAAATTGACCCCTGAGGAACACCAGCATTGAGCGACAACTTAGAATTGAACACGCCTTCATCATCGGTAGATACAACTTGAAATCAGTTGCTCAAGTAATTTGCGAGAATTTTGGAAAAATATTCCCGAAATCCAAGAAGTACAGTTTACTTAACAAGTGGTGGTTCAGGGTGTCAAACGCTTTCGCTACATCTGAGATCGTACTATGGCTATACCTGGGCACAATAAATAAGGCATGATTGATTGATTGACTGACTGACTGATTGATTGATTGCATTGAATTTTGTTACATTACGCATACCAACAATATATTCCTGCGGGTCCTTTGGGGGGACTACCTTAACTTCTGATGACATATAAAATATGCGCACCTTTCTGTAGATCAATTCCGCGTCTTCTTTCTTGAACCATGGCGTGATAATAGTGAATTCTTGCAACGCCTTGATAATAAGCTTTGTGGCGTTAATGATCTGGACAGAAGAAATCAAGGGGAGAAAGCGTTAACTGGACATGGTGAACTGTCACAGCTGCGGTGCTTCAGGAAGGTGAGTTTGATGCAGATGAGATCGATTTATTACGTCAGACAACTGCGAATAGACTAGGCGTCACTACGTGCGTAACGAACTGCTTAACGGATCTCGGTTAAAGGTGGCCCTCAAATTTCCCGCTTTCTTTTACCTTACACCGTCTCTTCTCCCCAATGATGACAGAGTGGCCATTGCTTCATAATACGCGTTAACAGTCCGTCTGCTGTCTTGAAAGTAGAAAGTGTTAACGTTTATGCGATCCGTTTATGCGATGTTATGCGATGACACCTAGCGCAAATATATAAAGAATTACTTCTTGCATGAGTGAGTACCACGAGGCCGGCAAAACTCTTGATCGGATTTACCTTTAAAGGGCAACCTGTCTTAGCTCGGCGTTTGCGCACTCCGTTACCTGTGTCAGCTGCATCCAGAACATAGTCGCGGGCAGAGGTTAGACAGCGAAATGTACAGCTGCGCAGGTAGGAGGCTGTACGATGCGATGCCTCTCCTCCGCTCTTATTTAAGATTTCGATACTTTTAGTCTAGCGCATATGGAGCACGCTTTCGTAATAGGCTATACATTTTCACCGGATCGCAGATAACGCAACTCGAGGTCTAAATTATCGAAGCACCGGGCGCGCAGTTGTACATCTGTACGCCAGGTACTGTGATTCCCGCAGTGAGCGGTAAAGCGTGAGGGAGGGTGGGCACGTGCGCCCAGTGCTGACCTGACCACGCCGGCGATTCCGTGAGAGAGGTCACGATGTTTACTGGAATCCACAGTGCAAGGGCGATGCTGGCATACCGCTAATGTTTCCCTGACATTAACGAGCACACTGAAAACCTTATTTACGAGTGTACCTATTTGTCGAGAATACAAAGATGTTTTTACAGCGTGGCTTAAGGTGAAATAGTAAATGTATTGAATTACGCCTCTCGATAGTGACACTGAATCTGTGTCGTTAGGAAGCGTTCGAGATCAAGATCTCATCAGGCTATGTTATCCAGTTGTCAAGTGGCGTCGCTGCCGACTGTCTGCCAAATGCTGTGGCCGTCTGTAGAGAGACGGGCCCCGCCAGGCACATTCCCTTTTGTCATCCTACGGAAGTGTGGAGTGAGTGTGAGTCTGCGTCGCTGGGAGCCGAAAAACGAAATGTACTCTGAGCGCCCACTTGTTCCCCTCACGTGCTTTGTAAGAGCGAGAAGCTTCAACGCACCTAAGCCTTAACGCAGCCAGTATAGCGCAACGACAGGGTTATATAGTGGCATCGCTGTTTACAGCCTCGCTGCACCGTAGACCCGACCTAACCATATACTGTGCGCTCACCGCCTTCTGCGCCACGTCGAAGCCAGGCAGCGAGGCGAAGACGTGCAGGTAGGCGAAGCCGAACACGCCCTCCGAGAGCAGCAGGCACTGGAATTTGGACCAGAGGCGGTTGTGCTCGGAGTTTTGCGACGTCAACACGTTCGTGGACGCGTCCAAGTTCACGATGAGCGGCGCGAACCAGGAGAAAATGGTGTAGCCTACGTACAAGGTCACGACGGACCTTGGAACGCAAAGATGGCGCATCCAGGGATCTGTCTATTTCTCTCTCTCTCTCTCTCTCACACACACACGATGCTATTAGTTAATTGTGTGAAGAAGCAAGACGAGAGAAAAATGTGCACCTATAGAGCTCGTACTGATAGGATATCCCGTTACAAAGGTCGGGTCCTTGTTACAAGTGCCCTGAAACAAATGGAGCAGCCCTTTGAAATCTGTCTTCTTAAATATACATTTTTAGATCAGCGTTGCTTTGGGCTTCGGAGCAACGGCCATGCGTCGTCCTGATTTATTATTTCTGTTTAGCTTCGAAGATGTAGTCAAACTAGGCGCTTGAATGCTGGCGTATTCATTCAGGTTCTCTTCGGCCGTGTCATGCTTTTTCGCCTGTTGGTAAAATAGAATGCTTGCAGCTTTCACTGAACGTCCTGCTGGGCTCCTCGCGTGCGAAACCATTTAGATGCGGAACCGGTCTGATATGCTTCCTTTAATCATTTTTAGCCCTTGCGGTAAGCCATGGTTCACAAGTCAGAGCTGGTTTTTTGTTTGTTTGTTTTATTAGGAAAGCAGCTCTCCTTTTCTTTTGTTCAGAGCAAAATGTTAACTGGCTCAAAATCTTTCAGAAGGAAGTTAAGTGTTCAAAGTATAAGAGTGCTTATAACTTCTGCCTTGACACAGTGAATGTTTTGTGTATTTTGCTGTAGGTTACCCCGAAAAGTGCAGGTGGGTCCTTTTAGATTTCTTACCCCGTTTCCTGCTTCATGATAACTAGTTGCCCGATTTTAGCAAGCGCCGCCGAATACATTGTTTTCCACAAGTTTATATTTGATGGGCGCTTACAGACGCTCTGACAAGCAGACGCTGTTTGCATACAGTGCAGTCGTTGGTCTCGTATCATTGCTTTTTCCGCCTCCCTCGGCCTTTCATAGAAACAGAAAATCTATAGGATTTTATGGTCAACGAACCCTTTTCATTTTTTTTTTCATTTTCTATTCTTTACGCCCTTCGTGATTGGCTCGTACGAAGCGGAGCTCCGCTGTTACCGACGTTCGCTGCTCGGCGGGGCCTATGATAAAAAAGGAATAAAATCGGAGGAAAATAATTCTTGCAAAATGTAGTCCCATATAGATGTAAAGGCAGGTACCGGTGGCCTCGGGGTTCATGCTGACAAATCCCATTTCTTTTCATGCAGTAACTTACATTGCATTTGAAGAGGTGTCTTGATCAGAGGCATCGCTGGGTGGTTCAAAAAAAGAACCTATATGAATGGGATCAGTAACGAAGCAACGCATCATCCCGAACGGGGAATTTGTATAGGTCATCCTCCGGCGACAAGACCGGTATCCCGCTGCATGCAAACTAAAATACGCAATTGTTTGAGCACTTACTCGCTGCTCCTCTCAAGGACTTCGTCCAGCCCTTTCAGGTAATGAGGAGACTTAATGACGACGTCGGTTTCTGGCGTTATGTTATGGTGCTGTCCCAATACGGCAGTGAGGAGTGTAGGCCAGTGTATCTGCACAGTATTGTGTAGTACCAACCAATAGCACGCGCCTGTTCTGGTGGCCTATTTGGCCAAGTCCACTGATCCACTAAAGAATAAAGGCAGACACTCACCTTATTCGTATGCATGTCCTTAACTTTCGTTCTCGTCTGCTTTCCCGGGGCACGCATGTACTACGATTTAACGAAAAAAAAGTAGTAAACAATTTAGATGGGGCTGAGAAAAGCCGCGCAAGGGCCTAGCCGACTTACAAAGCTCAAGAGCTGCTCGAACTTGATTATGGTGGTAACAATGTGTTCGGCCTCTCCTCTCTGGAGGCAGACGGCATATCGGTCACAAAATTCCTTGAGGTACTTCGTCAACGTGAACAGCAGCGTAGCCGCCATGGTCATGTCCGTCTGGGAACCAACCTTCCGAAGCAGGAGCGTCGGTTTGTCGAGCTGGCGATACAATAGAGAAAACGAAGTGCGCTCATGAAACAAGGTCATGAGGCGTGGCACTTTGGAATTACGTAGCTTGGAACGCTACCACGATGCGCTGTAAATCACCGTAACACCAGCACGCGACCTGATTTCGGCGCATACAGCATGTCCCTTAAGTAATCGTTCTTAGCTGCTTCAATATCGCGCTTCCTATAGCATACTAGGAGAAATGTCAACCTACACTCACCTATTAACGACCGACAGTGTTTGAAGAGTATCCGCCCTCAGGAAAGTGCTTCGTTTTAAAAGGACAGCCTCAAATATTTGAGGATCTTTTTTTCCTGCTTGTTTCATTTGAAACTGTTCACTTAGTGAGCAGCGAAGCGCATGCGATAACACTCACACTGACTACTGGCCGGTGGGACTCGTATCCTTTGGCCAGCGAGATGGTGACGAGCGGGTAGTAGCCCAGCTGCGTGGTGATCGCGGCCAACAACTTGGTCAGGTTGGCTGTCTTGGACGTCACGGGCCAGTGTTCCATATCGAAGCGCTTCATAATACCAACAAAGTCTCTGATGCCTGCGTCCGACAGCGAACAAGTTACACTAGTGCGATTGATGAGAGGAAACTAGGGGCATACGTGGATGGCTCTTGATACAGTCAGAACGAAGTATAGCAAAAGCCCTCCAAGAGAGCTTGCTCTTAGATTAGTTAGTACCACAGGGTTTCAAACAATTACTAGAGTGAACAGTGGATAGTGTTTACGGGCGCTGCAAGCAGGTTGGTTTACCCAGAATGGTAATGGTAAGTACGCGGATTTGCCTAAACTTCGTCTTTCGGACTTTAAATGGCTTCGTGACTTTGCAAACTGGTCATTTTCAAGAAAGTACGGTGTTGTAAAAAAATGGGATAAGCACCATTAGGATTTTCCGACGACAGAATTCGAACTCGGGGCCTCTAGCCCAGAATCTCGATATTGAAACTATTACGCCATGGACACATGGACAAGCAGAAGCACTGCAATTAGCAGTCTTTATGCGTGTTCGCAGAGTCCTACTGCCTTTGTGTTTAAAGATGGACGAATAGATTGCTTTGAAATTTAGGCGAATGAAGGCAGGTAATGCGTAATAAACGAAGCCACGAGAACATCTGAAGCCGCAGGTACGAAGATAAGACAAATCCATCTACTAACCGTCATTCCGATGGTGGTTGAACGAGCGCAGCACCGGAGTTCCCTCTAGTAATTATTGTAGGAAAATCTATGGTTTGAACATGATACTTCGAAGGGAATAAGAGCGCAAAAAACTGGACAAGAAGAGACAGATGCAGCGCGGCCTGTCCCATTTTTGTCTCATTGTCTGCGCTGTTTCCGTTCTAAATTGCAAAAGCCTGTTAGGGCCACCGACCGAATATGTGGTCAACGTTCTAAACGTGAAACCACTGCCTGGTGACGCGTTATCTGTGAAGCTTGCTGCTGCGAATGCAACGAACCTGTGGGTAGACCGACTGTGCGTCGCCTCTCTTCAAATCAATGCATCTGCCGTATCGTTTTTTCCGGACGTATGCGAGAAAAAAGTTGTAGCGCTTGGATTCACAGCTACTCTTGACACTATAGTACACAGATTTGCTACGCTTTTGGCAAGATTTTTGTTTGCGTTGCGCACACATCTTGACCTCAGTACGGCAATTATACAAGTTTACCTCAGGCACAAGGCGCGCAGGAACGCAAGACGCTCAGCAGATGATACTCAGGGTGCGCATGCAGATTTTAAAGAGTGATAGCGTCGCCATGACGCCGGCCAGGCTATCAGTATAGACGGCTTCGCTCGCGCGATAACATCAACGAGAGTGCGGCCCCGAAAAACTTCCGGTCACGGGCTTTTTCAGTCTACTGCGCCAGAACACAAAGCGTGTTATAGGTTGTGTCACTGTGCAGAAATTATTTTTAAGATTTGCGATAAAAGACATCCGCATTACGCCTCTAGACTAATACATAAAATTGTTCATATAACCTACGGCAACCTTGACATGTAAAATTTTTACGTACAGAGAAAAAGTGTCCAATAACTGCGGGCTCAGATTTTAACGCGCTGCTGCTACTCGACATCGCTGCTGATGCCTTTCTTGTTCGCTACATTTAGCGGGCTACGTCAGTGAGCAAAACCGGACGCCGTCCAGGGTCTATGTTTGTAAACAGTGAGTGCACCAAGAGTCTACCACGCTCCCATGCTCTTTCTCATCATCATCATCATCATCATCATCATCATCAGCCTGGTTAGCTCTTTCTCATAACTTCCGAGAATTCGCGCGGTTCTCTTGCACTGGCGAGTGTCATGGGTCTCGCGACGCGCGCAGGGTTCGTGCAGAGCTGCGTGTCACCTCGCAATGACCCTGAAATATATCTTGCAGCCGCCGCGGTGGCTCAGTGGCTGTGACGTTCTGCTGATGAGCACGAGGTCACTTGTTCGATTCCCGGTCGCGGCGGCCGCATTTCGATGGGGGGCGAAGTGCAAGGACTTTCGTGTACTCTTATAGATTTAGATGCACGTTTTAGATCGTCCAGGTAGTCAAAATCAATTCGAAGGCTCCGCACTGCGGCCTTTCTCGTAGTCACATTGTCGCCTTTGGACGGACGATAGACCCCGTGAATCAAGTTAAAAGACGAGTTTTAAGATAGTTTTGCGGGCCTCGGTTGACGTCTAGGGCGACCTCTGTATACGCGGCGGGTACGCTAGCCCAGCACTATGATACGAGACGGGGTATATACTTGCCACTTTTTCGCGTGGACTTGATGCACATGTGAAGGAACTGCTTGAGCTGTGCGATGGGGAAGTACTGTTCCTTGAGCATAGCTGCAACGCAGAAGTGCGTGTGACAAGATACGGTCAGATGAAGCGCCGTGTCAGCCGGGGGCTCGCGGCAGCTGCGGCCCCATTATAATCAAGTGTTGCGGTAAAAGAAAGAAATATGCGCAGGTGGGTTCGCATTGTCCATTTTGCCCCGACAAAACTAACGCTACGCAGTTCGGTGTATAGGCCCTCGGAAACTTATAAAAAAGAGGTATTTTTTAATATTTAATTAAAACAAGGCAGTCGTTAGCGTTCGCCCAAGTAAAGGTTTAATGAGTGGAAAGACTCGAATTATTTCTGTTCCTGAAATTCGGTAACGTAAATACAGACTTGCGTGGGCATTGTAGTTTCTGTAAGGGCGTCGCGGTCGGAAAGGCATATTTTATTCAGAGTTTAAACGTTGGTGGAGTGCGAAGTGACCACTTCGTGGAACGTACTACATCTCAGACGAGACACTTCAGCATGCTTACGCCTTGGTAGCGTGGACGTTGTCCGTTATACGAAAAGCAAATAACTTTTCTGGCCCACACGGACTCGGCGCCAGGTGACCGCATTTCCGGATTTTGCGAGGGCCCGGAGATAAATGACGATGAGTGCAGCGGGAGTTCGGGACCAAAGAATGCTTCGCTTACACCGATTCCTGCAGCGCGTGGGATCTGAAGGATTTTGTTTTTCCCCACACGTTGCGAATGCTTTCGTTCAGGTATACCTCGGTTGTCGTGGTCCACTGCGTTAATTAGCGTATTCAAACAAAGTGAGCGCGGAGCACTGATGAGACTCTTAATCTCTTGTGTATCGGCGCAGAGTTTCCAGATTAGGTCACGAAGAAAGCAAATATTCGGGAGAAGGGAAGAAGTGGCTTTGTACATCAAGAAGTACTGCTTGTATTGCTACAGCACTGCTATTCGTCCTGTTTGTCGATTCAGCGGAGCACCCGGGTCTGTCGAAGCGCCCTTGTTTTTGGGTTTTTCCATGAATGCTGTCTGAGGCCGGATCTAGAGCGGCTGTGCAGTCACGTGACCGATCAGCTCGCGGGTCGGTGCGTCGTGAGATTCACCAGCTTTACCGGCGCGAGAAACCACGCTGCCATTTCAGCGCTGATCCCATGCGTGTTTCCCCGCCGAGGAAGCGCATGCAATGACAAGGCAATCTGCTTTCATTGCCACCCGCGTGGAACGCAAAATTGGCCTGGATAGCAGTGGGAGAATCGCGCGGCGATAAATGTACTGCACGCCGACTGCGAGCGGCGCTCACGCTGAAAATGCGCCAGCAGTCCGTTTCAGGTGGTTTTCGCTTCAACTGCGACCACTCGCATGTCCTTCACGCGACTGCAGCTGCGCGTATACAGGGTGTCCCACGTAACTTGAGCCAAACATTAAAAGTATGCGAAAGCCACGTAGCTGGACAGAACCAAGGTAATGTTTATTGCCGTCGCTTAGAGATGCTCAGATTATTTTTTTTCTACCGCCTAATGACATAATTAGTCCTAATTATTTGATAAACTTTTCAAAATATTACAATTAGATGATAAGTGTCAATGAGAAAATTATAGAGCGACATGAAAAACTCCCGATACAGCTTTCTGTTGCTCAATACGTGCTACGTAAAAGTGTTTTTCCGAGCGTGAAAGAATCCCGCGAACACACACAAAGTACCTAGATGATTGGGCCTAGTATATAGGCCTTGAACGGCAATGGGGGATCCAACGTGGCAGTCTAGAGCTAACAGGTATGCCATTTGTGGCTGGGGCTACGCGTAAACCCTTTAATAGACGTGTATAATACCGCGTTTCCGCTCGTTGAGACAGTGTCTAAGCTCACCATCGATATCGATGCTGTGTAGGTGCAGGTGGCCCTTGACCATGCTCACCGGACTGGCCGAGGAAGCGTTCTGGCCGGCTGTCAAGTGGCAGAGAGACGTGGCCATCTGGTCGCACATGTCGATTGGGGCCCGCAGCCGACCCATGTAGTAGAGAGCTGTGAGCCGCATCAGTAGGAACGGATGGCGGTAGTGATGATGATGATTATGATGATGATGGTGACGGTGGTGATGATGATGATTAAAATGACGCGGCGCGTTTTATCTAGCAAGGGTGAAGCATGGCCAAGGGGGCGCCAAGATCACAGCATACAAGTATCAGGGACGATGGTATGGAGTATAAAGAATGGAGGTAAAAGGGCTGTCAATATGCTTGAACTCAATGGCTTTGCAAGAGCTTAAACGGTGATACGCTAAAAAGCAATGATATGCATATGGTGAGGCTTGTCGTGTGCTCAAATCCGTGAAAATGCAGCGCGAAAATAAAAGAACTTCCGCATTGTTTGCCTCATATGCAGCTTCATAAGCATGGGGACGAAAGTTCAGTCGCGTGTATTTGATTTCATTTTATTACCTTAAAGAACCATCATATAAGACGTATTACATAAGATGTGGGTACCTACGTTATACATATAATGCTAATAAAGTACGCACAAGCGATACTGGCACAGAGAAGTCGTAATATGAACATAAGTAGCAAACAGCAAAGTGCAATAGAACAGATGTTCAAGAACACAGGTGATTACATAAAGCGTCCAAAGAAGGTTCTTTGGGAATGCATCGAATGGCTTATATTCATTCGCGCCTTGTGTGCGGCTAAATGGCGAGTATACCAGAAGTTTTAGATGTATTAATGGCACTTTTCTTCATTTCTATCTCTCTCTTTCTTGTTTAACCCTCCATGGGTTTGTGGCATCGTTAAAAAGTTGTAGCAGCGGGAAAAGCGGTGGCTCTGTAACTCGCTGAGAGAGGGAAGGGCTAGTAGTGCCGAAATATAAGTGCGGCAAATTCCACGGCTGTGGGAATTTGAACAGTCCTGAGGGAAACCGCAACTTTGGTTACGTTAATGATCCGAGTCTCAATATGCAGGTGTTAAGCCTATCGCGTTCTTCTCAGCCGAAGTGCAAGCTGGCATGTAGAACTTACGAGGCAGTGGACCTCTCGAAATGTTTACGAATGTGCTGGCAATTGTTCGATAGTCGGCGATTATTCAAATAGCCCGAGATGGTGCAGACTAACTTACATGGCGGATAATTGCTTCGGCATGTTTGGCCTGTAGCGACTAGAAATATGCCGACTTGGCACCGAGCAACGCCCATCCCGCGTTCTTTTCGGTCTCCCTTCATCTTATCTTTGGGGTTTTATGGGCCTAAACCACTTTCTGATTACGAGGCACGTCGTAGTGGAGGACTCCGGAAATTTCGACCACCTGGGGTTCTTTAACGTGCACCTAAATCTAAGTACACGGGTGTTTTCGCATTTCGCCCCCATCGAAATGCGGCCGCCGTGGCCGGGATTCGATCCCGCGACCTCGTGCTCAGCAGCCCAACACCATAGCCACTGAGCAACCACGGTGGGTAGGTCTACCTTCGCATCCACGTTACCGTTAGTAAGAGAAAAACTGGGAAGTCACGCGGTACAAATGCGGTGAAGCATTAAATTTATATTCTGAAGTTTTCCATGCAAGAACCATCATTTGATTATGATGCACTCCGGATTGATCTTGACCACCAGGGGTCCTTTAACATGCATCAAAAGCACCCTACACGGGCGTTCGTGCATTTCGCCCCCATCGAAATGTCGCCGCCGTGGCCGGCATTCGATCTCGCGCCCTCGGGCTTAGCAGACGAACGTCGAAGCCACTGCGCCACCACGGTGGCTAGAGTGGTGTACGGAAATGCGTGACCGATGGTGGAATCGAGCCTCCGTCCTCCAAATGACAGAAGCAAAAAAAAAAAGGGGGGGGGTCCTGGCAGAATGAGAACACGCGCACAAGCGAAGAGCACCTGTGCAATCAATCACAACGTCCTTGAAACGATATAGTTAATTGCGCAGCTTCTTCAGATGCG
The DNA here is from genome assembly GCF_038994185.2 of Dermacentor albipictus. Lineage (NCBI taxonomy): Eukaryota > Metazoa > Arthropoda > Arachnida > Ixodida > Ixodidae > Dermacentor > Dermacentor albipictus. The sequence goes on from NC_091821.1 coordinate 42,927,663, forward strand.
ATGTGAGTATTCCAGCAGAGCCGCCCAATGCTGTAATAATTAGGCCCCGACCACAGCCGTGCTTCTCTCGAGCGGGAGTCGCTCTTTAAAGCGTATGGCGCGTGCGTCGTGTATCGGTTTCTCTCATTCTTCCCTCGCGACAGCTGGCGCTTTCAGGCGCTGTGTTAGACCGCACTGCCTCCGAGAACGGCCGACGTTTTTAGGCCCGACGCTGACACCTCCAAAGTGGGGGAAGTCCGCCCATAACGCTATTGCATTATTGTTTATTTTGCTCCGTGTACGTACTAGATATGGCGATCGTGTCCAATCTTATATAATGTATGCTAAACGATTGCCCGCCAAAAAAAAAAAGAAACTTACGCAAACGCAAAGGTGTAAAAGCGGCAATGTTCCATTTGTTCATATAGTTGTATCGCTGCGTCGGTTTGTCTTTGTTAGCTATGGGCTCTGTGGCAATTCGGCTACTTTAATCTGTAAATTTGTAATTCTTGCTACCTTGACTATCGAGCAAGTTGTAATGCTACGCACTGCCCGGGCGCTGACTTCTTAACCCGCGCATATATACGTACTAGATCTGTTCTGCGTCAGTGAACTTTATTATTATTATTGTTATTATTATTATTGCCTGTAAAAAAGATTATAGCACATGCACTGTGTTACAGTGTGTTGAGATACGGCATTGCAGTCTACGGCTTCTGTTCGGATCGTTGGGTTTGCAGAGTAGACAGTATTATAAAAAGTACTCTTAAACATGTTGCCTGCAATTCCCCAATCGTAACAGCTGCAAATATTTTCTGTGAACTTGGTCTATTGAATTTTCACTCTTTGCTGATAGAAACAGTTGTCGTTGAACATTTTTTGGAATTCCGCTTTCAAACAAAAAAGTGCCGCCACAAGAGAACTTAGAAAGCACGTCCGGTATGTAGTTCCTCGTTCAGCCACAAGGTACGGTGCGGCCAGACGCTGTGCATATGTGCCGAGCATGTCTTAACAAATTGCCTGACGAAATTTTCAACGCGACATTGAAAAGCATGCTGAAAGAATTATTAAAGCAAATATGTCGAAATTAACCTCCAGAATACTTTTTGCATAACAATATTTACTTCTTCAAACTTTTGTTTTAAGTAGATAAACCAAATATTTTCTTGTTCTATTCAATTTGTGGCCATTTGTTTTACTTATTTATTCTACATGTGTCATCGATTAATGCATTTTGTTTTCTTGCCATGTCTATCATATTCCTAGGCACGGTACTACAAGCCAACTGAGGCTTAGACCGGCCTGTTTGGGTTGTTTTGTATTTCTTTGTGGCAATAAAGATTATTATTATTATTATCATCATCATCTACGTTGTCCGCTTATGGTCTGGAATGTGCAATTGAAGCTCCTACTAGAGGAAAATTAGTTATTAATAGCCTACTGGCAATGCTGTTTAGTTCACATAGTGATCAGAGCTTCTAACGGTTCATTTAGGTCATGTACTATTCTACAAAAGTTGGCTGACCACTACGTTGTAGCATGCCGACTTGTATTACCAGACGCGTATGGAACGCCGTCGTTCGAAACTGCATCTGGGCAGCGCAAATGCCTTGTCTTTAGAGGTAATCAATCCCAGCTTGATAAGCTTATCATTACGTTTGACTGGGCATCCTTAACAAAAGAAGATTCGTCGGTCAAAGTGTATGAGTGGTTATGTACGCAACTGAAAAAAAAGAAGTGAATTACATTGCACACGGCTGATAGCTAAGCCGATAAAAAAGAGTCACTGCTGGATGAACACATAATTTCTTGCTTCTATTTCGTATCGAGATACCTTGCGGAAACGCTGCAAAAGAAATCCGAGAAGCCAAGCACTGCGATTAGAATACAAGTCGGCAATAAATAACGTTGTTGCTCTTCTGCGAGGGGCCAAACAACGTTACATTCTTTTTATAAATTCCAACAATCTTCAAATACAGTGAGCAAAACTTTCTCTTTGGTAAATCCTCTCTGAGGGGTGAGTTCTAGTAAACAGTCTGTTTTTGGGTTGTTTTCAGCAACCTCCCACAGCAGTGCCTGATGCTTTAAACAAGCACTTTGTAAGAGCGTCCCAAAGAGCTGTCTCTCTGCCCACAAACACTCGGCCGTTACGGCGATCCGTATCTGCGTCAGCTTTTCTTCCGAGAATTTCGAGAGGCGATCTGGAAGGAATTATTTTCACTTTCCGTCCAAACAAGCCCACTGGATATGATGCAATATCCTTACACACCATCAGAAGGAATTTCAATGCGCTGTCAGATATTATCCTGCATACTGGAACTGGTGCAATAGAATTGGTGTTACGTGTTTGTGGAAAATTCCTTTTCCCCCACCACTGTAACAGCCCGCAAGGACTAACAGTATTGGAAATAAATAAATAAATAAATATACTGAATGGTTTCTTGGAAGGTGACGAAATTCCGGAATGCCTAAAAACGGCACTTGTTTTACCACTACACAAGTCAGCGAAGAAAGATAATATTAAAACTATCGGCCAATATCTACATTGACGGTTATTGCTCAGGTCTTTGAAAAATTTTTTTTCCACACTATGCATTCTTTGCTTAACAAATTTCCTATCTGACTGATCGACAGTTTGGCTTTGTTTCTGGTCGTGGTACTGTGGCACTGCTTGAGGAATTTTCAGACGAAGTGTTCTCGGCATTCGATCAGACGCTTTTCACGTGTGCCCTGTTCTTAGATGTAGCGAAAGCGTTTGACACCCTTGATCATCAAAACTTGTTAAATAAACTGTATTTTGGGGGGATTTCGTGGGCGTTTTTACAAAATTCTCAAATATTACTTGAGCAACATATTTCAAGTGGTCGCTACTGATGATAAGGGTGTTTTTAGTTCTAAGCTGTCGCTGAAAGATGGAGTTCCTCAGGGGTCCATTTCATCGCCAGTGTTGTTTAAAATCTTCGTTAATGACTTTCCTTTAGCAATTTCCGAATGTTCCATGTTCCAGTATGGTGACGACACTGTATTACTGGCAAGACATCTTTCTTACAAAATGTCCACTGAAATGTTGCAAAATGACTTGTACAATGCAATGTTTTGGTTCACTAACAATGGAATTGTTGTCAATGCCCAAACAACACAACTTATCTTTTTTTTCGCTCTCCACGCAAGACTACTGTAATTAACATGCCTCTCTACTTACATGAGTCGAACTGTTTCTTGTAAATGTGCGCTTATTCCAAATGTGGATTGTGTGAAATATTTTGGAACATCTTTCGATAGTAACTTGTCTTGGCAACATCACTTATCACTTATTTGTTCTAAACTGAAGTCAGTCGCTTGGCTGTTTAATATAAAAAAGATTTGCACCCTTGTCTGTAAAAAAAATTATTGTACATGCACTGGGTTACGGTGTGGTGAGATACGACATTACAGTCTACGGCTTCTGTTCGGGTCGTTGGAGATGCAGGGTAGACAGGATTATTAAAAAAAATTTTCTTAAATACGTTGCCTACAATTACCCAATAGTAACAACTAAAAATATGTTTCGTGAACTTGATCTAACGAATTTCCAATCATCGCTTACCGAAACAGTCGTCGTCAAACTTTTTTTTAAAATTCCGCATTCAAACAAAAAAATGCCGCACAGGCAACTTAGAAAATACGTCCGTCATGTAGTTCCTCGTTTAGCCACAAGGTATGGTGCGGCCAGACGCTGTGCATATGTGCCGGACATTTGTATTAAGTTACCGGATGAAATATTTAACGCGACGTCGAAAAGCACGCTGAAAGAATTATTAAAGGAGCTGTGATGAAATTAACTTCCAGAACATTTTTGCATCGTAAGATTTACTTCATTTTTCTTTGTTTTAAAAAGAACAACAAAATGTTATCTTGTTCTTTTGGATTTTTTGTCATTCATTTTTTTCTTTGTTCTACATGTCTCATCAATTTATGTTTTCTTTTTTTTTTTCACCGTTTGTATCATGTTCACAGGCACGGTTCTACAAGCCACCTGAGGCTTAGACCATGCTTTCGTGTTGTTTTCCATTTCTGGTGGCATAAAAAATTATTATTATTATTATTGTTGTTGTTGTTGTTGTTGTTGTTGTTGGTTCAATGTAACCATAATCACTGTTGAAGTCAGCATAACACGTAATTCAATATATTTCTGGAGCTACGCGAGCTCTCACATTTATAAAGCGAGCGCCGACGGTGTATGTCCTGTTGATGAAAATGGTGATCTCTCGAACACTGCTGATGCCTTTGCAGAAGATTTCTGTTCTGTATTTCGTGTGGACAACTACTGTACCTCAAGTAACCTTCTTTCTCAGTCTTGTACAGTATGTACGCTATCACTCGGTGGAAACCTTGTTTTCAACTGTATCAAATGCCTCAAACCATCCCTTTCTTGTGGTGCTGATATGGTATGGTATGAAGAACTTTATTTGGTCCTGAAGTTCAACCATAGGTTGACGCGGGCCGCTCCCACGTTGGGACTGTCACGCCGAGCCCTTCAGCCACATCGCGGGCCTTCTGGACTGCCCGTAATTGGTCAGAGAGTGATTCGCTGTGTAGCATTTGCCGCCACCATTCTTCTTCCTTGTCACAGTCTGTGAAGACCGCGGGGCACTGCCAAAGCATGTAGTCAAGAGTAATGATGCCATTGCACTTATTACAGTTGATTTGAGTTTCCCTCTCAGGATAGATCCTGTTAATAAAATATGAACTTGGGTATGTCCCTGTCTGTAGCAAACATAATGTGACCGCTTGGGCTCTGCAAAGCTTACCGTGTGGCAATGGGTATTCCCTTCTGCTTAAATAATAATGCTTCGTGATTTCGTTATATGTTAATAATCGATCCCTGTGTTCCCCGGGTGAAGTGTAAGTTGCTCGGTCTTGAAGAGCACGGCTAGAAAGTCCTCGTGCTGCTTCATTTGCCACCTCATTGAGGTTTCTCCGAGCTCCGTCCACTACCCCCAGATGTGCAGGAAACCAGCGGATTTCAATCCTCTCACTGTTGACCTTCTCTAGTAATTTTGTTACTATCCGTGTCACATATCCTTTGATAAAGTTGCGTATGGCTGTTCTAGAGTCGCTGTAAATATGTGTCCACCGATTAGCCCGAATGGCTAAGGCGATTCCTACTTGCTCTGCTACTGTTGGGTCCTTGGTATAGACGGTGATGGCATCCCGTATGTTACCTTGAGTGTCTACAACAACGGAGGTATACGCATCCTTATTTTTAACCCAGGCAGCGTCAACGAACACCGCCTGCTGCTTATGTTGATCTATGTCTTGAAGGAGTGCCTTCGCCCTTGCCTTTCGTCTCTCGAGGTTATGTGTCGGGTGCATGTTCCTAGGGAACGGGGTCGTCTTTATTGTTTCTCGTAGTCCCGCTTGCAATTGTGTTAATAATTCTCCTTCGTTGGTGTGGTTGTTAATTTCTACGCCAATTTCTTCAAGTAGCGCCCTCCCAGGTCGTGTCCCCATTAGTCTCTCGTGGTGGGCCACCTGCTGAGCCTCAGCTATCTCTTCTAGCGTGTTATGCAGCCCTAGGCGCAATAAGCTATCGTTAGCCGTGCTGATGGGAAGTCCTAGTGCAGTCTTTATAAGTCGTCTGATTAATGCGTTTAGCTTGTTCTTATCAGCCTGTGTCCACTGTAGCATGCCAGCCACGTACGAGAAGTGGCAAAAGGCGAATGCATGTACCAATCTTATGGCACTGTGTTCTCCTAGCCCCTTATGCTTGTTGGTAACTCTACGCAGAAGCCTAATGACTTCTTCTGACTTGTTAGAGATGTGTTGTATCATCCTGCAATTAGATCCATTCGCTTGCAGGAGAAGTCCTAGCACTCTAATAGTCTCCACCTGCCTGATTGGTTCTCCATTCTTCGCGTATATGTCAATGCGGGGTTCTTCCTCTGGGATATATCCGTTCGGTTTGCGCCCACGCTTACTGCTCCGTAGTACCAATAGTTCAGATTTCTTAGCAGAGCAGTGCAGTCCCATACCCGCAAGTGTTGTTCCCACCACATAAATGCTTTCCTGTAGTTTGGTCTCTGTTGGTCCCATATTACCTTCGGCACTCCAGATTGTTACATCATCTGCATATATAGCAAAGTGGATACCCTCAATCTGCGCGAGACCTCGAGCCACTTTTGACATTGCCAAATTAAATAACATGGGAGATAGGACGGACCCTTGTGGTGTCCCACGATTCCCAAGTTTCAGAGTTGTCGATTGGAGTTCGCCTAACCTGAGACAAGCAGAACGGCCACCGAGAAAGGCTTTAACTATATTGTGCAATCGTTTATCCAATCCCATCTCTGAGAGGATATCCAATATGGCCCTGTGCTTGATGCGATCAAAAGCCTTTTCTACATCTGGGCCTAGAAGAGCTCTCGTATGCAGCGGGCTAGCAAGAATAAGGTGATGTTTGATTAAAAGCATTGCATCTTGAGTCGAAAGTCCAGGACGGAAACCGATCAGGTTATGCGGAAGAAGATTTCTGTTTTCTACATACTTAGTAAGTCTATTGAGTATGACATGCTCCATGGTTTTGCCCAGACATGATGTTAACGATATGGGTCTTAGGTTATCTAGATTTAGTTGCTTGCCTGGTTTGGGAATAAGAATTGTGTTAGCAATTCTTCATTTCTTTGGATAATCACCATTTTTCCAGAGTTCGTTGAAATACTCTGTTAAATATGTTATAGATTCATCGTCCAAAATTTTCAACAGCCTATTGGAAATGCCATCTGGACCGGCAGCAGATCTACTGTTGAGGTCGTACAGGGCTGCGCGAACTTCGCTTTCTGTGAAGTCTTGATCCATAGGCTCACAGTCTTCCCCTGTATATTCAGGCGGGTCTGTACTCTCATTGCTATCCTTAAGCGGTAAATACTTAGCTGCAAGCCGATCCAGAATGGCCTCCTCCGTTGTGTCCTGACTCTCACGATGGACGAGTCGTGCTACTGCTGTTCTCCTATTAGATTTCGTGTCGTTCTCATGAAGCAAATGTCTAAGTAAATTCCAATTTCCACCATGTCTGATTCGACCATCTATGGAATTGCAAAGCTCATCCCATTGTTGTTTCTGTAAATTTCTGGAGTGTTCTTCAATCTCCCTATTCAACAATGATATGCGCTTCCTGAGTCTCCTGTTCAGACGTTGCGTTTTCCATCTTTTTAACATAGATTGTTTGGCTTCAATCAAGTGCGCCAGCGTACTGTCCATGATTTCGATATCCTCCTCTCTGGTAATATCCTTCGTTGCCGCCTTTACATCTTCCCTGAGCTGAGTGGTCCAAGTTTGGAGTGTTTTCTTTTCTCCTGTCTCTGTCTCAGCTCTGCTTTTCCTTGCTTTCCGAAAAAGATCCCAGTCAATGTAGTTAAAATGCTTTATCTCATTACTTGGTGTTTCCAATAGTATTTGCAATATGTAATGATCGCTACCCAGGTCAATATTGGAGTTATTCCAGCCAGCGTTCGCTAAATTTGATACAAAAGTAAGGTCTGGGGTGGAGTCCCTGCATGTAGATGTACCACACCTAGTGGGATAAGCTGGGTTTGTGATGAGGGAGAGATTAAGATCTTTAGCTAGGTGCCAGAGTCCATCCCCTTTCTATGTATTCCAGCGATATCCCCAGGTTTGATGTGGGGCGTTGAAATCTCCTCCAATAATGAGTGGAGCGTGCTTAGTAATAGCCATAGTCTTATTAAGAAGTGCCCTGAAACTCTGTTTCATGTCGCTAGGGCTGCTATAAACATTAAGACAAAAGAGGCTTTGCGGTTTGCTTCTATTCCTTTTCAGAATTATTTCCACAAGTAAGTATTCTAATTTGTTTAGTCCAAGGTGCAAATCATGTTCTATGTAAGGTATTTTCTTATCTACGAGCGTGGCTAGCCCCCTACCCGGCTCTTTGCCCCTGCATGTCGCTTTGTATCCGGAGAGGCTAATGTCATCCGCCAAGGTTTCCTGCAGCATAATAATTTTCGGTTTGTCTGCAGAGTTTTTTATTAACTGCATGAGAGGTGCTTTTTTGTGATAAAATCCTCGGCAATTCCATTGCCACACGGTAAAGCTCCCCCTGCTAGCCATTGCTTATAGAACCCGCCTTACTGCTACCCGCTAGAGTACGCTTCGTAGAACCCCCCGACGCGCCAGGGAGTGATCTGACGCTTTCTGCTTCTGAGGGTAAGTATTCGTCGTCCTCGGCTTGCGCTTCTACTTTGGTAAGCCTCTTTTCAGCCGTCAGTCTCCATTTCCATAACTTACCAACTTTGAAGGTAGTTTTGTCTATGGCATCTCTAAGTTGTTTAATCGCCTCCTTGATCTCTTCCAAAGCCGAGCACACTGTCGTTTCTACTGGGCTTATTGCCCGCTTCTTTGGAGCTGGTGTGTTTTCTTCATCCTGACTGTTGTCATTATTCACCGGTTTGGCTATTGCTACTTTTGTGGAGCTAGTCTGCGAGTTCTTGCGAAGTTCTACCACCTGCTTAGTAAGTCCTTCATTTGCCTTTCTCAGATACGTTACTTCTTTAATTAGCTGTTCTACCCTGGCATCATTATCTCCGACCGGCCGCCCCGCACCGCTCTCCGCGGTCCTCACAGTACCTTTCACTTTGTCGACCCAGGTTGTTCCAGATGTCGTCTTGTCGCCAGGCGTCTGCCCTCCTCCTTCGAAGCGCACCTGCACTTCACGTGATCTGGAGCGGCTTCTGCCCTTCGACGGCGAGCGGCGTCTTGACCGTGTGGGGCTCCTTGAGCGCGTGCGCCCCCTGGTGCCCGTTTGGGCATCCCATTGCAGCTGAGGTGGTGTCGCCCCCGATGCAGATCTGTTGCGTTCTCGTCGTCGAATTCGCACCACGTATGGAATTTGGTACCGCTGTCGGCAAGTCTTGTCCCCAGTTGGGTGGTCCCCTCCACAGAATTTGCAGTTAGGCACACACATGTGATTGTCCTCCGGGTTTTGAGTTCCACATCCTCTGCACTGTACCACGTCCGGTGTTGGACATACATCTGCTCGATGTCCAATCTTTCCGCAAGCATAGCAGACATCAAACTGCTTCCTATACAGGTAACACCTTACAAGGGTCGACCCGTATCTGACATAATTGGGCACCTTGAGCCCATCAAACAGAACGATGACCGAGCCCGTGGATTTAATGCGTTTGGCTGCCAGTGCCAGTGGGTTAAAGTCATGCACAATGTTCTGCGTTATCGTGGCCTGCGTTATCGTGGTGCTGATGGTATTCCTCCGGCATTGCTTCAGACGTGTAGAAGCATACTTGATCCCTGTTAACTCAAGTATTTTCAACAGTTCCGTAAAGTCTAGTGCGTTCCCTAACCCTTGGAAGGTAGCACAGGTAGTGCCCGTACATAAATCGGGTGCTGAAGTCCTGCTACTAACCACCGGGCTGTATCTATCCCCAGTGCTGCGTCAAAAGTGTTTGAATGTATACTGCATTCCCAGCTTTCTGGTCAGTGCTAAGAAGATTTTAATAGATCATCAGCATGGCTTTGTTATCAGGACGCTCCGCAACAACGAAGTTGGTCACATTTATGACCCTTATTCCACTGTGGTACATAGGAGGGGCCAATTAGATGTTATAGTGTACTTTGACCTAAGTAAAGCATTTCATTTAGTTCGCCATGAACTCCTGATGGCAAACCTCACGCAAGTGGATCCGTTCTTGGCCCTCTTCTCTACCTCCTGTTCACAAATGACGCTTCGTCAGCAATTCGACACCCTTCATTCTTTCTATATACGCTGACGACTTAAAGCTGTTTTAAGACTGTGACCAGTGTCACACACACACACACACACACACACACACACACACACACACACACACACACACACACACACACACACACACACACACACACACACACACACACACACACACACACACACACACACACACACACACACACACACACACACACACACACACACACACACACACACACACACACACACACACACACACACACACACACACACACACACACACACACACACACGCACACACACACACACACACGCACACACACACACACACACACACACACACGCACGGACGCATCTGTCAGTGTGAAAAAGTGTGTGTCAGTGTGTGAAACGCGCGTTTCCTTACGCGCGTTTCACGTGCACAGCGTTTTCCTTTCACACATACGCCTGCGTGCGTATGTGTGAAATAAATATGGAAAGTGAATCGGGATTGTCGTCGGAAATGTCTAAAGCACAGATTCATCGCACCAAGCACAGCGAGCAGCAGCAAGCTCGGCGACAGAGGCAGCGGGAGTCGACCGACGAAGGTGTGGCCAAGCGATCGCGACTGCAGCAACAAAGACAACAATTCATGGCGTGGAAACGTGCCAACGAAGCCGCTCAACAACGACAGAAGCGATTTGAGAATGGCAGATTGCACAAGCGTGCCAAACGCGCTGCCGAAACGAATGAACAGCGGCAATTACGCCCGACTAGCTGCGGACGTTGCACCATACAGCATCGCAAGGCCGAGGCACGTCTGTCATTGGCAATGGCTGCGACGGCCACCTTCAAGCGGGACTTCATCGACAACTCATTCGGCTGTGCGCGTTCTGTGTGCGGCAGACTGAGGCACAAGAAAGACTGGGAATGCGTTACGGCCCCCATGTACGCTACTATGGCTTTCGCCTTTCCCGACGTTGAAGAATTCTCTTCGTTTAAGGTGTATAGAACGTGTAAGACTTGGCTCGCCCAAACTAAAGTGCCTTTGTACTCTGTGAGCAATGGGTATAAATATCCGACAAAGCCTGCCTACTTGCCTCCGCTCAACTGTATAGCGGAGCGCATGATTTCCCCTCGCATACACTTCATGCAAGTGCGAAGGCTGTTCTACAACGCTGTCAAGTACGGCGTGAATGCACAAAACGGTCTTTGTGCAAGTCTGCAATCCTCCTCCTATGCCCACCGAGTAACCCTGTATGCATTATGCAACCCATTGTGCATGACTATGCGTATCATGTGTGCAATAAAACAACAGTTTAACAATGACATGGCGACTGCAAAGGACTTAATTACCAACCGGTCAAACAACGGCCCAGCAATGCATAACTTGGCGCAAGAGAATGGCGTATTTGATCTAAGAAAAAGTACTTTCCCACGATACTCCGTATTTGGCGCAGCCAAACCATATGTAATTTTTTCATCCTGATATAAATTTTCAGGTTTCAGCTGGTGTCAGTCAGCAGCACACAACGGGTCCGGCATCTAGTGTTGTGTTATTTGATCAAAGCACATCAGCGAATGCATTAGGCGCTTGAAGCTTTCCCCATATTGCAGCCCTAATGACATCCCATCCACAATTCTAAGAGATTACGGCAGTATATTTGCCCCAGTATTGACATCTATATTTACTAACTCTTTGAATACTTCTACTTTGCCGCACATTTGCAAAACTATAGTACTTTTTCTGTACTGAAGTCTGGCTGTCAAGCCGATGTCTCGAATTATTGCCCGATTTCTCTTCTCTGTGCCACATCTAATGTTTTTGAGCTTGCTCTTCACAACATATTGTATTTTACCGTGAATAACTAATTGATTACGAATCAGCATTGATTTATCAGTGGCTGCTCAATTGTCACAAATTTCACAAGCTTCAGGGCACAGGTGTCCGAGCCGGTATTTGAAAGGAGGTAAGTTGACGTCATTTACTGTGACCTCAGCAAAGCTTTTGATGCAGTCAGCCACTCACTGCTTCTGATCAAGCCAACGTACATTGGTGTCGGCACGTCAAATGTCAATCTCTTTCGCAGTTCTTGATATGTCGTGTTTTGTTAACGTCAATGGCCAAACATCTTTTTACATGGCAACTAGGGACGTCCTCCAGTGATCAGTGTTCGGACCTTTCCATTTAATTTTTTTTATTATTAGCATTCTTTCCGCTATTCGGAATTTTTCGGTCCTTCTATATGCCGATGGCATCAGAATTTTAAAGGACGTTCATACTGTTGATGACTGTCCCATCCCGCAGTCTGACCTGTTTTCTTTTTCTGAATGGTGTAAAAGATAATAGCGAGTTTTAGAATAGGGGCCCCAATAGTTTGGGGCCCCAAAGAGCTTTGCGGGTGTTATCGTTGGGGCACGCAGGAGTGAAGAGTTTTAGAATAGGGTTTTGCGTTTGCGGATAACGCCTTCCGTTGGCAGCGCCACCATGGCGTCAGAGAAAAGCTAATATGAATAATTAAATAAACTATACCATCTTATAATAGGAATACTAATTTTGACTTGCTTGTAATCGCGTTTAATTACAATTTAGAGGTTCTTCTGTAAGCACCAAACAATTAGTTGCGCTTAGTTTTGAGCAAACCAACTTTACCTGCCTTCAACAGCCAAGCTTAGCCGTGTTAGGCCTACGAGCCATAAAATCCCCAATCGAATTCGGAATCAGCGGCGTCTAATGAATCAATCTTCATAACACACGTTAGTTGAGAGAAAGCGATAACCGTGGTCACTACTCCTAGCTTGCGAACTTCCCGCGTTACCACGAATCGAACCCAGTTTGGTGCTAGGTTAGAGCCGTCGCTTCGATGGGTGTCGCCATGTTTGCTGACGCAAAGCTTTTGGGGCCGCTATTTGGGCTCCAGATAAATCGGTGAAATAGTGCTCCTAACTCAAAACCCAAACGCAGTTTGCGTCTTGCGCATGCGCAATGGCTTCGACGCTATTTCTTTGGGGCCCCAAAACGTTTGGGGCCCCTATTCTAACACTCTCTATTGACCTCACCTTCGATGCTGCTAAGACCCAAGTCATGACTTTCACTGGGAAAAGAGCAAGCATTTCTTTTTTCTTATTCTGTAGATTCCGTATGATAAAATCTATGAGATCAATTATCCCGGCGTCCATTTTTGATACAACCTTACATCTTTCTGCTCAAACTAAACGCGTTGCAATGCGGGTATGTGCTCTCTTGGCTCTGTTTGCAGACAACCAAGGAAATTCCATTCTCCTACACCGTTCTTCAAGTTGTACACAACAATCTGTCTTCCTCAATTCGAATGCGCGACGGTCGTCTGGAGTGGTGTTTCTAGATCCAACAGCGATGTTATAGTTCGGGTACCGAGAAAGCTTCTAAGCAGATACCATCACCGCTTTGCTAACAAGGACACTGGACTTTGCTCTAGCACTGTTGCACGATTTTCATTGCCCTTACATCGCTGTCGACTTAATCGCACCAACCTTCGTTTTCTTTTCAAACTCGTTCACAATATCCTCGCATGAGTCGAGCTCCTCAGTTGTATCGTGCTTCGAATTTCGCGCAAGATCCCTAGAGAACATAAGACATTTCCATGTTCCTCCCTGCCATCACCAACACTTTCCACAGAATACTGCGTTTTTGCACACTTATTTTCATGATTTCGATATTTTTCGTAACTTTCTGTCATTGTTCTTTTCCGAGCTTAGCGTTCATGGGTCATAATTTCCCACATTGTTCAACTGCTCTTCTCCTCCTTTTTCCTTTGTATTCCCCTTGCGCCTTGTATCTACATTCTTCTTTCCAAAATCTTTCATGCTCTTTACTTAAATTCCCCTGCAGTTTATTTTTAATGTATGTGCCAGTGCCAGCACTTGGACGTTATTATTGTTCTTTGGCACGGTAAATGACTGATTAAATTATTATTATTATTGATAAAGGGAAAGTGAGACATCCACCCGTTTTTGTAGCAATTGCTACAAAGGAAACCCATACGGGTTCCTCGAAAGAAAAGCCTCAGAGTTGAAGAAAAATTCGTCCTGGTCCGGGATTCGAACCCGGGACCACCGCCTTTCCGGGGCAGCCGCTCTACCATCTGAGCTAACCAGGCGGCTAGCAGATGGCAGGGCGAAGTCGACTTTGTCGACAACACGAAGCAAAGGCAACAGTTTGACGTAGTAGTTCTGCGGAAAGCCGGAAGGTGGAGAGAAGCAATTCATAAAGGGAAAATCAGACATCCACCCGTTTTTGTAGCAATTGCTAGAAAGATGATATTATTATTATTATTATTATTATTATTATTATTATTATTATTATTATTATTATTATTATTATTATTATTATTATTATTATTATTATTATTATTATTATTGGCACGCTCACGTTTTGAGCGACAGCAGATCGCTCTGCACGCTTAAGGTCATTAAGAAATCCACTTGAGTATATACCCTTTTATTCAGGCAGAAGCATATATAATTGCGGATGAGCAACGCTAAGCCATCGAACGACAACAGCACAAATAAGGCTACAACTGCCGCTGCAGAAATCCCGAACTGGGTGGTCTACGTGTCGCCCCAGCCGAAGCCGATTCTTTATGTCGAATTTTAGAAAAGTTACATTCCATACTGGAGGAGACGAGGATGCCAGGGGAAGCTGTGAGCGCAGTAGACGACAGTATAACGTGGTTTTGATACGGAGAATGCATTTCCCACTTATAGGCAACTCACACACGCCTCGCCTGCCGCCTCACTTGCTTTTTAAACAAACGATACTCTTCAATGCCACGTCCCTTGAGCTCTCTGAATGACCTCTTCGGGGCATTCGGCAACTGGCAAACGGCGTGGATAAGCCTCTGTCGAGCCTTTTGAAGCTTTTCACCTACACCCCTCGGCACCGCTACACATTTTGTGCTGGATGTTGGAAAATGTTGACTTTAATTCTGAAAGTTTAGGAAAACACTGCTCCGTGTCGACGAACACGGAACCCACGCGTCATTTGCACAATACGTTTTTCTGTTTGTGGGTCACCTGCGGCCGAATTTTTACAACTATTGCAAATGAAAGGTGGTTCCCACGGTAGAAAAATATATGCCAGGATCTTCCGCGCAGATATATCCACTCGGTTATTTCGCGAATGCCCTAAGGGGTGTGCGTCACTCTTGTGCTTCCCCCCAGTGCGGTGTATCATTTTACCACTTACCCGCATTTCTGCAGTAGGTGTCGTTGCAAACCTCGTAGTTGATGGCTGAAGATGTTCAACGGGAGATGCCACGTGAATATCACCGCAGCTGGCTCAAAAAAAAAAAGAAATACTCACGTTTTTTATTTGATCCGTTTCTGCCACTATCGGTCAGGTCACCTGGGTGCAATACATTCCTCAATATGCAACAGGAGCAAAACATTTTTAATAAATCTCGGTACTTTACTGTTTTAAAACTGTATTTGGTCAACAGAGCAAGAGATTGCTCATTAGTGGTGAAACGGGGGTCGGACTTCATTACTTTTGCTTCTTTCTTAAACGAATACGGACACATAATTTAGAAGTCGTAGAGACTGCATGCCACATGCTCCTCGCACGTAAAAGGACAACGCTTACCAAGCACAAAGGTTGAGAAATGCTTACAAAACATTGTTGATTTGATACTAAAATTGGTGTCTAAAAGCCCGACCTGGCGTCGCCGACATTATCGTGACGTCATGTTGCAAATCTGCCCAATATACGGCAGAAACAGTTGCAGACGTCAGCCTATAAGTATACTATTGTACGATTCGTATATCGTGTATCGGGATCGAGTTCTCTATCGTGTTGCACGATTCCGGATTGTGCAAAGTCGTGATGGAAAGTGTCTATGCAACAGCACTCTATCCGGACCGAACTCAATCCGAATGGGGCTCGGTCGCGATCGAAAGTGCCCGTGTGACACCGGCATACTCTGCGGAGCTTTGTTGTCTGCTTTCACATAATCGGTTCTCGGTTGCATAGCGTAAAGCGCGTCATTCCACTTTTCGTACCTGCTCCTTCCCTGTAAATGACGTAGGTGAAGACGAAAGCGAACAGCGTCGTCAACGACAAGAACACGAGGACGCCCATCAAGTAGGTAACAGTCAGGGGTGACCTGCATGCGAAGCAACCCAAGGTGAAAAAAAGAAGGCAGTCAACTCGTTCTATTCCCGAACTTTAACTTGATACGATCACTCTTCACGTTTTCCTACCCCATTGGGTTGTTCGGTTTTAGGCGAGGCGTTGTGTAAAGTATGTCTTGAAAGCCCCTTGGTGTCATGATGAAGTGAGGGCCACCCGCTGGCTCCGGCGCCTCCATGTGCTGCGTCTATCTGCAAGCGCATTAGGGCATGTCACAAAGAGGTATGCCACCCTAAGCCAGCACACACACATAAAAGCTGTCACACACGCACGTACTTGATTTTGCTCGACGCCGACAGTGTGCGTTAATGACAGGAAACGGCCCACTAAGCTTGTAGCCGAGGTAAACCGAAAGCAGACAGGTCGACCCTTTGTCTTCTTCTGTTTATACCCACGATACTTCTACAGAATATAGCAGGACCACTTCCGTGGCTTTGGTGTCGGGTGGATGAAGGCCGTTGTATGAGCCGGACGGGAACGAGTAGTTGGAAATCTAATGCCAGGCGCACAGCTCGCTCGTGCGGTCGCTATGGCCTTGGAACAAGTAATGTTAAGTACTGGGCATCGAAATACGAAAATAAAACTAGTAAACAAACAAATGTGATCGAGAAAATAGAGATGAAAGCAAAAACGTTCGTTATCATTATTTCCGTTTCCCAACGATATTATCTGAAGCCAAGTCCTTCCAAACTATTTGTTCTTGTTCTCACGCTCGTGTCCAAACACTGGCTCATACCCACTACGGGGCATTGGCTAAGGTACAGGCGTCTGCACATGCATTTTTATTAAGAATATACCACAAATAAAATTTTTCATAGAAGAGCTCGAGTTAAAGAAAGATAACTTTAGAAATTAGAACAATCACTGAAGAATTTTGCGATCAAATAATTTAACATTGAAAAATAAAATAATACAATTGACTGACAGTTTTAGAAGTTCAACAGGGTAATATTGTTTGTGCAGCCCTAAATAAAATTATCAATCGCGAGGAAAGCATCCCTGTGGATGAATCCCACAGCCCCAAAAGAGAGAATGATTGGTGGGGTTCGTGATAACCCAAGTTGCCCAAATGATTACTTCTGAGAGTTTTCTTTGTCTTCAAAATCGGCGATGAGAGAGAACAAACTGCGCAATAGGTTCAGGTACATTGCCACAATAGCATGGAGGGGACACAGCAAGGCTAGAACTGCGCAAGCAAAAATTCAAGAACAGAATACGGCACCTCAGTTTTGTAAAGGAAACTTCAAGTAGTCTTGCAGAACACCAACGAATGTTTTACGGGAAACACAGATGATTGAATTCAGGAGACAATGTTGCAGTGGATGTTGCGGAATTTCGCAATGTCGAGAACTTTTCTGTACCTAACTGCGGTTACAGGACCCGATGTCTGCGAAACAGAGATGACTGGGACGCTGAGGGATGCTCGTGAGAGTGAATCAGCCATTTCATTCAAGTGCAACCCACGTTTTCGCGGTAGTAAAAGCAAGTGAACGTGGCGTAAGTGGAACCATTGAACGAAATGCTCGCGGAACTCTCGTATTTGAGGAAGCAGTAAGTGCTATGCATAAGTATGGTAAGCCGGTAACAATAACACCTAATGAGGCATCTTAGGGAACCGTTCGTAATTCTAGTACAATAGCTAACAATTCTGCCTGAAATATTGGTGTGAAGTTGGGAACGCGGAGAGAGTAGCATCATTGAAGAGTTCCAGAAAAGATCCCCATTCCTGCTTTGTCATTGCGCAGAAAAATGTCAATGGCTATTACGTTGTCAGTAGCTAGCTGACTCAGTTGGTCTTCTCCTATACTAATTAAATTTATTATAGGTAGTAGTTTAGCATGATTTGTAAAGATATCCTCGAACTCACCTTTGTGGTCTGTTAAGACATCATGCAAATGGTGAAGTTGACGTATGCACACACTTAAGGGTTGCAACTGTGTTCGTACAAATATTATCTGAGGGCTGTGTTAGCGCGACCACGAAACGTCAGAAAACGTGGACGGTTCAGGGATAAAGACATATTGTGCATATCTTTTTAATAAAAAAAAACATGTTTTAAAAATGTCTGGACCATAGGCATTCGTAATCTACAATATCGGGTGGGTATATGAGCTTCCTGACACAAAAAAGAGTTGGAAAAGAACCTAGGTATACCAAGGCATAAGTGTAGAGCTTCTCTTTCTAAACGCACAAGAGGTTTGATTTCGTAGGTGGCACCACAGAAAAATAATGCATGGCCGAATTCCATATTCTGCAGGGTGTTGTTTTTTCTGAACCATACAGATTGGTATTAATATTTTGGACCATACAGTGCTGTTTAATTTCGCCCAAAATATATGGTGTATCTAGCCGCGTTCATGGCCGCATGTGTACGGGAGACTACGAAACCTCGATGTTAGCATCATTAGGAAATACTATGTTGTGTCACCTCTTGCGATCAGCGAAACCCGTACATCGCAAATAATTCAAGCATCTTTTCAGGCATTTGAGAAGTACGAAATGGGCTTACACTGACACTACCGACAAACCTTGCGCTGACTTTCTAGTGAGTCAGCGCAAGGTCAGTGAGTCAGTGAGTCCCCCCCCCCCCCCAAAATAGTTGTCGCGCAAAAGGAAGAGAGAAAAGTGATGAGAAGATTTGCAGTATCGTCCAAACAATAAGGGGAAAAAAATAACGTAGCGACAGCAGTTGTAAAGTTCTCATACAGATTTTCATCACGTCAGAAACGGTCATGATTTGCGTCCATTTATTTCATCTACATTTGCACTTATATTAGTTTTCGCGTGTTTCCGTAGATCACGAGCGTGTATTCGCAACTCCTCATTTGTAACCATTGCAAGTGCGGCGGTAAAAGGGACTTGAATAGCCTTCCCGCACGAAGTGTACAAACAATGTCTAACTGATCGCAGATGCATTCGTCGTAGCTGAAAGCAGGCATTGAATAAGCGCATTCCAAGCATAGAGCAAGGCCGCTTCCAAGATTGCCTATTTTACGCGTGGCTGAGAACATTATCAGAATCAGAATCAGAATCCACTTTATTTCCAACACACTAGTTGGGGGCCCCCAGGCAAAAAGCTGTCGCAGACAGCTTGACGGGACCTGGGGACCTACAGAGAGCAGCAGGCAGTGGATTTCACAAATTCTAACAATTGTAAATACATACAGACATTATGAAGAAGAAATAAACTTGTTTCATACAGATGCAGCATACAGATTATGACATTGCAGCATACAGATGCAGCATACAGATACAGACATTATGAAGAAGAAGAAATGAACTTATTTGATACATATTTGAATTATTGTTCTGGCGGCCCGTCTCGCCACTCTGAGGATTTGCCCTCTGAGCGAAAGTGTCTGCCAATGCACCCTCCTCACACTCGCCGTCTCAGCCTTCGGCGGCGCATCAGTATCAGTTCCGTCTCGTTCGGAAAGACTTCTCCGATGCCTGAGGCAGGCACATGCGACCGTAATCTGTTTGGTGTGCCTCCCTCCCGACGCGACTCGGGAAAGTTTTTCTTTTTCTCATTTTCTTTTTTTTCCGCACTACTTTTAAGTGCTTTACAAATTCGCCGAAAATATATGGTGTATCTAGCCGCGTTCATAGCCGCGTGCTTACGGGAGACTACAAAACCTCGATGTTAGCACCACTGGGAAATACTATGTTGTGCCACATCTTGCAATCAGCAAAACCCGTATATCGCGGATCATTCAAGCATGTTTTCAGGCACGTAAGATCCTCTGGGCTGGAATGCTCCGACATAAGGTGGTCCGACAGCCCGCAGGGTGATCTGACTGACCTAGCTTGGATGCTCGGTTGCTACAGTCAGAGGTTCGAATCTTCGCGTTTTTTTTTTCTGAAGGTGGGGAACTCGAATTCACCTCCCCCAGTACACTACATCTCCAAACTTGGAGTGACACCTCACACCAGCAAGAACGCCGAAAGCAAGTGAGGCTATACTAATCCAGGTCCAACCAAATTAGGTAGACCTACTAAGTAATCTACCCACGCAGACATATGGAGCAGAAACTTGAAGAGGGACAAAGAAGCTCGAAAACAATTAAAGGACCGCTCAAAGAGCAATGGAACGAAGGATATTAGGCGTAACGCTAAGAGACAGGAAGAGAGCGGTGTGGATCAGAGATCAAACAGGGATAGCCGATATTCTAATTAACATTAAGAGAAAGAAATGAAGCTGGGCAGGTCATGTAATGCGTAGGTTAGATAACCGCTGTACCATTAGGGTTACAGAATGGGTGCTAAGAGAAAGCAAGTGCAGTCGAGGACGGCAGAAGATAGGTGGGGTGATGAAATTAAGAAATTTGCAGGCGCTATCTGGAATCGGCTGGCGCAGAACCGGGGTAATTGGAGATCGCAGAGAGATGCCTACGTCCTGCAATGGACCTAAAATAGGCTGCTGCTGCTGCTGCTAATGATGATGATGATGATGATGATGATGATGATGATGGTGAGCGCAGCGAATGGAGCGTTTTCGCAGACGAATTTATAGGCAAGGCGGACATACTTTGCCACCACTAAAGTGACGTTCAGAAGACTAGTTAACAAATATTCCTTAATCAACTTTTTATTGGGTCCTGGGGGCAGTTATCTAAATGACAAATTTGCAGGCAATTACGTTTTCAAGCACACCCATCTTTTAAATATTTGGAAGTCTCACCTAATTCGAGATATTCATCATCCTTTTTATATAGCTTATGAAGCTCATAGTCTGTTTATGTCAGTATATCTATTGTCTAAAAAGAATACGCTGTCTATATTATCAGTATATTGTCCCTGCGTAGTCCAGAGCGATGGTGACTGAGCCGGCGCAGCGTACCTATACGTCATGTTCGGCCTTAGTTCTAATATTTGCAATCTGACTACGCCGGGGATACTTCTATGATATTTAGGACCAAGGTACATGACGCGTTAACTTGCGCACTGATTTTCTGATTGTTTTGGAGTGGTATATGCAGCTATGCAGTTAATGGAAAGACAAGTACAGCACTTTTTAGTAACATTTAACAACACGTATAACACGTGTAGCCATGTCTCAAGCCTTCCTAAGTAAGTCTGTAACGGCTGCTGTTGTGGATATGAAAAACTCGATATCGTTCACATAAACATAACCATGTACTGTCACCTTCCAAATGCTCATTGCTAAAAATCCCCAAACTGTCACGGACGTCGTTCAGTACCGCCAGAGCTAAGACGAGTTGCGGAAACGGCGCATTTCTATACACGCCTCCCGAGCTCTGACACGGTCAACATGTCAGCATAACCTGTCTGCGCCGCTTCTATTGACACCACAATGTTAATGCAGCAAATACAGTAGTCTGTCCGAGAAGAAGTGACCCGACAATTGTCCCTTGTTTCCTACTGGCCACACTCCGCGCAGGCACTTGCTCCCACTCTACGACAAGCCATTGAGAAGCAAATTTCTGAGGCGCTACCGACTTCCTACCAACATCCGCCTGTTTCCACTCCTCTGACCTATGATGAAGTCGCATGCAGGCAGTCGCCGGCAATGCCGCTCTGCACGGATCCTGGTCGACCTGAAACCCGCCACCTTTTCGCCGCCCCGCACTGCCATCCACTAATCCTTGGCGCACCCCGGACAACATATATCTGCTACTTATGTTGCCCATTTGGCCATGTCGCTCGTGTCTGTCGTCGTCACGACTTCCGTACTAGTGTGGGCGCAGAACATCAAGGCTGCTTACGTCCTGAGCCACCGCACCCGATCTCTTCCCACGCAACGATGGGTACCTGCTCACGTAATCGACGTGGCTACGACACACGTCGGTCCCCTCTCCTAGTCGCCGTTCACTTTCACCTATGGTTCGTCACTCCCCACTCGTTCAAGCGGAAAACTAGCCATTGCAGTTCCGGAGGCAAGAACTACGCTCGTGTCGACCACTTCAAGGCCTCGATTTCTACCTGTGAACGAAATAACTGTGAATATCGAAGGTGTCTCAGTGGAAGCACTCGTTGATACTGGAGCCGCTTTGTCTGTTCTTAGTGGAGAACTGTGCCGGAAGTTAAAAAAGATAACGTTTCGGCTTTCCGACGCCTCCCTACGTACCGCAACTGCGCACCACATTCAACCCTCAGTGGCATGCACAGCTCGCTTTGTCATTCAGGACATCTTGTACGTAGTCGAATTTGTAGTTTTTTCACCATATTCGCGCGACGTTATTTTGGGTCGGAACCTTTTCTCTACTAACCATGCCGTTGTTGACTCTGTGCCGAACTTGTGTTGTTGCCGTTGTGTGACACCTCATAGGACACGCCACCTTCTTCTCGAGTGGTGGTCGTCGCGGACACTGACATACCTCCTTTGTCTTCCGTTTTGGTACCACTTTCTTGCGGCTATGCTCCCTCTTCCACCGCCCTGTTTACGCCCTTCGAAGCCTTCACCTCTCGTAAAAACCTCGTCCTCCCTTTTGCAGTTCTCGCAGTCGAAAACTCGTGCAGCACCATTTATGTCACCAATCGGTTTTCTTCCACAGCCACCTTATTCCGTGGCGAATGTATAGGCCGGCTTGACGATATTGAGTTGAGTCCGTTTACTCCAATGAACTGCCTTACGACATGTTAAGTCTTCTCGTTGAAAGCCTTGCTCCTGTTACTACAGCCGTTTGCTCGTTCTTAGAGGCCTTCCTTCCGTCAATTGACCCCGAACTCCCGCCTGCTCAGTGTACCCAACTCTTGGAGCTGCTTGACTGCTTTCAGATGTCATTCGATCATAAGCAACCTTGCTTGGGCCGCACATCCGCCCTCGTTCACCACATTGACACCGGCACTCATGAACCCCTACGCCAGCGTCCATACCGAGTTTCTCACGCTGAACGCCGTGTCATTTATGAACAAGTCAACGACATGCTTCAGCGTGGTGTTATTCAGCCCTAGCACAGCCATTGGGCCTCCCCAGTTTTTCTGGCGAAAAAAAAGGATGGTAGCATCATATTGTGCGTTGATTATAGGCGCCTTAACAAGATCACGCCAAAAGATGTTTATCCGCTGCCCAGAATTGACGAGCCTCTCGAGTGCTTGCAAGGAGCAGAGTTCATTTCCTCTTTGGACCTTCGAGCTGGGTACTGGCAAGTCCCTATGAATGAAGCTGACCATCCCAAGACTGCGTTTGTCAGCCCAGACGATCTATATGAGTTTAACGTGATGCCGTTCGGCCTTTGTAATGCGCCTGCAACCTTCGAACGTCTCATGGACAGCATTATTATAGGCCTCGAATGGCACACGTGTATTTGCTACCTGGATGACGTCGTAGTCTTTTCGAAGGACTTTGGCTCCCATCTGACCCGCCTTGCAAGCGTCCTGACTTGCCTTTCACACGCTGCACTGCAGCTTAATTTGAAGAAGTGCCACTTTGCCACCCACCGGCTTACCATCTTAGGCCATGTTGTCAGCAAAGACGGTGTCCTACCCGACCCTGCAAAGCTTCGCGCCGTCGCCGAGTTCCCCAGGCCGTCTACGCTAAAAGAACTCCGTAGCTTTATAGGCCTGTGTTCCTACTTTCGCCGATTCATGCGTAATTTCGCGTCCATAATCGCCCCCTTAACGCAGCTGCTTGCCAACAGCCAACGCATCTCGGCATGGTCAACCGCTTGTGAAGACGCCTTCACGACATTACGCCATCTTTTGATATCCCAACCTATTTTACGCCACTTTGACCCGAACGCTCCTACCGAAATCCACACGGACGCTAATGGAGTTGGCCTCGACGCTATTCTTGCACAGTGTAAGTCTGGCTTTGAATAGTACGTCGTCTCTTATGCCAGCCGCACTCTCACCAAAGCGGATAAGAACTAGTCGGTCACTGAAAAAGAATGTCTTGCAATCGTTTGTGCAATCACCCACTTTCTACTTTAAAAAATGTCCTTTCGTTTGACGTCATGACCGATCACCACGCCCTGTGCTGGTTGTCGTCATTAAAGGACCCATCTGGTCGCCTAGCTCGTTGGGCGCAGCGTCTACAGGACTATGACATCCGTGTTGTCAATAGGTCAGGCCGTAAGCATTAGGATGCCGACGCTCTTTCGCACTCACCACTGCCCGATGAGTATACTGCCCCGTCTGTCTCCAGCTACGATTCTTCGTCTCTTACATTCGCCGACATGCCAACAGAGCAACGCAGGGATCCTTGGATAACCTTTTTTCTAGAGTATTTATCTCAACCATCACCAAGCACCACCGACCGCTCGCTTCGTCGCACTGCTCGCCACTTTGCCATACGCGAAGGGCTCATGTACCGCCGCAACTACCTACCTGATGGCCGTAAATGGTTGCTAGTGATTCCTCGCCATTTACGCTCCGACGTCTGTGCCTCTTTTCATGCAGATCCGCAATGCGCCCATGTCGGTGTAATAAAGACTTATGCACGCCTGACAATGTAGCGCTGCAACATGTTGGAAACGGAATTGGCATACATTTTGGGATTGTGGCATGATGGGTGATTACCGATATCTATGGGTGCAATAACAACAGTCGGGCCGCAGCGTATGTGCACACTGCTGGTGTCGGTGTTCGATTCATTAAAGCTCAGTCGCAAGTAGCATATACCCAGCATTCCTCGCCGTCCACCAATACAGCCATCCATCTCCAGTCATAATTTTACTGATTTTGCTGAAGACCGTAAGGTCTACTCGCTTTCCTTTTTCAAATCTTGAAACGATCAGAATCCGCACGAAGGTTCCCAGGCAGTTGTTGTATGGGTATAAATCGCTGTACATGTTCATCTTTGTGTCCTGTTAAAATATGGTTCATTTCCCATTTCAAGAAAATGCTAGCCAAAATGCGCAAGCGTAAAAATGTCATTTACCAATCGCAGCAAGAACGACCATACTTCTGCAAAGTTTCAAAATTATTTTCAGCGCCGCGAATTCCGCTTTTGAAACTCATGACAGCGTATGAAAATCTAGACACGCAAATGTTCACTTGGGGAACTTTGTTCCGGGAAATCATTTCCACCGAATAACGTAAAATAAAATTTTCTGATTGGATTTGATGTTCGACAAAAAACACTATTCGGAGCAAACGCTCACAATTCAGTAATAACGCAATAATATCTATAATCATACCTTCGTGCAGGAAAAAAAAAGAAGACGCTGGCGACAAAGAAAGTACGTTCTCCAAGCTGGCTTCCAAAATATAATGCCCAATTCCGGGCAACATTTCAAACACGATTAAATTATTCGGCATTCCGAGTTCGCCAAACGTTAGCGTTCAGTTGCGATAGCTACAGGCAGCTTAAACCGCATAAATAACGTGGAAAAATTTAATCCATGCCTGTATTACTTGCAATATACACGTCTTTTCAAAAATAACCCTAAAGTATACAGGCGTAAGACATGAAAAGTGATAAAAAGCAGCAAGAAAGCTTGCAACACTCCTGCTGCATAAACACGATGCGTTCGTCGGCTGCCACTTTTGACGCTTGATCTTCACCGTCCACAAGAGAGAGTCTTCTTTTACGATCCCTTGGAAAGAAAACATCTTCCAGCCATTGCTAGAGTGCTTCGTTCACTATGACACACAATATCCAGGCATCTTCCTGTTAGTATATCGCTAGCGCCTTCCCTCGGGAAGCGCTGGTTATGTAGTGCACTAAAGGGTCTAACTGAGCCCTGGAACCCACGTAGTTATTGTTGACCGGTCGGCGAAAAAAGAAGAGGTGTGACAATGCTCGTGTGAGTTCGCGTGTGTGGCGTAGTCTACCTGTGTGGCGATGTAACGCCTTATTCTTCGATTAAACGACTTCCTTTTACTACGACTTGTGCCTGAGTCACCGACGGGAAGACAACATAACTCAGAAGTGGACAGTATTCCAGATGTCACCGAAGAGTGAATGTGAGTTGCACGCAGGAACACTGCTAACCCTAAATGGAACATTCGGCAGAAGGTGTAAACCAGCCTGGCGGAGAACTGGACTCTCCCACGGTGAGGCAACCGCGACTCGCGACCTCCTCTAAGCTCTACAAGAAAAGGAGAGGATTTTGGCAGCATATTTGGAACGAATGACTTTTGGCGGTGCTGCGCAGCCTTTACCAGCACAAGCATTCGAAGTTATGTCGAATCTCAGTCAAAATACCAGCACCTTTAACGGCTCCGAGGATGCTCCTTCGGCACGTGAATGGATCGAGAATATACGGCGAACGTCGTCACTTCACGGGTGACCCGTTGCGTATACGCTGGAAGCCGCAAAATCCCGTTTGGTTGGAGCTGCCAAGGAATGGTATTGTTCCAGTTCTGGAATCACGTCGTGGGAAGACCTTGAGGAACGTTTTCGTCGCACGTTTGTGAGTCTGACCCAAGTAGCGGAACGATGGTTGAAGATGCAAGATTGCGTACAACAGCGAAATGAAAACAGGACCGCTTATTTCCACTCTAAGGTGCGGCTTTGCCACGAAGCGAACCTTCACTTTCACGATACGCGAGAGCAAGTTCTCGCGGGCCTGAGATCTCGCGAGCTCTGTATCATGCTCTTGGGAATGACACATGAAGATGATTTACTTCACGACATCCTTGGGTTTGGGCGCATCGAACGATAACTACAGGAAGTGTTTGGAGCAGGCAACCGAAGACACGTCTCGGCATCGGATGTGGAGCACTGCCTGCCCGCTGCCACCGCCGATGCACACCATGGAACATATCGACGGTTGGGATCGCCTCGCGTCAAGCATCTCGGTGAATGCAAATGTTACAATTGCAAAATTTATGGACATATAGCCCATGACTGTCCGGAACCTAAGCGACCGCTGAAGTACCGGCTTTGCCAAGCTGCAGACCATACGCAACGGAACTACAAGTCGTTGCCACGTAGCGAGTCCAATGTCGTAGGCCAAGCACTTCCTTGCACCGAGAGTGGCGATGTATTGCTTAAGGAAGTATTTATCAACGATTACTTTACTATGGTGGGATTCATCGACACCGGCAGTTCTGGTGGTTTGCTGCGTGCATCGGCTGCGGTATGGTGCGGTATGGAGATAGTGCAGGAGTCTACTCCTCTCTGTACGGTTGCGGCAGTAAGCACGTTCCAGCGACCAAACGTATCGGTCAATGCAAGGCAAAGATCAGCATAGACGGTGTTGAAGGAAGGAACATTCCCGTCATAGTTGTACCAGACGGTGCACAAAGTGTTAATATGTTGGTGGGCAGAACATTCATCCAGTTGCCGTATGTCACTTATACCAAGGTAGGAGGCACGTTCCGTTCCCACCATCAAAATGATTGTCCTTTTGCTCATTTGGAGTTGTTTGAACAGCAGCCTACACTGCAAATAAGAGCCAAGGAAGAGTCTGGCTTCAGGTAGATGTAGTCCTTGACATGTAAGGAGGAGAAATCACAGCACCAATGTGTAGTTTTGGGTAGCAAAGAGGCGTACAAACTTGGACAGATTATCAACAATGACCAGGAGATGCTGATTGCATTTCTTGCTTGGAACAAACGGTCCCCTTTATCCATGGGCACGACCTCAAAGGGTCGGTTGCCAGGTGGAATAGGATTGAGAAGACCTTCTTTCTTCTGACTGAGGAACTTATTAAATATGCACTCAAAACTCTGTGCAACATTTTTGCGTACATAATTATGCATGCAGGGAAACCAAAACTGTCGTCGTGATGTACTCCTTGACATGAAAGGAGGAGAAATCACAGCGCCAATGTGCTCCACGAGGGGCAGTGAGACTGTTATTCCAAAAGGGCAATTGTTAGAAAGAGCCAGTCAAGTTGAAGTTTTGTTTGCCCATGAGACACTAGTCAAGTCGGCATCCCCCTTTCATAGTAAGGACGGCTTGCATGAACTGCAGCAAATGCGGTCTATTGTTGAGTCTGAAGTAAATGTCGGAGGTGCTGTAACAGCAACCCAGCGCTCAAATTGGTGGGGAAACTCAATGAATTCCGGGAATGTTTTGCCTTTACACCTTTGAGCTAGGATGCACGTCAGTGCTCGAAATGGATATTGTTGAAGTTCCGGGAAGCAAGCCCTTTGCAACAAGACCTTATAAGGCAGATGCAGAAGGACGAGAAACTATACGCATTGTGATTGAGACAGCTTCAGTGTATGCTACTCTAGTACTTATTGTGGACAAGAACGGTGACAAACGGCTTGTGGTGGACTACAGGAGGCTAAATGCCCAAACTGTTAAAGAAAAATATCCATTGGGAAATATTGATGACCAGTTTGAAAGTCTGACTGGGGCTACTCTATTTTCTAGCCTTGATCTTGCCCATGGTAACTTACAAGTACTATTAGCTGAGGAAGCTAAGCGTAAGACAGCATCCATTACGCCTGATGAAACAGGGCAGTTTGAACGAATGATGTTTGGATTGACAACCACTCCAACTTTATTTGAACGACTCTCGAACAAAGTGTTGGGGCCACCAATGGAAAAGATAGCAGTGTGCTATCTCGATGATGTTCTAATACCAGCTGCGGACTTGTCAGAAATGATGGACCAATGGCGTCAAGAAGTACATGTTTTAAAAGACGCAAAGCTCGCTCTACGTCTTAGAAAATCTGATTTTGCGATAGAGAGCGTCAGCTTTTTGGGATTTTGTTTGACCAAAGGACAGATACAACCGGGAGAAGGCCACAACACGTCCGTGATGTCGGAAGATTTCGTGGGCTAAACAGCTTCTTTCGGGAGTTTATTCAAAAATATGCCCTTATCGGTGAGCCTCTTACAAGACTAATGAAGAAACATGAACCATTCCAGTGGGGAACTCAACAAGAGGAAAACATCGAAGATCTCATGGCAAAATTGACTTCAAAACCAGTATTACGGCTGTTTGACCCAAAGGCTGACACGGAACTGCATACTGACGCTAGTTCAAAAGGCTTATCAGGCATGCTGATATAACGCAGTGGTGACTGTTGGCACCTAGTTTATTGCGTCAGCAAGAAGACAACCAGTCGTTGAAAGTAATTATTACTTCACAAGGTTGGAATTGATAGCTCTTGTTTGGTCTGTTGAACGACTGAGATCACTTCTCCAAGCCATTCAGTTCACTGTTGTTAGATTGTGAAGCCCTTGTCTGTTTAAACGCTCTGCGCACGAAAAAGCCTCAAATAGCTCGCTGGTATGACGTGATCCAGGAGTTGGACTTCACAGTCATGCAATGGCCTGGCACCCAAATTCTGCAAGTCGATTTTTTGAGTCGGCATCCTCTGGAAAGCCCAAGTGACACCATGGATGAGCTTGTGGAAGACATTTTTGAAGTTTATCTCACCTGCAGCTTGGAGGATAAGGTCCTTGCCATGCAAAGAGGGGATTAGTTGTCTCAATTGATTGCAATATTAAGCAATCCAGAAGAACTGCGCATAAAGGTAGATTTAAACAGAACAAAGGGATATGAACTGAAAGAAAGCAGACTTATGCGCATTGTGGTATTGGAGCCGCAGAAAGGCATGAACTGCGTAGTCCCTAAGACAATGCGTAAAGCCTTAGTAGTGCAAAGCCATTTGTTACTTGGACATTTTGCAGTGGACCGAACAGTGGCAAAACTGAGGGAGAAGTTTTGGTTTCCCTCACTGCATAACTATGTACGCAAACATGTTGAACAGTGTTTTGAGTGCATATTTATTAAGTTCCTCGGTGCGAAGAAAGAGGGTCTTCTCAATCCTATTCAACCTGGCAACCGACCCTTTGAGGTCGTGCATATGGATCAAATGGGACTGTTTGTTCCAAGCAAGAAACGCAATCAGCATCTTCTGGTTATTCTTGATAATCTGACCAAGGTTGTACGCCTCTTTGCTACCCGAGACACGTCATCTAAGCAAGTTCTTTGTGCCATGAATGAATTTATACTCGAAACACGATTACAAGCCACTATCATAACGGATAGAGGTAGCTGCTTCACTTCCATAGCATTTGAAGAGTTTTATTCCGTGCGGACTATTCGACATGTGTTAAATTCGCCTCGCTACCCTCAAGCAAATGGTCAAGTGGAGAGAATAAATCAAATCATACTGGCCGTAATCACAACTGCCATTTAGGGTCCTGAGCAGCGTGATTGGGATGCGAACTTGAAACAAGTTGAGTGCTGCCTGAACAATGCCGTGCACAAAAGAACAGGCAAGTGTCCTTTTGAGATGCTTGATGGCTACAAGCCAAGTTTTTATGGAGTTGCAATTCATCAGCTTGCCGACGCAGAAATCCCTTGTTAACATCCTCGGAAACTAAGAACTCAGGTGTGTCAACGTTTTCTGGACGAACAAAACTGTGCCAAACAGGCCTATGATCACAGCCACTAACATGCAAAACTTTATGAAGTTGGGGAAATCCTATTTATGAGCAAGGCTCCAGAACACAGTGGGAAACCGACTAAAACTCAACCGAAGTATCGTGTACCTCTCGTTATCACGCAAGTTTTGCCAACGGGCACCTACCGTCTCGTTGGTTAACTTCATAAAGTAGGAAGCAGGTTTGCAACAACCCCCCACGTCTCGCAACTACAGTTGTGCTCTACAACTAGAAAATCACACAAAGATGATACATCTGAAAAGTCTCAAGAGGAAGAAGAAACCTCAGTAAGGCAACGTCCGCAACGTAAACGCATTTTACTGGCGAGACTACGAAACTGTGTATTGTGATTTTTTTATTTTCTCTGTGTGTGCAACGAGAATTTCATTGTGCCAAGTTATTTTTGTGGCTTTGCACAATGTCAAACAAGTCAAGCTGGCCGAAAGAAATGACTTTTTCAGAGTTGTACATTACGAACTACCGATTTACTGTGTGCTGTGGTGAATTTCAAGCACCTGTTGCTTGCTTATTTTTTTCTTTAACATTCTACATTAAGCTAGTATTATCTTTCTCTTCTCTTGAAGTTTGTATTTTGAGTAAATGGAAATTGGAGGGTAGCCGAGCATTTGTAAGACAACTCAGAAAACACAATGTAGGATCGCCTTAACGAGGACGTTAAGGAATTCAGGATGGCCGAATGTTAGCATATCACTAGCGCCCTCCCTAGGGAAGCGCTCGTTATGTAGTGCACTATAGGGGGTCTAACTGAACCCTGGGACCCACGTAGTAGGTGTTTACTGGTGAGTGAAGAAAGAAGACGAGTGACAATGCTCGTGTGAATTTGCCTGTGTGGCGTAAGTCCGCCTGTGTGGCCATGTCGCACTTATTCTTCGATTAAACCACCTCCATTTATTGCGACTTGTGCCTGAGTCACCAACGGGAAGACAACATCCAAGCATCTTGCAAACATCGCAACGGATCAGAACAGCTACAAGGCGGCCGGCACAGATTGCACGATTAGCCGAAGCGCGGCGAGATCCCAAACATGGCGGACGCTTCAGCGACGGCGAGGGCGAGGCGGCATTGACCTTTTAAAGAATGGCAGCACTCTAGGCGGGGGTGCACTCATCGAAGCACTATACCCGCTCCTGCAACACAGCGCGACTGGTCTAAGTGGACGACACTCGCGTCGCTGCATTGCTTTCAATTTGCAAATAGTCTTTAGAGTGACATCATTGCTCCGTATACTTCGTACAGGAACGGCCATCAACCTTGTAAATATAGCACGGGACAAACAGGCACAGAAACACACGCACAGAGCTGTTTTTTGTTGCCACAATAATTACGTGGACACGCTAGGCGCATCTCTGCCGTCGGCGTCGCCATTGCCGTGAAGTTCTGTATAAAGTCCAAGCGCGATAACATCGTCGCTGATCACCGTATGCTGCTGTGTGAGTGAAGGCGTGCGACGGTGAGCCGACGATGGCGGCTCAATCTCGCGCGCGCAAGGGAGAAAAGCAGGCAGGACCCGCGCCTTCCGTCGCGCACAAGGCACCGGGGGATAGCAGGGAGGAGTGGGGGAGGGGGGACGTTCTACTCTGCTGGCTGCTGCGTATGGTGCGGCCGCGCTGACCTTACCTTGAAAGCGACCTACGATGAGTACAGAGACAAGGTGCGCCGCGGGCTCATAGCTTCGTAGGGGCTATCTTCTGGCCTTTTAGTTCGCGTTGAAGCGAGACGCAGTACGAAGGTCAATTCGCTCGCTGCTGCTGCCGCGCTTCCTCACTCCAATGTTTTGACAGCGACTTTCCGCGGACATCGAGTGAGGTGTGTCCATGTTTGCTTGTGCGCGCGTCACAACATGCTTGTTAATTTAGTTAGTACGCGAATCTTTACAAATTTATACGGCTGATAAAACTATTATCTTACTTCGTATAGCTGCCTATTAAGTTGCTGTCGCAATCGATGATTCGTCTTCCGGGCATAACTGCGACTTTATTTTCACCAATAGATTTATTTCCGAGATGAGCAGTACATATACCCTTCACTAGGTGCGTCACTGGACACATGCTTCAAAAATGTCAACAAACACAAAAAACACAACACGCGCAATAACAGCAGTCAGGTGGTAGGTATTTCTGCATGCGCAAAAATTCTAATTCTTTAAAAATGTGATGGGAGGTTGGCTGACGCATGCGTCACCACACATGGCAACATATTGAGCTGCAATGATTACGACAGTCATTGCATTTGCACTCAGAATAACAGTTTCCCTAAAGAGGGGCCGGCGGGTGCATTTATTGCAGTGAAGTTCAGGGAACTCATCGGGTTGGCCCTTGCTTACTTCATTCCTGAGTTCGCGTAGCCTATCATTATGGCATCTACCAGTTTGGCGAACGTAGCTTGCTCCCCATATCATTGGGATACGGTGTGGATGCCTCTTCGCCCCGTCTTAGATGTGCTACGCCAATGGCATTTAATATGGCGCACCAACAAAGCCGAACGTGCAGACTTTGTATACAAAAAAGGACGTGCGTTATAATGCATGTCACGCGCCCCAAGCTTGAGTAACGCACTTCTGTGGAAGTTCTATACCCGAAGGCATCGAGGTAGTCTAAGCCCCAGCGTGGAAATGGAGCTGCCGCGGGAAGCAACATATGTCCCGTCAGTATATATACCCCGAAGGCGGGCTCAGCTGCAGCTCGTTTGCGCTGAGCCGTGACATGCAAAATGTTTCGCTTGCCTTGCAGCGCATAGCCAACTTTTGCATATGGATTACTTCGCGATAGCCGACCCACTAATATGCTAGCTGCGCATTTGGTGCTCGCTCAACAGTAGAATGCAGGTCGCAGCGTTGTCTCTTATTTCCTTTACTCGGCCGCACGTCTCTCGGGGGAACTTTCGCATAGCTGAACTTCGAGTGAACATCGGGAGTCACTATTCAGTGCTACACACGTAGCGATAAGGTAAGAAGAAAAAAAGACTTACGGGCGAAAAGAAAACAAAAAAGTAAGAAAATTGAAGCATTCTGCAAGCAAGGCAACGTTTATATTTTTCTAATGCGCGAAAGTGACTTACCCTAACGCAATGACTTGTCTATAGGCAGAGTTCTGTGCGTTTTATAAGTTCCACAACCTGTGCATCTTTTTTTTTTTCGGTGTGGTATGGGTAACTTAGTCGACGTTACTATGCATGGCTTTCGGCTAGTGATCAACTGCTGATGGAAAAGTGTGCGTGACAAGTTGTAGAACTTATGCTGCAGAACGCATGGCTAGTTGGTGCATATTGGTGCAATAATAAATATCGCAACTTTGATGGGAGAGAAAAAAAAATGGAGAAGCACACAGGACAAGTGCCTGCCCTATGTGTTTCTCTATTTTTTTCTGAAGTTTTTTAATGTGTCGTGCTTGCGCGAAGCAGGCATTTGCCATGAAAACATCGATATACCACAGTAGAATTTCATCTGCCTTATGCTTTTCTTGGCTTCAGCGTGCTTTGACTTTACAATGGGGTACCATGACGAAATATCTAGTTGATCAGTTTCCATTGTTCTCCTCGCGAATGACAATTTGCTTCATTAAACTGCACGCCAGTAAACCTCACAAACATATATGCTTGCTCCGTGAATGGTCTCGGGTGTCTTTGGTGCGGTATTTATAATATATTGTAATATAAAAGGCGACAAGTCGTCATGGCGCAGTACATAAAAAAAACAAGAACAAACTGAAGCATTTATACCGTATTTGGAAGCAAGTATTCAGTAGGCGGGAAGGGGGGGGGGCAACAAGAACAAAATATTGGAGCAAAATAGAAACGTTTATTACTGTAATATAAAATTGATATGACAGCAAGATGCAAGCTGCGCTGTAATAGGATGCAAGCAAAAACCGAGAATAAGAGAAAGAAGGAGAAAGATAAACACAAGGGACTCGTGCAATTCCCACTTTTTGCTCTCCCCTCTTGCTTCCAATTTTGCATGGGTTGCCACTCGCGTGAAATATTAGAAAAAGTAAGAGTGCGCTGGCCTATATCATATAGATAACGCTGGAAAGAGTTGCAAGACTTGATGTACGCAAGACGAAATTGACATCGCCAAGCAGTGTAGAAAAAAGCAGACAGCGTGCAAAGGTGCAACTTTCGATTTTCAGGAAGCGATGCCCCACGTTGTACTAAATATGGTTGATGTATGAAAAAACAAAGACGAAACGGGGAAAGTACACGGCTCTTGCTAAATTTTGATAAGAATAAACGAAAGCTCTTGTGGACTGAAGCAATCCAGGTGACGAAGAAATTGTGAGCACTTGTATATGGCGGTCCCGCATACGGTCCACACGTCAAGAGCGGTGCTAAAGTGCCTGCGCAAAGATAATTGATATTATTAAGCATGTGCAATTGTGAAGCAGACCCTACCAAAAAAAAGAGGGAGGGGAGAAAACAAAATGTGTACTGTCAAGCTGAAATTGTACAACGCCTGAATGCTAATCCCACCAACCACTCACCCCCCCCCCCCCCAAAAAAAAGAGAAGAAAAAAAATCGAAATGAAATTGCGAACTAGTCAGCAAACTAGTAAAACACGGGAAACAAGTTAACACAATGGGTCTAAGGCTAATAGTAGAGAATTGACAATAATGGTAATTCAAAAAAGCACGATGCCACCGCTTCTAGATTGCAGATCAATCAATCAATCAATCAATCAATCAATCAATCAATCAATCAATCAATCAATCAATCAATAAAACGCTATGATGGTGGCCAGGAACTGCTATGGAGCCTTCCTGGCGGAACATTTAAAAATAATACACAAGACACTGTACAGTAAATACAAGTGTGGTTAAACAAGACAATTTGAGGGGGAGAAACGAATAGAGAAAAACGAGTAGACGGATGTAAAACGATGTTAATCATACATGATTATCTACACTTATACAAAACACAGGGCATGAACTCTGAAGTATTTCAGTACAGACAGAATACTTTATTAAATTTTTTTTAGTAGAGCCATAGGGTAGAGACTATTGCAGCAAGGCCGTGCAGAAAACGAGTAATGCCTCACGGTATACTTTTGAAGCACCGGCAATTATACATAATCAAGAACCTCTGGGCCGTGTATAGTGCCAGGAACCACTTTAAGAGAGTTGAATGTTGGGCTAGTTGGTATTTTGACATGAGGACCATGTTGGTATAATGCGCAACGAGATGGCACAACAGAAAGGAAGAAGAACACACGCGCAAACTAACAAGTGGTTTTATTGAACCCAGAACCACAGGTACATATATCCACAAGCTGCGCAGGCGCCCCATTACAAGGCAAAATGAAATTTGTCAGACAGGTAGTGATTAAACCAGGCGCGAAAGGAATTTCATTTCTGCATTGTACAATGCAATCGATGTTTCGCTTACACACTCCTGACCTGCTTTTTCTGATAAACAATGTATCTAACGTTTCACGTGCAGTTTAAAAGAAAGATTAAATTATGGGGTTTAACACGCCCAAAACCACTTCCTGATTATGAGGCACGCCGTAGTGGAGGACTCCGAAAATTTCGACCACCTGGGTTTCTTTAACGTACACCTAAATCTAAGTATACGGATGTTCTCGCATTCCACCCTCATCAAAATGCGGCCACCGTGGCCGGGATTTGGTAGCATATTTAGCGCCAGCAAACAAGGACGGAAGGGAGACGACAACACAATGCGCTACCATCCTTCCCTACCGTCCTTGTTTGCTGGCGCTAAATATGCTTTCAGTTTACCAGCACGCCCAACAAATGGCAATGCCGGGATTTGGTCCCACGACCTTGTGCTCAGCAGCCCAACACCATAGCCACTGAGCAACCACTGCGGGTAACGTGCAGTTTTTTTTTTTTGCTTGTTCTTCGCCTAAGATTTTCACGCTGTGGAAACGCGGTTCACAAGTGGTACAGCTACTGCAGTGGTCAGCAAAATGTGTCTTCTTATTAGCTAGATTTCCTACGCGCTCACTGAGTCGGTCATTGATGTATGTCTGACCGATGTATCTCGTACACGGTGTTGGCGGCGCTCTCTACAGGATACTTTTCATGGTTCTTTTTACAGGCCACATTTTTGTGTGCGCAAGTGATGTGACGGCTCAGCTGAGCAAGCTTTTTTGAGGCTGAAAAAACTATCCGTAGGTTAAACCGAGTAGCCACTTTTTTCGGGAAATGTGTGACCTTGTGGATCTACGGAACCACTTCCGGCCTCTGACGGCCCATCGTGGTTTCCGCGGCATTCTTGCAAGCACGGTGCTTCATTTCCTTGAGGGGCGTTTCCGCTACTGAGACGACAACCGACCCAGGGAAGCCAGCTGAAAAAGGACTTCCCAATTGTAGATCGAAACTAGATTGCACATTGTGAACGCACGACTTCCGGAGCGCGGATGCGAAACAGAGTGTTGCAATGCCTCTATTAATTATCTTAGAGTGAGGCTGAATTGTATGGGGCTCTGTATTTTTTTATTCGTAAGCTTGCCCTTAGGCACAATACAAAGCTTGTCGAAAGTACACGAACAGATTTGACTCGTGCGAAAAATCTAGAAGTGAAGGATGATATCGTCCATGGATTCAACGTTCAAGGTCGGATGGGCGGCCAGGCTGAAGGCCTGTTTCCCGGAGGTGGCGGAGACGGCAAGTCGATAGTCGGTGTATTACTGTCACGTGTATAATTTTTGTGTCATAAAATGGGCAATATGTATCGTAAGGACCATGGTTCTGTTGTGGCCAGAGAGCGGTAAAAGACAGCGTGAGCGTGACCCCGACACGCAGCCTCCGTACCGTAACCTCCTTTCGGCGGGTTAACACACCAGGGAGGTCTGACCTATATACACGGAGGTATAAGAGCTTGTGTGATACGTCAGAGGTTTTCTTTTTCCCATATCAATCGTCCGCTGGTGTTTTCGGGAAAATGCTGAAGTGGGTACGTTATAATATCTGGGTGGGTTGCCATATCTGCTTCAAGGAGATCTGGCAGGGCTGCTCGAGGCACCCGCTGGACGCGTATTACGATTTTCGCAGTGGCAGAAAGACGGTGAATGCTATCTGAGAGTAGAGTGGACCGAAATACCCTACGTATGTAATGGATGGCTTGAGTTGAGTCCGTGCGAATGACGAGCTGAGAATATCGAGCAGCTTGAACAGAACGGAGCAACGCCGCCAAGCCAACTCGTACGGTGGCAAGCTCGGCAAGATAGGCCGGTGGTGCAGGATGGGTGATATACGAGCATGTCTGGCTTGCCTCTAATATCAATGGACACGCGAGAGCTGTGTGAATCATTGTTCCATTAACACTGACATCAGTGTATGCTACGAGAATTGCATTGTCTTGATTATCATCGGCGCGGCGAAGGCGAGAAACTTGAAAATTTGCCTGGCGAGAAAACGGGCTATACAGACGACCAAGAGGCTTATTGTCACTTAATTGTACCCTCTTCCACAGACCTAAATCGGGTGTTGTAGATGCTGGATTGTCTATTTCATGTCCCATGTACCGGGCCAATGCAGCAGCCGAGAATAACTTTGATGGCTTGAAAGCGCGCGCACATCGAAGTTGGTGCACAATATCATCAATAGCGTTGTGTTGGGACTCGGCATATAAGGATGACAGTGGAGTGAAACGTGGTAGTCACGTTATGGTCCGCATGGCTTCGTGATTATTGGACTCAAGGCGCGCTCATTCTGTCTTCGTGAGATGATGAAACTGGGCTCGGTAGACGAGTCATGGTTGCAGTACATGACGGACAAGAAGGCGAGTCATGTCGGTGCTCGCCTCAACAGGTTTCTTCGCAATCCCACGTGTCAACTGCATCGTTTCTGCGGCCTCTTGCTTTGTAGTCTTGACCAATGGTCCCCCAGATCCGGAGGAATTCATTCCAAGGCCGACTACACGGAGAGTTGAAGCCTCGTGTAGTGGCTGCTGATTCATAATTAACTGAAGAAGCCGGAGTGCCAGTAGACGGCACGCATACTTATACTACGTCATACTGTCCTTGGAAATTTGAAGCCCTATCTGAGCGAACCAGTTGTGCGTCACGTTTAGGGCCTCTTGACGAGCTTGTTCTGCATA
This sequence comes from Dermacentor albipictus, assembly GCF_038994185.2. NCBI lineage: Eukaryota > Metazoa > Arthropoda > Arachnida > Ixodida > Ixodidae > Dermacentor > Dermacentor albipictus. The sequence goes on from NC_091821.1 coordinate 42,965,872, forward strand.
CATTATGTAATGAGTTATGTATCGTCGTTAGCTTCCAAGCTAGTGGAACGAGGGTCATGTTGAACAGGACTGGGGTGAGCACAGATCCTTGTGGGACACGCCGGTGTGCAACGAAAAGGTGTGAGCAACAATTTCGGCGAATACTGCTGGCGTCTGCCCAGATGCTAACAGGGCGCATTCTGCGGGTTCTGGAGGGCGCCGACCGCTTTCTATTACTCGGAAGGTGCGCCAAGTAGAGGCATTGGACGACAAAGGACCGAGAGAAGGGCACCAGTCTATCCAGCGGCCACATTCTAAGCGGTGTTCATGGCGCCGAGCTTCTGCAGTAAGGCGTTGGGCCTCTAACCCAAGGGCATTTGATGCAGGGTCATGTGCTGATGCAAGTTCTGCTCGGCGGTGCAACGCCCAGAGACGAAGAATTTGCAATATGGAGCGGTTCGCGATTGAGCAACCCACGACGTGCATGTTTCTTTAACTAGTGCAGCACTAAGACGATGGGACGGGTCCTGCATTGAGTTGGATACAGCTTCCTGATACCCTCCTGCATCGATCCCAGTCCCCCACTCGAAGATAAGCCAAGATGAATCTGATGATGGTCGCTACTCCAGCAGTTGGGCTCACATGATCACAAGATGGTCGTCCTTACCAGCAACCAAGATAAGTTCGGTGAGTGTGGCGGCGCGTGAGGGTGGTCACGCCGACGGGTAGGCAGTGACGCAATATTAAGCAGCGTCAATAGGGCGTCCATAAATGTGTCCAGCATACACGTATCACGCGCACTGGAAATGGCATAACCCCATGTGGCGTGGGGCGCGTTAAAATTTCCTGCTGCCATGATTGGTCAACCAGGATGCTTCTGTCGTAGGTGCGCCAACCAGCCGAGACAACCGCGCTGCACGACCGCTGACGGGGCGGGCATAGCATGTGTGATGAAGCAGATCGGAAGGCTGAAGAGCCCCGTTGCCATCGCATGGCTCGTACCCTGTTCGCTCTCTGACTGCGCCCTACCTGCTGGTGCTGAGTTTGTCGCTGCTGCTCTACCACCTGAATAAACCTCTTTTACAATTGGTGGAGGTGCTGGGTACAACAGGAATTTTGAGACTTCGCAATCGGGCACTGCAGCCCGTCTTCACTATGCTGGAAGCAGGACCACCACAACCACAAGCCGCCGCCGCGGTGACTACCGTGGTCTGCCCCGGCCCGTTGCGTCAACGCGACCCACCAATCTTCAGCGGTACCGAAGACCATGACGTAGAAGACTGGCTCGCTGTCTACGACCGGGTGAGCATCTGCAACCACTGGGACGACTCCAAAACACTGAATTACGTGTCGTTTTATTTGAGCGGTGTCGCCAGCGTGTGACACCGCAACCACGAACGGGATCTCACGACGTGGACGGCCTTCAAAACTAATATGACGGAGGTATTCGGGCGCGCCGCCGTTCACAAGTTTTTGCACCAAGCAACGTTTGCGTGGTCGTGCGCAACAGTGCGGGGAGACATTTACCAGTTATATAGAAGATGTTGTCGACCTCTGTAACAACGTTGATGTCCAAATGGCCGATGCCGAGAAGATCCATTCTATCTTAATATGCATTGAAGACGACACCTTCCAGATGCTGTTGGCGAAAAATCCGGCGACCGTCTCTGAACTCTGAACTCTGACAGACGTCAGAGCTTCGACGAACTACGCAAACAACGCATAGCCACCCGCCAATCTCCTCCTCAGGCCACTTCAATGTCGAGCTTGACTGACGTCCCGGATAACACTTTGCTGCTGCTGCAGATCAAGGAGTTCTTCTGTAAAGAGGTGGCTCATCAGCTTTCTCTGATTCCACTTACACAGGGCCAGTCGAGTTCTCCGTTGGCGCCGGCTCTCCAATCTGTCATCATAGAGCAGGTAGCCGACCACCTTTCGCCTTCTCTCCAGCAGGCTCCGACTGCCGCTCCCCTGATGTACGCTGAAGTCGCTACGAGGCCTGCACCATAGACCTACGGTCCCCTTCGCCCCCCTTTGCACCCGCCCGTATCCCCTCCAGTCCGGCCACTGGTGTGGTATGCACGACTTCAATGCACGACTTCAAGGCCATTGGCGCACGGAAGACAATCGTCCGATTTGTTTTTATTGTGGCCGTGCTGGACACGTGACACGTCACTGCCGCCTACTTACACCGAACGTCCCCAACAATGTGCGTCCATATGCGCCACGTTTCCAACAACGCCGGAGCTATTCAGACACTTTGAATCTCCTCCTGCCGTCGAGACCGCATTCTCCACTCACCGTTCACCTTCTCCTCGCCGCCGCTCCCTTTCCCCTATGCACCGTCGGCCGTAGCGCTCTGCGCCAGGAAAACTAAAAAACGGAGTTCAGGAGGCGAGAACTGCGATATCAGAGAAATGTATAAGGCCTCACACTTCCCCGAAAAACGTTACTGAAGTCGCAATAGAAGGAATATTGACGCTAGCATTTGTCGACACGGGCGCTGCACTTTCAGCGATAGATGCCCGTATTTGCCGCAAGATAGGAGAAGTGACGACGCTGCTTTCTGGACTGTCCCTTCGGACTGCCAACGCGCAGCATGTCGAGCCATCCGGCACCTGCACCGCTCGTGTCGTCATTCAGGAGGTCCTTTATGTCATAGAATTCATCGTGTTGCCATCATGTTAACACGACGTCATATTAGGTTGGGGCTTTCTCTCCACACATCATGCGATCATTGACTGCGCCCGCGCCGAAATCAAGCTGTTTCAGTTTTCGTCCGATATTATCGCTGACCACAAGGACTTTTGTCTCAAAATCGCCGTTTCAGAAAACACCGTTATACCTGCCTGGTTTTCCGCTCTTGTCAGTATCTCTTGTGGCTCTGTCGATGACGGCACAGTACTATTCGCTCCGTGTGAACTCTTAGCTCGCCGTCGTTCACTACCACTGCCGTTCGCCATCCGCGAGTTCAAAACTGGCGCCACTCTCATGTGCGTCTCAAACCCATCGGCCAAACCAGTTACTGTACGCCGCCGTGAAAGCCTTGGCAGAGCAGAGCCACTGGCCTCATCTTGAACATTTGACATGATGGACGACCCCACTTATCTTGCCGCTCTCGAGGCGTCGCCTCATCAGTCACTGCCCCGTTCTTTTACGTCAGCTATTGCCAGTGACCTTACGTCGACGCAGCGCGACGAACTTCTTCACTTGCTCTAAGGCTTCTCTCCCTCTTTTGACTGCCAAGCAACATAACTAGGCCGCACAACGACTGTTTCGCACACTATTGGCACTGGGAGCCATGCACCCATTCAACAGAGTCCCTACCGAGTATCGGCAATTAAAAGACGCGTTATCAATGACCAGGTGAACGATATGTTCAAATGCGGTGTCATCCAGCCTTCTAGTAGTCCCTCGGCATCACCAGTCGTCCTAGTTAAAAAAAACAGACGGAACCGTACGATTTTGCGTTGATTATCGAAGGCTTAACAAGATTACCGGAAAGGATGTATACCCGTTACCACGTATCGGCGACGCACTTGACTGTTTGCAACGAGCGTAGTTTTTTTCCCCCTTAGGTCTCCGCTCTGGCTACTGGCAGGTGCCCATGGCTGACGCTGTCTGTTCTAAAACAGCGTTTGTAACACCAGACGGCTTGCATGAATTCACTGTAATACCGTTCGGTCTGCGCAACGCGCCCGCCACCTTTGAACGCATGATGGACGGCATCCTGCGCGGCCTGAAGCGGCATATTTGTCTCTACTATCTCGACGAAGTTGTCTTCTTTTCCCCTGATTTTCCGAACCATCTTCGCTGTTTACATCAAGCTTTGACCTGTCTCAGGAATGCTGGTATCCAGCTTAACTTAAGTGCCTTTTTGCAGCTCGAGAACTGACTATATTGGCCATGTTGTCTCCAAAGAAGGTATTCTTCCTGATCCTGCTAAACTTCACGCCGTATCCGAATTCCCGAAGCCCACTAACTTGAAAGAACTACCCAGCTTCATTGGCCTATGCTCCTATTTGCGACGGTTCGTTAGCAATTTCGCTACTGTGATCGCACCACTAAACCAACTTCTCCAAGGCGGCAATGAATTTTCTGCTTGATCGGAAGCCTCTGACGAAGCCTTTACTACTCTTCGTCGCCTACTCACGTCTTGCGCCATTTTGATCCAAACGCACCTACAGAACTTCACACTGACGCCAGGGGTGTCGGCCTTGGAGCCGTGCTCGCACAACGTAAGAACACTAATGCCGAATACGTGGTCCGTTATGCCATTCGTGCCCTCACAAAACCTGAGGCCAATTACTCAGTAACAGAAAAAGAGTGCCTCGCTATCGTATCGGCTCTTCAGAAATTTCGCCCATATCTCTACGGTCGGCCCTTCAACATGGTGACGCATCATCAGGCTCTTTGCTGGTTGTCTAACCTCAATAACCCGTCAGGCCGCCTCGCTCGGTGGGTCCTCCGAATTCAGGAATATGATATCCGTGTCGTCTATCGCTCTGGACGCCGACACTCTGACGCCGATACCGTCTTGCGCTTCCCAATTACTTTACACAGCAGTACTTCTATCTACAGACACGATATCTCACCACTTGACATCCTGGACATGACCTTGGAGCAACGAAAAGACCCATGGATCGTCATGATATTCGATTTTTTATGAAATCCTCCGGAAGCTTCGGCACCTCGAGCGTTACGCCGACAGGCGCAGCATTTCACCATCCGCGACGGATTCTTATATCGCCGCAACTACCACAATGAGGGCCGCACATAGCTCTTAGCAGTGCCCCGCCACCTTCGAAAAGATTTATGGCTCGCTTTTCACTCTGACCCGCAGTGTGGTCACGGCGGATTGTCAAAAACATACACATGGCTTCGCCTAAGATATTATAGGCGAGGGATGTTCAACTTCGTCCACAAATACGTACGCTCCTGCATTGCCTGCCAACGACGCAAATGTGTCCCACATCTCTCCACCGTACCTCTTCAGCCACTTCCCTGCCCAGCTCAGCCATTTGACCGTGTCGGCATTGATTTATACGGGCCTCTTCTATCTAGTGGCACTGGCAACCGATGGATTGTTGTCGCCGTAGATCATTTGACACGATATGCTGAAACCGCCGCCTTGCCTGCCGCATCAGCAAAAGACGTCGCCTCGTTCATTCTAAAGAACTTTTTTTTTCTCCGCCATGGCGCACCTCGTGAACTGCTGAGCGATCGGGGTCGCGTATTCCTCTCGGACGTCCTGCAGTCACTCCTATCTGAATGCCAAATTATTCACTGCACAATATACTGCTTACCAGCCACAGACCAATGGCTTAACAGAACGATTCAACAGAACTCTTGGTGACATGTTATCAATATCTGTTGCGTCTGACCCCTCCAACTGGGATCTTGTACTTCCATTCGTCACATGCGCATATAACACAGCCTCTCAAGCCCCCCCTCCCCACTACCGGATTCTCACCATTCTTCCTGCTTTACGGCCACCATCGCTCCAGCACCATTGATACGGTTCTCTCGTACCGGCCGGACCCTGATGAAGGCTCACGTGTTTCTACGGTCGCTCAGTAGGCCGAGAAATGCCGACAACTGGCCCGTTCTTTGACGTCTGCTCAACAGTGCCGCCAAAAAGAGCGTCATCACCTCCAGGTCACACTCTCACCCTTTCCCCATCGACTCACTCGTGTGACTTTGGGCGCCGCCTGTTGCTGCTCCTGGCCTTTCGTCCAAGCTGCTCCCGAAGTACCACGGGCCCTACCGCATGATTGCGCAACCATCATCAGTTAATTACTTGGTCGTACCCGTATCGCCATCTCCCGATCTGCGTCGTTGGGGGCGAGATACTGTGCACATTGACAGGCTGAAGCCGCATTACGATCCGCTCACCTCTTCCTAGGTCGCCAGGATACTCTTCAATTCCGGGGGTGATTGTGACGAAGATCGGCAGGCTGAAAAGCCCCGTTGCCATCGCGTAGCTCGTACCCAGTTCGCTCTCTGGCTGCGCCTTACTTTCTGGTGCTGTGTTTGTCGCTGCTGCTGCTCTACGACCCGAAGAAACCCCCTTTACATATGCAACGATGATAACGTCCGTGCGTTGGAGACAAACCAATACGGTCACGACTTCTTGCCTCAAAGTGCACCACTGTGAAATATCAACAAGCGTCTGATGAAGTGTAGATCTTACATAAGCTGCAGCCCTTCCTGGAGGGACATCAGGTGTGACACTCCTACGGTCCAACACTGAAGGCGATGAGTATGCCACAAACCCTGAAGTAGGTGGCAGGCCGTTCGATTCATTAAACAGTGCGCTATATGTGGGTCTGGCAGCATCACTTATCGCTGTACTTTCTCTTGTCACTTGGCTAGCGTCCTCTTTCAGCGAGGCCAGAACGGCGTAACGGTTGTACACAGGGACTTGTTTTATCCATGGATCTTGAGGGGTCCTTGCTGGCTGTCGAGAACGGCGTTGTCGAGCTTTCTTAGTGGCCTTTAACTTCGTAAGGCACATTGTGCAAGTGATGTCATGATCATTTGTTTGGCATAGGCCGCATCGAAACGAAGCTTATCGTTTAGGCTCCATGGTGTCGTCCTTGGGTCGGTAGGGGCAGAATGACTTGTGTCCCTGTTTAAAAGAGCAGCAGTACACAACGGAGGGCTTGAACGGACGCGGGCGCATTACGCAGCCGTAATACAGGATGCGTTCAGGTGGAAAATTAGGACCTTGAAGCGTGATTAGGCTTGTACGACCGCTGCCTAGGTAGCGAGCAGCCACGATTGTGTGCGCGGGACACGATAGTTCCTGCAGGGGCCTTTGGCTTTTTGTTATGGAGATATACAGTCTATCCCGGTTATAACGAAGCCACTTATAGCGAAATAGTGGTTATAACGAAGATATTTCAATTTCCCATTCCCTTTTTTGCACTTTCAATACATTTTGGGTCCGGTTTTAACGAAGTAAATAAGAGCGCGTCAGCGGATATAACGAAGAGATTTAATACCAACCGAAAAATAATCTGTCAATCAACATATTTTTGCGCCCTTGAAGCGATTTTTCCCGCGAAAATAAGAGCAAAATAAGAGCAAGGGTGCTTCACTGCATCGCATGGCACGCCGGTCTCGTGTTTCGCCGTCCTTGAACGGCGTCACGGCGTAGAGCGGTAGAGCACGCCGCGCAGGCGAAAAATGTAAAAAAAGGAAAGGAGACGATCTTTTTTTTTTTCGAGCAATAAAAACAGCGCTAAACGACGGGGCGAGTGAAGGGGCACAGACAACAGCGCTGACTAACAGCCAAAGTGTGTTTATTCCGTCAGTCGGCATATATATGCTCCGCCGCTATCTGAAACCACAGAATCTACAGAATAGGGCATGCGCAGAGGGAATTGCAATTAATGTGATAAGAAGGCAATCTCCTTCGGAAGGAGAGAAATGGACGGAAGGCTTATGCTATGTTCAGACTACGTTCGTAAGGTGCCGATTTTTCGTAACATGCGTAAGCGGAAGCGCAACAAGCGTATGCGTCTAGTTCAGACTGCGAACGTAAAGGTACCAACGTGCGCAATTCACGCGAAAATCGTGGGTGAGAGTGTTAAAGGGTCGGCAACATTTACGACTGTTATGTTACGACCGTTGCGACACAGCCAATGACCGATAAGCTTTCGGCTTTCAACAACCGGTGACGACACTTCCGTCCTCCCGTCTGCAGACAGCTCCGGGCGCGGGAAGTGCCATTCCGCTATTCCGTGCGCACGATTGGCTGTGTTCGTGAAAATTTTTGCAGTGCGCCTTGCGAGACTGTTTTCAGTTCATCTGGTTTATCCGCCAAGGAAATCGATGGCCGCAGATGCGTGCTCCGAACTTCGATGAGTGGTCTCATTAAGTTTTCAAGGAAGTGGAACTGCTGGGGCGACATGCGCATGATGTTATGAAACATCGCAGCGTCACCAACTCGGAGCTTGGCGAAAAGGTTGTGAAAATCGCCGTCCACGGCCCTGTCGATAAATACTTGCCGCACACAAACCCTTCTGCGTCGCCTTCGTCGTCTTTGGGCGATTGAATACATGACTATAAGTTTGTTTTGAGCGTGAATTTCTTCGATCTCGGCCAGCGCTCGCATGTTGGCAGGAGCCATATTGGACCGCTGGTGACGTCGATTCTGCAGCTCCAAATTTGATTGGCCTGTTGTAAAAGCCGTAATTTAAGCAGCAGTAAATGTGAACAAAGGTGCCGGCTTAACTGCCGTAACGTTTTTTACAGCCGTTACGTTCGATACGCCAAAAGAGCTGTTACGCGCGTTACGACCGTAGTGTGAACATAGCATTACACATGCTTCGCCACTTTTTTTTTCTATTTGATGACGTCGCGGAGAGCGGCCGTCTTGGCCAATCGCGGTTCTCTATTTCTCCCGGGTCTATTTCTCCCGGGCAGTTGGCGCCACGGCTGGACTGCAGTCTGCAGGAGGTGTGGCAGCGCGCGCTTTGCTTTATGCCGGTGCCGCGGTGCGCAAGGCAGGAAGAAAGCGCGGCAGCATTGTGCATGTTGGAAGCGCGGCTCATTTTAATCGTTTTCGCGTATCGTTGTATGCTGCTTATTAAGACAGAGTTATTCGACTTGATCTAGCTGGTGAACGGACAACTGAGCGCAGTGTCGCACTGTTGTGCGTCGAAACATCAAGAAGAGCACTATCGCACGGAAGTTTGACATTGCACAGTCCACGCTTTCAACAATAATCTAGAATGGTAGCAAGATCGACGCCGTTCTCGACGCCGACGGTGGCAGAAGGGACCGAAAGAGGATCCGATGCGTCACTTATGGCGACGTAGAAGCCGCGCTTTACAAGTGGTTCGTGGACGCGCGATTGAAGAACATCCCGCTCAGTGGACCCATCATTCTGGCGAAGGCCAAGGACTTGGGCTTCGCTCTCGGCCACGAAGACTTGCAGCTAGGAAATGGGTGGCTCCAGAGATTCAAGGACAGGCACAACATCACATGCAAAAACATCGTCAGGGAGGCCGCGTCCGTTGACCAGGGATCGCTCCAGCAGTGGATGGCCAAGCACCGCGATCGTATCCTTGCGTATTCCGACAAGGACACCTACAATGCAGATGAAACTGGACTATTTTTCCAACTGCTGCCATCGAACACTCTCGCGGCCAAGACAGACAAGTGCGTGGCAACTTCTTCACGACTGAAGAAGTTGCCGGGAGTGTCATGGAAGAGACCTTGGCGGACAGCGCCTCCGACAGCGAATGCGACGATGCTAGTTGTGCCACTAAGCCGGTCCATAGTAAAATATTCTTGCGCGCACAATTGACAAGGACACATTGAAGGGGACACACGAGCGCTTATTCTCAACTTTATTTTCGGAAAGATACAGAAAATATATACCCTAGCTATCAGCGCTGAGCATGTGCAACAAGAGTGGTCAGTAAAACATAAACAGATTAAATACAGATTAAGAAGGATCAACCAGTATTTAAAAAAGCGAATTCATTTTCAGTGATTACAACCGATGGTTGGCTTATGCATCTTTCAGCGCACTTTTTGATATGAAATGCTTCTGCGATTTCACGTGTTAGTTTATTATTATCTGAAAACAAAATGTCAGTGTTAAAAAATATCGGATCACAATGACATAGAATGCAGTGGTTCGACAAGTTCGAATGATTTTCTGTACCAAGAGAACGTTCATGTTCTTTTAGACGGGTGTTTATGCACCGACCGGTTTGTCCTATGTACATGTTGCCACAGGTCAATGGAAGCCGATACACAACACCTATTCTGCATTTTGTGAATTTTTGATCGTCTTTTATACCGCAGCTGCATTTTTTTACCTTATTGTCTAATTTTTTGGAAATAGCTTGGCACAGTTTTGGCACCTTGTTAGGAGCGCTGAAAGCTACTTCAACGCCATACCGGCTGGCAACATTCTTTAGCCCATGGGAAAAATAATGTACGTAAGGTACAACTGCAAGGCGTTTTTTGTTCGTGCTAAGCCTGTTCCTTGAATCTGTATGTTGTACACCCTTTACTATTCTTATTATCTTTTCGGCCGCTCTGACTATAATGTGTTCTGGGAATCCCACCGAGGCTAGTCTTGTTACCTGATTAGCAAAGCTTTCTTTTAGTCGGTGGCAACAAGATTTTACTAATGCTGCCCGAAGGCAAGACACTGCGATTCCGTGTTTTTACAATCTTCGAATGTCCTGATTTGAAGTGTAATATGGGCTTTTTTGATCTAGGGCTGTACATCCAGCATGTGTGATCGGGTAGCAATCGCAGAGAAAGATCTAGAAACTGTAGTTCATTTTCTTTAGCAATCTGGTGGGTAAACTTAAGGCCTAGGCCACATTCGTGGAACACTTTCAGTACATTAACCACATTACATCCATGTTCATTCCCATCAAAAATAACCAAAAAATCATCAACCAATCGGAAAAGTTTTGCCAAGCTTCCTAAAGCACTGTGAATACTTTTGTCAACATGAGCTAGAAAAATGTCGCATAGTATTGGCGCTACCTTGGAGCCTATACATATACCTGATTTTTGCACATACATTGCTTCATTCCAACCGACAAACGTAGAACTAAGATAAAAGAGTAGTATTTCCATAAAGCTTTCCACGGGTGTTCCGCTGTCATTTCTAAATTTTACTTCATCATTATCTTCACAAATACACATTTTAACATTTTTTAACAGCTCTGTTTGGGGAATCGAGTAAAACAAATCTCGTACGTCGACACTGAAGGCGCTGCATCCCTTTGTTTTGTTTTCCCTCAAATATTGTACAACAGCCTCAGAATTACAGATTGCTAACGGATCTGGGATTCTTAACAAGGAAAGCTGTTTCTGGATATACGATGCTACCTGCGGCTGCCAAGTGCTTCTTTCAGTGAAAATGGCTCTGAACGGCTCTCCAGGTTTTTGCGTTTTACATGAGAAAAACACTTCAAGATGCAGGCCCTTTGCTTTTTTCACTGAGGCACATAAGTTTTCTAAATTGAGGGAACACAGTAATTCAATAGCGCGCCGTTTTTGTTTGGCAGGCTCAACATCAGTTCTCTTGAAATTTTTATCTATAGCTTCACAAGCTTTATCACGAAACATGCCATCAGGTAGCACAACAAAACATCCTTTATCGGCGGTAAGAACACGTAACCCTCTGGAAGTCAAGTCTCCTGCCACTAGGTTGAGCCGGTTGGGACTCACAGATGCGGTTTTTGCCTTCGCGATAGCGTCTACACATTCAGAAACACACCTTGCACGTTCTTCCTCAGGAACCAGTCGGGAAACGGCTCTCGTTGCTGCCAGCTTCGCAGGTGGACACAGTGCCGGTTCCAGCGCGAACTTTGGCCCAAGCTGCAGAAGCTTGTTGTCCTTTTCTGGAATAAAATATTCCCCGAGCCGTACCACTCTTCCTTCTGTAGGAGGTGCCTTCTTGACAGTGAGCAAGAGCGGTCTCACCGTGTTCCAGAGGAACTCCGTTGTCCTATCCGCTGTTTTGCACCAGTCCAGGAAGAGTCGTCTGCTGGTATCCCCACACTGTGTCTGGCACGCTACACGCAAGCAGTCTTTATGGTGTCGCACTTGCCTCCACGATTCAGACGCAACTATTCGGCATATTCTTCTGGTGTGTCCTATCGACGGTTTCATGAAGCCACATAATTTTTGGACGTCAGGCGGACACGTAGAATGTCTTACATGCCAAGATGCCACTCTTGCTCGGCACACACATAGCGCAATTAGTGAAGCTAAGACAGCTGGGTTAGCGGGAGGAAGAATATGACACGGAAAAGAGCCCTCGGTACTAGAAATAAACTGTAGCAGAACTGATAGTTGGGCGAGTTGGTACGAATTCATAGTAAAATATTCTTGCGCGCACAATTGACAAGGACACAGTGAAGGGGACACACGAGCGCTTACTCACAACTATTTTATTTCCGGAAAGATACAGAACATATATACCCTAGCTATCAGCGCCGAGCATGTGCAACAAGAGTGGTCAGTAAAACATAAACAGATTAAATACAGATTAAGAAGGATCAACCAGTATTTAAAAAAGCGAATTCATTTTCAGTGATTACAACCGATGGTTGGCTTATGCATCTTTCAGCGCACTTTTTGATATGAAATGCTTCTGCGATTTCACGTGTTAGTTTATTATTATCTGAAAACAAAATGTCAGTGTTAAAAAATATCGGATCACAATGACATAGAATGCAGTGGTTCGACAAGTGCGAATGATTTTCTGTACCAAGAGAACGTTCATGTTCTTTTAGACGGGTGTTTATGCACCGACCGGTTTGTCCTATGTACATGTTGCCACAGGTCAATGGAAGCCGATACACAACACCTATTCTGCATTTTGTGAATTTTTGATCGTCTTTTATACCGCAGCTGCATTTTTTTACCTTATTGTCTAATTTTTTGGAAATAGCTTGGCACAGTTTTGGCACCTTGTTAGGAGCGCTGAAAGCTACTTCAACGCCATACCGGCTGGCAACATTCTTTAGCCCATGGGAAAAATAATGTACGTAAGGTACAACTGCAAGGCGTTTTTTGTTCGTGCTAAGCCTGTTCCTTGAATCTGTATGTTGTACACCCTTTACTATTCTTATTACCTTTTCGGCCGCTCTGACTATAATGTGTTCCTGGAATCCCACCGAGGCTAGCCTTGTTACCTGATTAGCAAAGCTTTCTTTTAGTCGGTGGCAACAAGATTTTACTAACGCTGCCCGAAGGCAAGACACTGCGATTCCACTTTTTACAATCTTCGAATGTCCTGATTTGAAGTGTAATATGGGCTTTTTTGATCTAGGGCTATACATCCAGCATGTGTGATCGGGTAGCAATCGCAGAGAAAGATCTAGAAACTGTAGTTAATAGAAACTGTAGTTCGAAAATAAAATAGTTGTGAGTAAGCGCTCGTGTGTCCCTTTCACTGTGTCCTTGTCAATTGTGCGCGCAAGAATATTTTACTATGAATTCGTACCAACTCGCCCAACTATCAGTTCTGCTACTAAGCCGGTCACCTCCGCAGCGGCCATCGCAGCTGTTGACACGCTACGGATGTACCTCGGGAGTCCGGAGTTCGACCAGATCTTTGGTTCGCAGTTAAATGGTATGGAAGCCGCCATCCTGAAGTCCGCACTCGCGAAACGTGTTCAGGGGACGCTGGACCACTTCTTTCAGCGGCAATAAATCGGTATGCCCATGTTTGCATTTTTTCGTAGTCCACATATTACGAAATAGTAGATACAGCGAAGTGATTTCCGATTCCCGCCGACTTCGTTATAACCGGGCTATACTGTACCACCGGGCGCTTCTGTACTGGGGAAGACACCCTGCTTTCCTGTCCCTCGTCCACGATTCCCTTACATTGCAGGAACCCGGCCCTACAACAGTGTCGAACCACCAAGCTCAGTTAAGAGCACAGAGGTTATATTTGTACGTCCCTTCACTTGATTTACTCCATCGGTATGGTATGGTATGGTATTCCTTGAGCGATGGCGCACACCCACTGTGGGGGATTGGCCAAGATTTGGATGAAATTAGGCTATCTTTATTAAAAAACTGAAAATGGTAAAGCTAACTGGAGGAAAAGAACAAAAATAAAATGTTTAAGAATTCAAGACAACCTCTTCGTAGCAATTATAAAATCCTCCACGGTTGAGCAAATATCCCTGTGGCACTGTCCAAGAGAGGAGGCTCCTAGAGAAAGGATATTTATAATTGAAAAGCTCAAACCAAGCTGTGTAAATCTTGATTCTAGATTTTTTCTTAAAGAAGTGAAACGGCGGCAGAATATGAAAAAATGATCGATTGTTTCATCTTCTCCACAGACTGGGCACAGAGGGGAGGGCACCAGACCAGCCCTGTGACGATAAAAGTTTAATTTTGGTATTCGACAACGTAATTGGGTAAAGATGACCTCAGTTTTTCTTGTGTGAAAGGAATTTTTAGGCCAAGGGAATAGGAGGTGTCGATACTCGGAAAAATTTGCTACAGCTGGGTTCAAAAAGTCTTGAGTAATTGTATATCTCCTGAATCTAGTAGTCATCAGGTAAGCTATTGTAGGAAGTAATGATAATACAGGGCCACTGAGGGCCGCTCTCGCGAGACTGTCAGCCATTTCATTCATGACTAATCCTTTATGTCCAGGCACCAAAAGCAATCTAATTAAATTTATGTGGGCAGGTACTAGAAAATGAAATGTACGTAAAAGGTTAGTGACACCATTTGCTGTTAGCGAGGAACATAAGGATAAAGAATCTGTTATAATTACTACCGCCGATGTTGACAAATTTAGTTTGCGTAAGGCTAGGACTACAGCTAGAAATTCAGCCAAAAATACGGAATAAAAGTCCGGAATCATGATTGCAAATGACCAGTTTAGAGCGGGAGAGAAAATGCCAATTCCAGATTTTTCTTCACACTGTGAGGCGTCTGTCGCAATGACCGTACTTATAGATAAACCCAATAAATGGTCCTGTAATAAGCCGTTTAATATATTATAAGGAAGATGTTTGGATTATTTGGGTAGATGTCATCATATATAATTTTTAGGTTCTCTCGTACATCACAAATAGGCGATACCTCCCAAAGACGTACATTTAAGGGGTTTATCAATGTTTGTACGAAGACCACCTGTGGTGTATGAAAACGATGCCAGTGTACTCCGAAGAAAAGTGCAGGCTGGGAAATGAATATGTATTTCAATCTTCTAATAGGGGATTCATACAATTTCAAGACTGTTTGCACCGTCAGTAACCGAAATCTACACAATATTGAGGGCAACCTGACTTCTTGGTGTAATATGTTATTGGCAACATATTTCGGTAATCCGCAACACAGTCGTAGGGCTTCCCGCTCAAGTAGAACAAGGGGACGTAATTTATAAGCTGGGGCACCAGAAAATAAAACACATCCAAATTCTAAAATGGGCCGCACATACATTTTGTATATCATTAAAAGTGGATCTCTCCGCATTCCGGACCGACTATTGCACAGCTTACGTAGCATACCACCTGCTCGTACTCCTTTTTTAACGATATGGTCGATATGGCCGAGCCAGTTGAGGGAACCGTCATATACTACACCTAAGTATTTCACCGACTCCACTTGAGGTATAGTCTCGAGGCGATAAGATATCGATATATTAACGGGATTGTTAAGAGGAAAAACCAATAACGAGGATTTTCTAACGTTAAGTGAAAGGCGAATTTTGTTTAACCAGGTTTCTATGGCGTTGAGGTAGTTTTGTAGTCGATAATATCGACTCCATCGTTTCTAGCTCCTCTTCCTCATCTCTTAAATCGTACCCCACTGCTCGCTCATGTATAAAACCAGCGACGCGCCAGAAGAAGAAGAAACGTTTGCCATAGATATCCCCCCCCCCTCCCTCTGTAGAGAAGTGGCCGTGGTCACTTGAAGAGGCGGTCAGACGGAGGAGTTGATAATAGGAGCCGGTTTGATCCTTGTGTCTTCATGCCCATTGCGCAGGATTATGAAATGGTTTTCAGAACCTTCGATGATGGCGAAAGGACCATCTTATCGGGGCTGAAGAGAACGACGAGGCATGTCAAAACAGACAAAAACGTCTAAGGATGTTTGCAGGTTTGAGGATAAGGAAATGTTGTGCTTGTTCGTGGGAGCAGAGGTTGGTGATGGACGCAAGCGGTGCATGGAAATGCGTAGACGATGGACGAAAGAAGATGCATCCGCAACATTCGGCGTAGATGCGGGGTTGGCGAGGTCACCGGGCAAACGGAGGGTGCATCCGTAAACCATTGCAGCTATAGCGCAGGCGAGTTCTCGTCGGAGTGTTGACCGAAGGCCGAGCAGTGCGATTGGAAGGTACGATACACAATACTCGCCGCTCAGCGTCAGGCTGAGCGGCGAGTGCAGCTTTCAGATGTCAATGTAACTTCTCGACGATGCCGTTGGATGCAGGATGGTAAGCAATTATGCGAATGAGCGCACTACCCAGAAGGGATGTTACAGACGTGAAAAGTGCCGACTCGAACTGTCTGCCACGATCAGTGGTCACCGTCAGCGGCGTATACATAAATTTTGTTCAGGGGGGGGGGGGGGGGGGGGAGTGGGCTCAAGGCAGCTCGGGCCTTCTCCTTATAGAATTTATCGAGGGATCAAATACATGAATAATTTCACTGCCATTGCCAAAGATGCCGCAAACGAATTCTTGAACGCTACGCACTGTCAGGACAAGTAAAATATGTATTTTCTCATAAAGGAATGTACTCGTATATCCCAAAAATTTTGCTCGAAATAACTGGTATCAATGGTTCCATGCTTTTTGTCTATTTAATATCTAAAGAAAATATCACACGAACTCTACAACTATACCAGTTCGAAACCAGCAAAGCAATGCATGCCGCTGATATAAAAAAACCTGCCCGCCGTGGTTGCTTAGTGGTTATGGTGTTGCGCTGTTAAGCACGAGATGGCGGGATCGAATCCCGGCTACAGCAGCAGGGGTGAAATACGAACACACCAGTGTACTGAGATATAGGTGCACGTTAAGGAATCCCAGGTTGTCCAAATTTCCGGAGACTCCTACTACGGCGTGGCTCATAATCAGAAAGTGGTTTTTTCACATTAAAGAAAAAAATGAAAAATGCAATACCAATAAATTAACACGCTGAGGACGCATATTTTAATGAAACGTTGTCATTCAAGAACCTTGCTTACATTTTTATACGTATACAACAGCCAGGGAAAAATCTCAATGACGCTGTCCTTTGTTCAAATGTATTGCGCAGAAGCAGCGGTCACCTGTCGTGTATTGTGAGTAATCGCACTGAAATTCTACTCGCAACAGAGAGGCCATATAGAAACCAGGATTTCTGCAAAGTATACGAGCGCGAGTAAAATGAAAGTGAGCCAATGCGAATATACGACAAACGGCCTGCTGTATTTAAAAGCCGTCTCCATGAGCTCGAAATAACTGGTATCAATGGTTCCATGCTTTTTGTCTATTTAATATCTAAAGAAAATATCACAACTATACCACTTCGAAACCAGCAAAGCAGTGCATGCCGCTGATATAAAAAAACCTGCCCGCCAATAAGTCTCGAGACATTTGTTCCACTGGCTAACGAGAAGCGCGATTCCCGTCTCGTAAAGCTTCTTGGGTTGCTGCTTCAAAGAGTCGGTAACTGACCCTTTCACGTCATCGTCAGGCGCGAACCTGGTTCCCTTGAGCTGGTTATTTAATTGCCCCAAAATGTCGAAGTTGCAAGGCGACAGGTCTGGGCTGTATGGCGGATGTTGCAGCGTTTCACACTTGAAGTTGGCCAGTTTAGTGTTAACCCCATCAGCAATGTGGGCACGGGCATTGTCGTGAAGCAAGGTGAGCCCATTCGTCTATTTTCTACGTCGTTTGTTCATGATTGCGGCACGCAGCCCATCCGGCGTTTCACAATATCGGAAACGATTGATAGTCTCTACAGGTTTAGCAAATTCGATCAGTAATGGCCCCTGACGATCTTAAAAAAAAGAAAAGTCAACACCCTCCCGGCAGAAATGACGGCCTTTGCTTTCTCTGGGGGTGGTGAATTCGAATATTTCCACTGTAAGCATTGCCATCGTGTTTCAGGCTCGTAACATGATTCGTCCCCGGTGACAACTGCAGACAAGAAGTCGTCACCCTCATTGTGATACCGGATAGTCCAGTCAAAGCAGCACCGAAGCTCTCCGTCTTCTGGCGGTGATTTCTATAATCTCGGCATCCATTGCGCACACAAGAGCCGATAACGGAGATGTTCATGAATTATGGTGTGAACCAACCTTCACACGCTCTGCCAGTTCATCGAGGCTTATCCTCCGTTCTTGTCTAATCAGCTCATCAACCTTTGCAATTTTGTTGCGGGTGATTGCACAGTGGCTTTTGCCCGGTCTTGGATCGTCTTTGCAACTTTCACGTCCTTCTTTGAACCGTTTGCTCCAACGCTTCACAGTGGCCAATGAAATGCAATGTTCAACGTACACGGCAGCGATACGGTGAATAATTTCTTTTTGGGAAACACCTTCAGCTGTCAAAAACCTCACGACACCATGCTGTTCAGCATTTGCATTGTCCATTATGTCACGCAACCATGTTCAACCCCAGTGTATGAGAGCATTAAATAACCTTTATCCTCACACCTGCGTGTCAATATTGTAAATGAGAGATGCCTCTGTGCTACGCGCATGCCTCGCACGTAATGAACCAAACCATACCTGCGCGGGCTGGGTTGACTCACTTTCATTTGACTCGCCTTTGTACGTTAGAAATCCGAAGATATAATAGAATATACAAATGCGAAGGTACAGCTTGATAAAGGACAAAAAAGTGTCACTGTAAACAAAGTTCACTGCATGTATACACAAAACCTCGCAACGAGATATTTAAATATACGTATAAGTCTCCAATAAATATATTCACCTAAGAAAAGTCACTGTATATAATGCGTCAAACAAGGCAAATAAACATGTTGCGCAATCAAATACTTACAGATCACAGAATCCTAAGACCCCCCCCCCCACCTCCATCCACTCCCCCTAATGTTTCACGCGCGAAGGAAGGCGGCGCGCTTCCTCCCCACTTTTCTCCCTTGCGCACACAAGACTGAGCCAACATCGTCGGCTCACCCATGCCACCCACCACCCCCAATGGTTTCACTCTCACATACAGCATGCGGCGCGCGGCCCCACGATTTTAAAGCGAAGCATTTAAAGCGAAGCTTTGTTTGCCTCTTCCTTCGACTTTCCCAGTGCTGCTGCTGTGGTCTGCTGCTGTCGCGCACAACGCGTCGGGAGGTGGCTCAGAGCATGTATATAGATGACAGGCGCGAGTCAGAGAGGAAAGGCGACGGAAGAAACTCGTTTTCACCCCACCACGTCGAATGTGCACAATGCCCTCTGGAGCTCCCTGGCCGTCGCCACATTAGCCGCTTGACAGCTGTAATTATCCGTGACTCCCCTCAGAAGTATTGCAGGTACTGCAGCGCTTCCCTTTCTACTAACGTGCGAGGCCAGAGGGGACGCAGATATAAGAAGAGACGAGGGGAAGAAGGAGAGGGAGAAGAGGTAGTTTCCATATAAGAGAGGGTGGGGAGGTGACGTGAGAAGGCAAGGAAACCCCACTGCTATACGACAGCAGTTGCGGGGAAACAGGATAAGCTTAAGTTCAAAGTACGGTAGAGTGCGTTGCTGCTATTTCTGAAAAATAAATGCCATGCAAATATGTCAAGCGGGCAACTTACGCAGGGCGTGCAAAAGCAGAGCCGGATTAATTAAAGCGCACCGCAGGGTCCAGGAGACACTACGGAAGCGGTCGACCGTCAAATTAACACTTCTGTGCCCGCCGCGTTAGCTTTGCGGCAATGGCACTGCTAGAGGTCGTGTATTTGATCCCTGTCGCGGCAGCCGCATTTCGACGGGAGCGAAATAGAAAACGCACGTGCACTTAGATTTTGGGACACGTTAAAGAACATCACGATGTCAAAATTAATCCAGAGTCCGCCATTACGGCTTGCCTCATAATCCGAGTGTGGTTTTGACACGTGCAGCCCCATAATCCAATTCAAGTTTAATACTTGTGCCACAATACGATGTGCCATGTGAGACAATGACTATGCTTAACCCTCTCAAAGGTTATGAAATATAGCGCACAACAACGCATCAAGCAAACACCTCTCCCTGTGTGTTTTGTGTACTACGCAGACAAACAGCAGTAGTGTGCACGCAAGGTAACGTTTAACATCAACTCACCACTGTCATGTTAGCCTAAACGTTGAAGAGAGAATGCTTTAGCCGTCAACATCAGCGCTGATTATCGTGAATCAAAGCACCCAGCCAGGAAAGCTTCGCTTGCATTGATTCCCACAGTGCGTGGGATCTGCATAATTTTGGCGCCCTTGGACATTATACGGAACGTGAGGGCGACGGCAGGAATGCGCCTGCATGGAGTGTCTATGCGATTGCTACCGCAATAATATAGTAAGAGTATCCGGTAAGTGAACCGTCCCGTGGCCCATTACTTTCCGCAAAATAAAAAGTACCTAAATCGTACATTCCTTATGCGACGATTCGCTGCGACGCAACAATGTCCTTTTTTTTATTTTGTGGGCGGGGCCACCAAAATGAACAAAAAAAAAACTCAAAGGAAAGCATGTTGGCTACAATCGAATGTCTACTTTGGGCACTTAATTAATGTGGCTGCCGAAGGAATATCGAAGAAAACGTGAGACGCTTGGTCCACAGATAACAATACGCATACTGCTCTGTATCTTACACCGGCGTGACAAGACTTGCCGGAGAGGTTGCGCTCAAGTGAACGCGTTGCAATCCGTCGAGTCCCCATAGTGATGGCAGCGAACGGCCATTGTTTCTTTTTTTCGTCTGCTGCCCAGAAAACGCCCAAAACTCTGCCAGGCGAAAATCCTTTCGGCCAGAGAAAAAGGAACGCGCTCCCAAGTGCGCCGCGCGGTGGTCGGGGCAACACGAGAAAAACGCATGCGAGAAAAAGGCAAGCTGGCTGCAGCCCGCGGGTAGCGAGAACAAGAAAATTGAAGAGGCTGAATGTGTCCTCGCGAATAGAAGTCAAAGTAGGAAAATAAATAAGAACGTAGTTGCCTTGGCTGACTTTAGTGTCTTGACATCGATGCTTTGGCACAGGTGAAAAAAAATGTTGATATTTTTTTTTTCTGTGACCTGACGGCACAAGTGAATCACCACAACACTTCGTCTCATCGGAACTCGCTGCATGCTTTGTCAACTTGTATGATAGTGTGTTGATTTGGCTTGTCTCGCTGTGTGGTGCTATGTACGACTTTAGAAAAGTCAATGCCCCCTTGGCGTCAAATGTTTATAAGAACATCAAACACACAAAGTTTTGGAATTGAAAATCTAAAGCATGGAAATGCCAATGCACCTTTCGCATCAAAAGTTTATGAGAACTTTATAATCTTAAAGTTTCGGAATTGAAATCTATGCGCTCCGTAGATTCCGCGGCCTCCGCCAGATGTCGCGACAAGCTCGCTCGCCATCAAAACGCTCTTGAAACTGCGCTCGGATGGGGCTCCTTGCGTTATGTGACTCCCGGTGTTTGGGCGTCGCCGCGAAATCTAGCCCGAGTTCGCAATGTTCGTGCCGAAATGTCTGTTCGAGTGCAAAGAAAAAGCATTCTAATCAAAATCCGGAATGGTTTCCTCCGCCGGGGATTTTTTGGACCGGCGGTGCATGAAAAGCACAAAAATATTTCGGGGGGGGGGGGTGAGGTGCTGAAGCCCAGCTCCCCCCCCCCGGCTACGCCCTTGGTGACATACTTGTTAGGCCCTTCCAACTGTGTGACTCTCCAACAAGACATAGACATTCACCAAATTTATTATCAAACTGCAGCGCGCACAGCAAACGAGACAAAAGGCAACGGTAACACACAAGTACTGACTTGCAACTGAGTTTATTTTTGGAAAGGCAGTTAAATATATATAAAAATATTATAGGGTTTTACGTGCCAAAACCACTTTCTGATTATGTGGCACGCCGCAGTGGGGTACTCCGGAAATTTCGACCACCTGGGGCTCTTTAATGTGCACCTAAATCTAAGCACACGGGTGTTTTTGCAGTTTGCCCCCATCGAAAAGTTTATATATATATATATATATATATATATATATATATATATATATATATATATATATATATATATATATATATATATATATATAAGAAGCCAGCAAACAACGACAACAAGGATGACATAGCGGAAATTACTTGTACTTGCTCATTGAATTAAAGCAATGAAAATTAATGGAAGTGGCTCATTGACCATGCAGTTGCCGTCGCCTAGGTTTGTGAGTGGTGGCACTGGCTAACACTACCAGGGTCAGTTTTAGTAGTAAAACAATATTGCTCCAAAAAGTGGATGTAAAAACGGCGCCGCGGTAGCTGAATCGGTAAGAGCATCGTACATGTAATGCAAAAACGTGGGTTCGTATACCACCTGCGGCTAATTGTTTTTTCATGTACTTTCATTTTCATTAATGCATCATTGCTTTAATTCAGTTCGTAAGTAAATGTAATTTCTGCTATGTTGTCCTTGGTGTCTTTGTTGACGTCTTATGATACGGGTAATAAAAATCGGGCCCCTCGCCGTTACCTTTCTTTCCGCGCGCGCGCACACACACACACCCACACACACACACACCCACACCCACACACACACACACACACACACACACACACACACACACACACACACACACACACACACATATATATATATATATATAGTGCCTCGAGCGGCTGGTCGCGCGGCGTGTATGCGTGTATTTGCGGGCTTCTTTCACGCTCGGAAGAACACTTTTGTGTAGCATGTATCAATCAACAGAAAGCTGTACGCAGAGTTTTTCATGTTGCTATACAATTTTCTCATTGACACTTTTCATCTAATTATAATATTTGACAAGTTGATTAATGAACTAAGTATAATTATCTAATTAGGCGGAACGAAAAAATAATAATCTGAGTATCTTCAAATGAAGGCAAACAAGATGACCTCGTATCTGTTCAGCTGCTTGGCATTTTCATATTTTCCATATTTGGCTCAAGGTACGTGAGACACCCTGTATATATAACTTCCTTTCAAAAAAAAAAAAAAAAAACTCAGTTGAGAGTCAGCGTTTGTGTGTTACCTTTGCCTTGTGTCTCGTTTGTCGTGCCCGCTGCAGTTTCGTAATGAATAGCTACTAACTCGGCCAACTTTCAGTACTTTTACAGTCAACAAAGTTTCAACGGAAAGGACGCGTCCCATCTGTCTATGCTGCGCGAACGCACGAAAGAGGCAGCATGGAAGCCGCTCTGATACCCAGAGTCTTTGTCCGCTGAAAGGGCTCAGGGATACGTTACTCTCGATATGGCAGGCGGAGGAATAGTGGCTTTTGCGATGTCGGGATTCCCTCCGGCGTACGCAATTTGTTTATGCACTTTTATGCGGCCCACTCGGAAAAGAGACGTCAAAGCGTGTGGTCAAGAGTCTGCGTGCAACTGCCCACAAAGGATAGATCCAATTTCTTTCTCATTTTTATTTATTTATTTTGCGAAGCGTAGTCGGGTAAGTGGAGGGACGAGATGAAATAAACTTTGTTGACATGAAAGCGGGCTTACCTACGCCGACGCACCGAATGATATCAGAGCCTTTTGTGCGACATAGATGAAAATGGCCTATACGTTACCGCCGTCGGACAAAACACGATATTTTATGTCGCAAAGAGCGTGTGCAACATGGCGACTCTTCCTTTCTTTTTTTTTTCTTTTTTCCACAAGGATGCGGGGATATGTGCATTTCGTTCGCCAGTTTACGGACCTTTTCTTCGTTTTCTATGAATTCAAGACGGGCGCACATTCACGCTATAATTACAGGTAAGGCAGACATATTCAGCGCGGTATACGTTAAATTTCTTTCTGCTTTTCATACTTACTCAAAAAAAAGAATAAAGTTCTGCTTCGCGCGTGCATGCGATGTGGGTGGTGCGTAAGGGGGGGGGGGGGGGTATACGTAGGTAGGCACGCGTAATTGTGCGCGCTTGATTGAGTGTTGCCATGGCGATCAATCGAGAAATTGTTGCCAAAAATTTCTGTCCAGGCTCATGTGTCCGAATCATCACGCAGCTACGGACTACATCACTCTGCATAAGAGAAGCTCTTAGATTCCCCCAAAAGAATTGTTCTGTCCGTTCAATTTCATTCCACATTTGGCACCTGCCAAAGTGGTCTAGGAAGGAACTGTAACATAGCTGTCGTGTTCTGACGCCGCCTTCTCTGGCATCGTCTTCTAGCTGGTTTGTTTCTGCCACTACAGCTAACGTGTCTGGGAGATCGTTAGAAATCTAACATTTAACTTAATAATTATGACTCGATCACTCAAAATGAAAGTTCTTTTTATTTTTATTTTTTTAGCCAGTATAGCTTACAGTGTGGGAACGAGAATGTTGGCCATGCCTGGAATTACTGGTGCAGCAGGCCTACTGAAGATTCTGAATTTAAACGAAAGTACTTATTGTTAGCGCTCTCGGCGAATCAGTTACATTGACGAAGGAGTCGAATATGAATAAAAATACAACTGAACCATTACCCTGTCTCTCCATCGCTGTTTGTTGCGCAGCTTCACCAAATTCACAACGAATAACACAACCTCCGGAATTCAAAAACAATTTCTCGAGAATATGTATGAATGGGCGATGAATAAGTGCGTCCTCAATAGTATACTTTGTTCGATAGCTCCCATGTGTTTTTTTTTTCTTTTCACGCAACCATGGATTTATGCTTGCAAATTTCTTCGAGATATGGTGCAATTGGCAGGGTTTACGTTCCTTGCGTTATGAGCCGTGCGCAGTATTTCATCGGCAGCAGAATTTCACTGTATTGCATCTATCACGTTAGCAATAACAGTAATTCGTTATATTTGACGTTGTGTCAAATACAATTAAATGAATGAACGTGCCTTCTTTTTTTCCAGGGGAAAACACGGAGTTACGGAGTAAAAGCTGCACCTTACAGCTTGAAGAGGGCTTCGGCCGCCGTATGCGATGTTACGTCACCCAACCGGTGCGACCAGTGTTACGAACTTTGCACCGCTGCACCACTATTACGACTTTGGGGTCCCGTAGCGCTCGTCACCCGTTTCGTGACAGAGCGTTGGTAGCGAAGACTCCGAGCCTGGCGTCGATGAGAATAACAAAAGGGACTTTATACATTATATACAGGTTATCATACAGGACATGAACGGGTCGGCACTGGGGCCGAGAGCTCACACAAACGCGACTGTTCCCGCACGACAACGTCCGGCGAAAACGCGTGACACATCTCACCCCAGTCGGGAGCGACACTCTCTCCCGGTGGGTCGGCGGATCCTGTTTTCGAGGCGGCCTCCTCGCCGCTTTATAATCCCCGAGAACCATTGTCACTCAAACGGCCCAATACAAAGTCAGCACACGACGGTCGTCCGAGGGGTCCAACCAGCGACCGCGCTGGCCACCCGGTTCAAAGTTCGCGCGCGCGGTGACCTCCAGGCAAAGGGAGGTGCGGCGCCGGGCTGTCTGGCACACGCTGACACGTCCAAACATGCGGCTCGCCGAGGCTTCTCCCGCAGGACCCCGCTGCCTGACGGCTCAGCATCTTGACTTGTGAAGGGAGAATTAGGGCGCTCGCAGGATAGATTCCGCATCTTGCAGATTCGGAATCCGGGCTTGTGGTAATGGCACAACAGCGAGTTCGGCGGTGACTGCGACAAAGCTTGCACCCACAGCGACAGCAACATCTGAAAAAGAAAGACAAATATACCAAGCAATAAATTAAAATAGAAAGTCATGAAAAGAAATACACGAAATAGAACATATCGATGTAAGTACGACACATTAAACTACAAAAAACAATCAGCACAGCAACCATTCACAGAAAAAAATTCAATAATAATAACGTTAAAAGTGATCAATACATGGCAACAAAATAAACTGGTCGCCCATACGACGCTGCAAACGAGCTCGCATGAAAAAAATACTACATAAAGGCCAAAGAAATACAATATCACTCACTCAATCAATCAACGAATCGACGACAGAAAATTTGAGCCTGGTTATTGTACAGAACGCAAGAAAATGAAGAAAACATTGCACTTATACAGCGATGCCAATACGTCATTAGGTATTTTTAAGGAGACGTTGGTAGCTGAAAAAAGAGTTTCTATTATTTCATGCTTCTTCTCTAACGCGAATGATTTTAAGTACGCGACCACTGTAATCTCCAGTTTCATGAAATTTGAAGATTCTATGCAAAGCACTGTTGAAGACGGCACCAGACCAGAACAAATCTGTAGTTTTTCAGCGCGCGTTGTAGCGGCACTCTGAACTAGCTGAAACATGGCCCGAGCAACTCAAAGAGCGCCTGACTAACAAAATCGCCCATTGTGAAACGCCAGGCTATGCCGACGACTGCGTTGGGCAAACTTTCACAAAAGGCGGGTTGGCGGACGGTAAAGTTACGCTGCAGTCATGCTGTCACCAGCGGGATTCCGCGAAGCGTTGTAGGTTACGACGGTGGCGTCTTTCTGCCGATGCAATGCAGTTAGTGACTGCAGACAGCCAGCAATGCTGCTGGAGCGCTGGTGCTGCCGCTTCAATAATGTATTCTTTAATCGCTCCTTCATTAATAACTCTTTCATAATTTCGTTTCGATTAGTTTGACTGCTCACTCACGTACTAGTCTTGTTGTACCGGTCTGTTCTTTTTTTCGTTTCTCTTCTTAGAAGAAGAATTCATCTTAAGCTATGTCACCCAATTGTTGGTGTCTCTCCCTTACTGGGTACGCGTCATAAATGGGTATCATCATCCTTATCAACCACGGTCCGGCACGACGACAAAGAAGGTGACGACTCCATTGTGAACGGGCTGTATGAATCACCGTTAAGGCTTCCTGAAATCATTTTCATCTCCTATTCATTATTTCTTCTTCTTCATTCACCTACGTTTCATACACTGCAAATAATATTTGTGATGAGATTACTTGAGTCACTATCTGTACAAGTTCGTGATTTGCTTCCCATGAATGCGTTTTCTAATTCCTCGGAAATTTCGTTGAACATTTTTCTATACTCGAAACTACTACCTTACGGCATCTTGAACGGATTATTGCAGAAGCATCTAAACACACTAGCAATATATGTTGTCATTGCGACGGACAAAGAGGCAATGCGACGAAATAGCTGACACTGGAATATCTTGTCCCATACTCGACTTGCATTTTACAGTGAAGCTGTTAGCCTCTCGGTCGTCGGAATTTTTCGCGTCCGTCAGTGACAAAAAACGTATCATCCTCAGCAATGGCTCATACCCCCTAAACAAGCAAAAACTGCAATGGCTTATCCCCCTCGTAATGCAGAGGCTACATGCGCTCAGCAAAGTAAACCGAACTGTGCATACATTCATTGAAATCACCCACACAACACACAAAACAGCATACGTTTAATAAAAGATAAGCTCAAAGAAGCATCCGCAAATCAATAAAGCATTGCATACCCCCCTCAGCAGTTGTAGCGATCATTTTACAAAAGCTTCGCTTGACATCCACTATCGCAAGGCCAGGATGACGATTCATTTTTTTTTTCATTAAGGTTGCCTGCTTTCATGCCTATTTTTTCTTGCTCAGTTTATTCCAGTAATTCTAGCTCTACGCAAATTAAACCATTAAACTACAATAGCAGCTATTCTTACCCACTTACTGTTTGTGAGCTCTTCCCTTTACGCGCCTACTGGTTAGCCCGTACGTGCTAAATGTATTTCACTTGCTAGTTCCTGCCTTTCTCCAATGTGTTCAATTGATTTTGGTCTTGGTCATAAAGCTTTGTTTTTTAAACGAAATTGTCGATTCACTGGCCAGGACGTCACATTATGACTCAGTCCTTAGTCCTTGCTGTTCTGCCACTGACCGCGCACGTCACGTCTGCTAGATTTCGGATGCGTTCGATTATAAAAGCATTGTCAGACCCAGTACTGACTGCTTCTCCAGATTATAAGCTTGGTATTTCCCTTGCGTAGCGAATTCTGCAACACAAGGACGCTTGGGGTCTTCCTCCAGAAATTAAGTTGCCTCATTTCCTCCCGGAAGTTCTGTTTGCGCAGGTCAGATTTCGTGCCCTCCCCTTCCGGATTTGCAATTTTTATAATGAGGGAGAAATAATTAATAATTTCCTTCTATTTGGACACCACTTTACTGCGGCAAGAAAAGTAATATTGGAACTACCTCTGTGGAGACATGGCCTGGACATAACAGAACCTGGTATTCTTTCGTTTAGGGCCTCCACTCTGGGATTCAGCCACAGTGTTGCTTACTCCACTGTCCAGGCATTGCTTATGAAATCTTACTGAATGACCTGCCAAAATTGTACACTCGCCCACAAAATACTGCGGGGTGCGCGAGCGCGTGGCGAAACGACCCTCCTCCTCAGGTAGCAGGGAACCCGTGCTGTCGAGACCGACGCCTGCACGCATGCGCGTCCCTCCGAGACTGCAAGCGTGCATGCTTCCTCGCTTCCTCTTTGCGCCCCGGCGATATCCGAATGCAGCCACGAGGTGCCCCTCCTGCGTTTGGGGCTGTGGCGGCTTCGACGGGCATAACTTCGTTTATACAACGGAAATCAAGAGTTCATTTTCGTCTTGCCTGTAGTGTCCTTCTATAGAGCGCCTTTTCTGCCAAGTTCTTCTGCGGGAGAAAGCCCCATTCGTAAAAAGAAAGAAACAACGAAGATTGGCCACGAAAAGGTGCAGCGCAAAAAAAAAAAATACTTGT
Source organism: Dermacentor albipictus (assembly GCF_038994185.2). Classification (NCBI taxonomy): domain Eukaryota; kingdom Metazoa; phylum Arthropoda; class Arachnida; order Ixodida; family Ixodidae; genus Dermacentor; species Dermacentor albipictus. The sequence continues at coordinate 42,994,201 of NC_091821.1, forward strand.
TGCGTTCACCACCGGGCCCTATGCGGTAGCATTCGTGACTCGACAAAAAGCGGCCGCAGCAGTGCGTGCAAGCTCACACTTCTAAACACACTTCACATAGTTGTGCCCGTCGAAGCCGCCACAGCGCATATCGCAAGAGGGGCACCTCGTGGCTACATTCGGATTTCGCCGGCGTGCAAAGAGGAAGCGCGGAAACATGCACCCTTGCAGTCTCGGAGGGACGCGCATGCGTGCAGGCGTCGGTCTCGACACCAGGGCTTCCCCGCTAGCAGAGGAGGAGGGTCTTTTCGCCACGCGCTCCCGCACCTCGCAATATTTTGTGGGCGAGTGTACCTTTTCTTTTTTTGCGAACTTTTCTATTAAAGATTGTTGCTTCGTCCTGCTACTATCGGTTTCGTTGTAACAAATATGTTCACGTTCTACAACACTTCGTCCGTAGCAATTTTGAAAATTATTGTTCATTATAACTTGGCATAGTCCACAAATTCTTTGGTCAATCCCCTGTAGTTGGTAGGAGCCACATGTTCAATAGGCAACCACAATAACAAGACACACCTCGTTCTTCGACAAGGGCAAATTCCATGACGCTCTAAGCTCCGCAGAAGACAGTTCCTGCGAAGGTCAGCCATCATCTTCGACCTATGGCTTCACTGCAGCTAAGGGCCGCTAGTACGTGCTTGTGAAGCATTCAGCGCCGGTTGTTGCAGGCCGCGCACCAGCACCAGCAGCGGAAGTGGTGAGGGTGCGCCTCTGATGTGGTCGCAGATCCCGTCTTGGCGAGTACATTGTTGAGCAGCGAAGTGCAACACAACTATCATCTTCGGTCACGCATTCAGCCACCTCCAAACGTCTTCATGCTGTTCATGTAGAAGAACAGGTGATCAGTGGCCGTCGAAAACCCGAAAGAATCAACCAGCGCGAGGGCAGCCGCCGTGGCAAGCTATGGCGTCTTCTGAGAGACACCGGACAAGGTGCCTTGCAAGAGCAAGATGACCGAAGCTTTCGCCACCCACCGAAGAAAGTACGCAGATTGCATGTACAATCTTTGTGAGGCCCACCGGCGCAAGGAGCAGGCGCGGAGAGCCAAGGAGATTGCCAGCCTGATGACGAACGACAGATCTGATGACCAGGAGCAGCATGCGATCACTTCCTTGGCCGTGGCCCAAGGTCGAGCTCTCCAGAGTTCCAACAGCAACAGCATCCGACACCATCGCCGCCGTCAAAAACGAACAAATCCCGTGCAACCTGTGCTGCCTGGGATGGAGAGTTGGGCGCCGGTCAGGGAACCCTGGGGACGTATTCTGTAAGTGTCCACCTAGTGGACATGTCCATTTCGTCTGCTGTTGAAGTTCTGATTGGCTGGGCTGAGCTGCGCATCCGCGGCAGCGAAGCGCCACAACCAATAAGCACTTCAGCAGCAGACAAAATGGACATGTCCACTAGGTGGACACTTACAGAAAACCTCCTCTGGTCTCTAGGCCGACAGCCACTATCCCGCACGCGACGTCGGTTAGCTCGGCTGCGCGGGCCTACAACATGCACTTGTTCTGCAGTTCTCCGACACTTTTCTGCGCGATGTGAAGAAAGGAAACGCCGTTGGGACGGCGCTTCTTTGGTCAAAGAGGCCTCCCAAATCTGTCTCCTTCGGCAAGGTCACAGTCTACGAATTTGACTGGGTGCAGAGCCCTGGCTTTATGCCCAAGGAGGGAGCAATGACACCTTGATTGCAGTTCAAGCACATAGAGTCATATACGCACATCCTTGAAAGAGAAACACACAGCCGTGTCGACCGCCCAGTGGTGATGTGACCAGGGAAGCGCTGTCCCACTTCAGTGCCACCTTCGATGGTGGAGACGCAATCGCGCCTGTCTGTACCATGAGATGTCACCGTGCTGTGCCGCAGGACACTGCTGTTTCAGAAGAAAGGCGGAGTGGACGGCAGCACTTGACGCCCCTGCCATGTCGCGATGGAAACAGTTCATATCCATTCTGCAATAAAAATACTATTTTACGTTTAACACAAGGATGTCGGTCGTTCAAGTGGTCCTTACATCAAACACCCAATATACGTAGGTTTTGTAAGTATCTACAAATCAAATTAAATTAGTTAGCTTACTGTCCGCAAGGAAATGCAGTAGGGCTCTCAAAGCCCACCTCTGCTTGACGAGGCATGACTATGCACCAAGTATTTTCATAATAAAAAACATGTCGTCTGTCCAAGTGGCTCAACTTAGTAGAGCTCTTTTTCCGCGCTCACCTTCAACGTGAAACTGATTTCTTACAAGCTTCGGTTTGCGCTGTAACATCGAAAACCAACGTTCCTTTGCCCACGGAGACTTGAAATTCTTCAAGCCAATCATCTTTGGGTCGCGTTGATCACTCCTAAAGGATTTCCAAAAACGTGCCCTCGAAGCGCCACGCGAGGTGCATCCTGTCCATCTACATGCCGGTGCGAATGCGCTGTCGGCTGGTTACCTTCCATTTAAGTTAAACCCCATGCAAGCGATCTTGCGCGCGACAGCGATTTGCGACTTGCAGGCTCGTCGCCTGCAAGTCGTACCCCATGCGAGCGATGACTTCGAGCGATGTCTCCCCAATGTTGCCGGTATGAGGGCAGCAATATAGGTGCCGAAACTAGCGTGACGCGTGCCTTATTAACTTAACTTGATGTTTTTACTGTAAAAAGCAGCATAAGGTATTTTTGAAGGTCTTCCAGTAGGTTTTTATCCTTGCACTATAAAAATTCAATCGTTTGCTCGTTCCGTGCCACAATCGGTAGTACTTGAGTGATATACATCCAGTTCCGGCTTTGCGCTATTGGCTAGTCGCTCATAGCACTTCCGGGCGACGAGCGTCGAATTCTAGATTTGTAGAACCGAGCGATCGCGCGACGAGACCGAGCGATCTGTTCAAGCGACGACCGAATCCGCCGCTCGAAGCCGTCGCTCGTCGCTGTCGCGCACAAAATCGCTGTCATGGGGTTTAGCCTTTACACTGGTTGCCCTGTTAGCGGAGTTTCAAATGACCCAGGAACCTCATCGATAGCACCTTTTTTTAGTGTCTTTCCACCTGAACAAAAACCTGTTTGTCGCTTTCTTCCTAGTTTTGTCGCCGCGCGTCAGCTCAACGGCGGTCTCTGGAATTTCCGAACCTGTGAGAGCCTGAGTCGTAAAATCTCCAAAACGGAATCACGAAAGGCATATCTGAGTCAGTTGAAAAAAAGGAAAAGCAGACAGAGCGCTTGAGGCATGTTTTGTGACCCTGCAGCCTCAGTCGCAAGTCACTTCGAGCGGACCCTCAATTTTGATGCTGGGCAAGTAAACGCTTTATTCAAGTAGTTTTCTTATCCACGCACATGTTATTTTTCAGTAAAATCCGCAGGCGTCATTCACACGGGAGGGACGATATCTATTCTAACCGCTGAGTCCCAAAGTACCTTAAGTGGCCTTCCATATTATTCTAGGTCACGAAGTTGACGTTCGAAGAGCGGCAAGCTGTAGTCGCTGTTCACATAAGAAAAAAAAAAAACTAAGCTTCCAATAGCCGATCGCAAGGCGTCCGACCTCTCGGCAAAAGAATGAGACGACCGGCTTTCTGCCCCCAAAGAACCCCTCCTTTTTGTTTCGTTTCTTCAGCCGTTCACTGTGGTGTTTCTCGGGGGGAAGTGTTGTCAGATGGGTTTATTTTTTCATACTTTCGGTTTTTTTTTGCATGGCTGACTCATCCTGTTTGTTCAGGTTAGTGAGTGGCTTGACAGGTAGTTTCTCCTATTTGCAACGTCCGGTGAATCATCCGCTTACTCTACAGCACGTTCTAGGTGTTTTCCACTTGCGCTATCTCGTACTCACAGGCGCATTCAATCGAAGAACCGTAGTACTGCTCCACACGGTTCACTTCAACGACTTTCTCGTGACTGCCAAACGCGTTCCCCCTTTAAGCTGCTCACAAAAATAAGTTTTCAGCTTGAAAAAGATTCGCCTCGAAATACTTCCTCGGAAAAGCGCTGCCTCTCGGAACAGGTATTGCTTCTGATAGAAGGCATTGCTTCTGATAGTCACTCACAAGTTCTTTCATTATCCTTTAAATTATTTAGGCTGCCTCACTAGGCAGAACGATGAGAAGCCTCTGTGGCCAACTATCTGATGTGAACCCTATCCTCTTGCAAGTCCTCCCAAATGTAATGTTGAATAAACCTACATCTTCGTTTACCGTACATGGTGGCAGTCCTGAGATCAACAAATTTGACGCCTGCTTGCCCTGAAACATTATTTATTGGCTTTTTGAAATTTAATTGTCGGATTACTTGCTGAACGCGTGGCTGAGCGATCGACAAATACAGCAGGTTGAGTTTGAATTGGCCCTCTTTTTTTGGATTTTCGGTTTCTTCCCTCTAGAGCACGGCTCTCCGCAAATACCTGAACCAGCTGCGGCTTTTCCTGGCTATATGAAACGTTTGGAAGTTTTTGAGTTCAAGGCTCCCTAATAGGGAACCGGAACAGTTTGAAAGAGCGTCATTAATGCAGTGGTGAACGATGAGCTCATGAATACTACTACTAGTACACTCACTCAATCACTCACTCCCTCGATAGATCAATCAATCAATCAATCAATCAATCAATCAATCAATCAATCAATCAATCAATCAATCAATCAATCAATCAAACTGTTAATCACAGTGCCCAGGAACAGCTACAGAACCTTCGTACTGGTGCACTTAAAGAGTAATACGCGAGACAAATCGTACAGAGAAGACAAATGTGGTAGTCAAAACAATGTGAGACAGAGAAACAAATAGGAAACCAGAACACGAGGAGGCGGGCGTAAAACGGAGTTAATCATGCAACATGATTATCTGCACATCTACAAAACACAAGAAATGAATTCTGAAATATCTTAATACAGGCAGAATACGTACTACATGTTTTTTTGCAGTCGAACCATTGGACATGATCGGGAAGCTTTGTACAATGTGTAATGCCATGGGTCATCTTTTAGAGGCACAGAAGGTATTATTTAAGGGCAACTCCGTTGATTTTTGACCATGCCAAGGTAATGGAATATTAAGGTTCCCGAGACCCTCCTGTCACGCGTCTGATAGTAGAAATTCTCCACAACTTCGAAAATAATTTTAAATAAGCAAAAAAGCGCAAAAACGAAACCGGCACTGACCAAGGAGCCAAGCGAACCTCTTCGTGTGACGTCACGAGTGTCCCCAGTGAGGAAGGCGTGCAAGGCATGGCGGTCTCGCCCGCTGGCCGAACGAAACCAGCGCAGACGCTCAGCTGACTCGTGACCACGCCAGACCATCGGGTAACAATGTCAGCTGCACCAGCTAGCTCTTCAGATCTGTTAGATATTGACTTAAGATTCTGACGAATTCGATAGCCACGAATCGCCTTTCGCATTCGACCCGCCACCACGAAAGCCTGCGTCCATGCGCTACATATCGTGCTGCAACACGAAGACCAAGGGTAGCCCTTACCACTGATTTTATACGTACTGCTTGCAATTTTAGGCGTTTTACCCCTTCCCAAGGAAGCGCTTCGCATGCTCAATGTAAGATGTGGAGCACGACTTTCTGTGTCTGTATCCCGCAAGAACGCCCCTGGCATAACACCGACCGGTGCATTTGTTTACATCGGCAGGTACAGTGACCACTGGTCGTTGGCTTTGCGATATAATGCTAGCCGCACATCGGTGACATCAATTAATGTCAGAAGATATCAAAACAGGCAGATTTTGTGCATGTAAGCACCGTTGTATCAGTCTGAATCAGTCTGCAGCGACCACACACCTCCGAAAACAGCGAGCGTGAGACCGTAGTACGGTAGCGTTGTTATGGCTGCCTGCTTGTCATTTTTCGTATTCTCTTCGTGCACACAATATTTTCCGTAAAGCCGACGCTATTGAGGACTTTGCGCGTATGATCGTTCATTTAGTGAACACGTAGTTTCCTTGCGGAAACGCTGATGCCAGTATTGACACCGTTGGCAGCTGAACGAGGCGCTTGTTTACGCTGCTGCATCGAATGGGCCTACGCTTGCTGCCTATTTGGGATACGAGGCAAGCAACGCACCTCGGAAGCTAAATAATGAGTCTGCATGACAATACGTAAAAATACACCCATGTTCGTAGTCGTATCTAATTTAGGGAAGTGTCGGCGAGTAGGGCTGGCAGCTTTTCGTCGAAAACGGCAACATACCGATGTCGATACTGGTCCGTGTGGTCGCTTCTCGCTTTTTGTGTGTGCACCGTACGAAATCAGAAATGGTTTATCTCAAATACGTATTGTCAAAAATGAGCTACGGAAGCACTTTTTTTCATCCTAATGGCTTAATTAGCTTCAGGTCAGTCGCTCAGGTACGCCAGCAGCAGAGGCATAAACTACGCGATTGTGAAATATAGGCTTAACCTCTTGCCTCTCACCGCTTGCCTCTCATCTCTTGCCCGTCCACAAGGAACGCAACTTCTCGCGACAGCAACTTCTCATGCCATGCACTAGCTCCCGATCGTCGACTGCTCGACGTTCTTGTCGCTGTGATCTGCATGAACCTGACATGCTCTGCATGGAACACTCCTGACGTCATACACAATGTGGCCTGTAACTTAGAAAGAAGTAACGTAGGGCGTTCGAGGCAATTAATTAAATTCATTTGTAATAAAATCTGTGCATGAAACTCTCAAACCTGCTTTTTTGAGGGCATGATGAAAGTGTTCAGAAAAACGTACCCAACGAATTTCACCGATATCCGTTGACATAGATAAATTGCCGGAGTTGGCCTTTACTACACGTTCATTTTAGAAGTGTAAGTTCAGGTATATTTAAGAGGGCTGGACCATGGTTGTCAGAACGGCAAAAGCGGTGCTTGAACATAGATATCAATTGATCCTGGACGCGTTAAGTGAGGTCAGGATTAGATTTGCATGTTCTGCCCCAAGCAATGGAGGCATAATCTGGTAGTGGAAGGCACACTGTAGAATAGAATTTAAGAAAGCTAACTGGGGAGAGGAAGTTATACGCTATACGACAATGAATACAAAGAGCGCGAAAGGCACGTTTTTCGGCATATTGAGAGAGAAGCTTAGCGTTTTGTTGAAGTGCCTTCATTAAACCTAGGTTTCGGGTGATGGAGCATCTCGAAGGGTGTATGAAAATCTCACACAGTCTGTTTTCCGCGTATAACTTAGTACCATGGTTTTGGAAGCATTTGAGAGTAGCTTATTGTCTCTGCACCAGTTTGAAAGTGAAAACAAAAATGTCTTTTTGGAGGTCAAGGCCGTCGTGAACACTGTTGTCTTAAATATATTTACGTCGCCAGCAAATAGAAAGAATGAAGAGGGTTGGATTGCTGACGAAATGGCATTTATAAATAGCAGGAAGAGAAGAGGGCCAATAATGGGCATCCTTGTGAAACTCGGCTAGTGACCTCATAGCTAAGAGAGTTCTGTCCATTAATGCCAACGACGCACGACCTATTACTTAGGCAATTCGATATCAGGACAGTGTTGCAAGACGGCCTATCCATTTGCGTAAGCTTTGTAATGAGGAGCTCATGGCAAGCTGCATCAAATGCTTTACTTAGGTCAAAGTGAAAGCATCTAATTGGCCCCTACTATGTATCCCACTAGAAGCCTGGGTTATCTATGCGATCAAGGTCGTTGTTGTGGAGCGCCCTGATAGAGAACCATACTTTTCATCTGTTAAAATGTTCTTAGCACCAAGAGAAAGCAGTGCATGCAATACAGCTTTAAGCACCTTTGACGCAGCGCAGGGGATAGATATAGGCCGGCAGTTAGTAACTGCCCTTCTAGAACTCCATTTGTGTACGGACACTACCCGTGCTACTTTCCAAACGTTAGGAAATGTACTAGACTTTAGGAAACTGTTGAAGATGCTTGTGAGAGCAGGGACAAGTATACTTTCACGCGACTTAAGTGGAAGCTTTAGCTCAGATGCTCCTATCTAAATACAAGTAAAAGGAGAATTCCTTTTTCTTGGCAACCACTGCACCAAATGTGGCGAAGTTTGTTGCATTTAAAAGAAAAAACTTCAAATCTAGTGGCTGTTCGTTTCCAATTTTTATTTAGATTGGCAATTTTTATTAAAAATTGGCTCAAATTAAAAATTTTCAGAAAACGAAACTATCAAGTTTACAACTCCGTAACACAGCAAGAAAAAACGATATCCCAATTCTGTTAATTGTACCTGGTAGTACATCTAAAGCAGACAAAAGTGATATGTTACACATGAACCTAAAAAATTAGTAATATGGAAATACCGCTTTTGCAGAACGCTTGTACACAACGTAGCCAATTCACATAAGATATAAATTGATATATAGAATTTGTCCGCTTTGAATGATTTAATGCATGCCGTTTACACAAGCGCACATCTGTTTTTGATGCAGAGCGCTTAATTTATACACTTCGTGCCTGAATATTTTTCAAACTTTCGTATTCTTCAAAATCCTTTTCATAAAATTCAAGCCCTAAATCGAAATTCCGCCTCTGACAGTCACTAGAATTGAAGTTTCTCTCTTAAATGCAACAAATTTAATTAAGATCGGTCCAGGAGGTACCTCAGAAAACCATTTTTAAGTTTTACATGTATTTGAATAGGTCATGTTGGAGTTTGGACCGAGCTAAAGCTTCCTCTTAAGCAGTGCGGGAGCGATACCATCAGCGCCACAAAAAAGGGAAGGTTTGGTGCTCTTTATACACTTCAAAACAAGGTCTTCGTTGACTGACTGCGTAGCTGCAGAAGCATCTTTTACACCAAATACCGAATCGAAATGCTCTGGAAAGGCATCAGCAGTGTAGGAGGCAACATCCATATTTTCATCAACAAGACATACATCTTCGGCGCTCTTTTAAGAAGAGCGAAAGCGCACGTAGCTTCAGAAATATTTTGAATTGCGTGTCACGCTGGCTTCAACACGTTCAATGTGCTCGTGCTGATCAGTGTTATAATAAAACTTTTAAAGACGACAGTGCCTAAATTCAAATTCCCACTTTTCTAGCTAGGCATGTTGGTGTTCCAGTTTTATTGAAGCTTTCAGTTCTTTAGAAAACCAATGAGAGAATTTTGACTTTGAGGATTTTGTAGGTATGAATATGCGCATAACACTACTACTACTACTACTACTACTACTACTACTACTACTACTACTACTACTACTACTACTACTACTATTACTACTACTACTACTACTACTACTACTACTACTACTACTACTACTACTACTACTACTACTACTACTACTAATAATAATAATAATAATAATAATAGTAATAAAATGTCGCAGTTTCGCCCCAAAGGCGCAGCTCCGATTGCGATAGCAAATTAGTAGATAGCGATACCAAGTAAGGATAGCAGTTTTATCGACCCTGCAAACTTGTAAACATTGGCTTACAAACGAAATTTAAAAAGCACGCTGTCCCGCCCGCAGAGATAAACATGGACACATCTCGCTCGATGACCGCGGAAACGCGCTGTCAAAACGCTGGATGGAGGAATCGCGGCAGCATCAGCGAGCGAATTGACCTTCGTACATCTCTCGCTTCAACGCGAACGCACTGCGCGTGCGATCCTACGGGCACTACGCGCACTGTGCAAACATCGCAGATTGCTGTAAAGATGAGAGGCCCGTGTGGGTGCCCACTTCGGCCATGTCGCAGATCGCTTTCAAGAAAGGGCGCCCGCACGCCAGCGCCGTAAGCAGCAGCCGCCGGAGAAGATTGCCTCCTCCCCCCCCCCCCTTCTCCTTCGCCGCACCCACATTACCTCGCGCAAGGCAGAAGAGGGCGCTTCCGGCTCGCCATCCTCACTCGCACACGTGAGATTGAGCCGCATTCGCCGGCTCACCATAGATATTAGGAAATTTATGCGCCATAATAATTTGGAATAATCCACCCATTTCTTGACCAATCTCCCATCGTGGGTAGGAGCCACACACGTGATATGCAACAAACACACCCTTGCACGCTTTCGCTCGCACGTGCGACGATTTCATCGCACTTGGACTTCATACAAAACCCCACGGCTACGACGACGACGACGGCAGAAATGCACCTGGAGTATCCATATATTTGCTATCCCAATAATAATAATAATAATAATAATAATAATAATAATAATAATAATAATAATAATAATAATAATAATAATAAACTTTATTGATTATCGTACGAATACATTTCCTGACCTGCCAAAGCCACAAAGGACTTCAGGGGCAGCGTCCGGCTTGCTTGCGAGAGAGCTTGTAATACCTGGTCGCAGTCTCTGGTAGATCCACGTGCAGGTACAACCTCCTCTCCGCTTAATGAGATATCGCTTATTTGTACTCGGGAGAGCGCCGGCCAGAAAGGATTGCTGTCCCATTCCTACACCCGTCGTACACAAGTATGCTGACTTGCTGCCGTTGGGAATAACACCAGCCGTGAACATGACAGTGAGAATCGCCTTGCGTAAAAGCGATGGGGGACGAGGAGTGCGTTGCTTCAGGTCTGAGCTCGTCGTAGGAGTTCCAGGTATGCCGACTGCCACCCTTAAGGAAAGGATTGCCGAGGGCGTCTGCCGGCTGACTTTATGGCAAGAATAATTGTCAGTGGGAGCCAGTATCCAGTTCCATATCTGATTATGGGCCCAGTGTCATTCTGATGATCTGGAGTCACCGAGTACTATAATGTGCAGAGTACTAATACAGAGAAAAAAAGTGGCACCTGCATTCCGTAATGAAATCTTTATATAAAGAAAGCAATAGACAACGTTCAATTCCAATAAAAAAGAGTGGTATTCATTAGAAACATTGCTTAATTTAAGCGGTGGAAGGAGGCAACTTAATCTATAAATCATAAACTCTGATTATCTTGATTGGCCCTTTTGCCCAGGGAAACCTGAGATAATTTTCCAGGGTAACCATAGATGTAAGAATTCTGCTGACGACGTTATTGATGATCCAATTGAGCCTCTTTCTATTGAAAACTTTTGGCGCCTGGAAGAAATACTGCAAATACTGGGAGGATAGAAATAATTAGTCTATTGGATGCTGGTGCTAACAAATTGGTCATTTTTTTATCGCAATCCAGAGTGACCCCGCACCCATAGTAATCTATTAAGACAGCTGCGAGCGTAGTAATGGTATATAGTAACGCTTTTAAGACTGGTGAATTTCATAAAGCTGTAACAGAGCTGTAATAGAAGAACAAACTAAGTTAGAATATCTAATAACACACTTGAATGTATTCAAATGGAGTTTGCGCAGCGCGAGAATCATCGCCTGAAGCTCAGCTTTTGACAGTTTTTTCTATTTTCATTGCCTTTATTTTTTTTCTACCTATGACTTTTGGGATAGCCGGCTCTTTCTGTTTGTTTTGTTGCTATTTATGCTGCGCATAAAAGGGAATTGTGTAACGTTGGTTGCATCCTACGTAACGCAGAGCACGTAACCCGAGGGCAAGAAAACTTGGAAAGGTAAAAAAATAACTAGGCATACAGAAAGTCATACGCATTGCACCATTGTAACATGATGTGCATTGTATTGCACCATTGTGCATGATGTGAACACTGATAATCTGAAAAATGTGACCACTGATAACGTGACCAACCTTTCTATATTTTACATCTTATAACGAAGAAGTTTCAGAAACGGGTGTGAGATGTGAGAGTCTACGAAAGCAACAAGTTAAAATAAAAGAAGCGGAGAAAATACCTAACCCCACCTTCAAGCCTAGTCTTGCCCGGCATCCTCTTCCTGGACAAATTGAGGATCATAGTCGTAGTTATTCTCCTCAGGCACCGTGACAATTTTATGTCGGTTCATAGGTACCCTCAAAGCACACAGACTTCTTCATGGGGTAGCGCATTATATTCGACCCCTTCTGTGAATTCACATACTTGGCCTGCACGTACTGTTATGTGCGCCTTCCATGGAATTTTAACCGACGAGGTATAGTACCAGTGAAGGAATCTCTGTTCTACGTAATCAAGCAATAAATCACGACCTATTACCTCTGCATGAAATATTGGCCCTTGGTAAACTCCAAAGCAAACTGACCTCTTAATAAAATAACGCATGAAATTCAACTGCTTTCTTGATTTTCCTAAATTTCTTATACTTGAGTTACACCATTATTGGGCGATTGCGTATTGACAATCTTAACGAAAAAGGGTGCTAAAAAGATGTAGACGAGAAAGAAAAACGACAAACACGAGTGCCCATATTTGTCGTTTCTCTCTTTCTCGTCTACGTCTTTTTTGCGCACTTTTTCGCTAAGGTGGAACCACACCAACTCGCCCAGCTCTCAGTTTTGATGTATGGTCCACTCTCACACAAGAGGTATAAATGCCTTAATGCATTTCGATATCTGGCGCAGTTATTTACTCATACACGTCTAATCACGGTTCTGCACTCGACAAGCATCACATCGCCTTACTCCTCGTCACATCGCTGTGTCGACATCTTGCACTGCGCATCCTCTTGAATTGGTGTTTGAATTACACCCCAGCTTGCAAACTGCATATACATATCACATGTGGTTAAATCTGTGTCCTGTGCGACAAAACACCGCATCTTTCCTGCATCGGAGCATAAAAATAACAATAATAAATAATAAAAAGCTTGGTGGCGCATTCAAACTTTAGAGATGATTGGTGACGTTAACGCAATTAACAACCTTTCTTATGATGATTGTGTAATTGGTGATGGATATGTTAATATGTTACGATGGTTATTATGATCGTATTCTATCCCTATGTCATATCTCCGTGCCATTCCTGAATGCCGAAACTTAATGGGTGCATCAGCACACACACAAAATGGCAATGTCCCTGCCAACCATAATGCCGAATGATACCAGGACGCCGTTTATCTTGTAATCACTGCGACCCAGTTGAAACTTTGTCTAGTGGCGTTGGCGTTGCGCTGCTAAGCCCGAGGGTGCGGGATCAAGTCCCGGCCACGGCAGCCACATTTCGATGGGGGCGAAATGCAAAAACGCCCATATACCGTTCATTGGAAGCGCGTTAATAAAGTCTAGGATCCTCATAACTATATCGTCGTCTCGGCACGTAAGAACGCAGAATATAATTATTTTTTTTTAATTGAGCTTCTTAGAAACCCCCCTCCCCCTATCCCTACTATCTTCGCTACAACTTAGTCGCAATGACTATCAATCAAACGGCCGTGCTAGACGCTTAGGTATCTGCTGGGGATGGGACGCTGTCGCTGTAATAAATGTAAGGCTATACATAACCCTTGTGTCACCTTCGCACATTCTTTTTGTGGGATTAGCCAAGAATGGGCACATGACAATATCGCATATTTAGTGCAAGAGTTGTCTCTACGGCAACCATACCCGGTCACTGAAGTTGTCTACTAGGTCAGACAGCAATCAGTAACAAGTTGTCTTTTCGGGCTCATGTACCCAACGGCTCATGTCGTCTGCTCGGCAACACTAGGCCAGCCCATACCTAGTGGCCTACGCTAGTAGACAACTTGGGTCACTAGGTGGCTGAAAGAGGCTAGATGCATGCCGCAAACTGAATGAAGCTGTAAAAAGAATGGTAATCGCATAAAAAAGTGTGCAGACACCTTGCGTTGTAGAAATCTGTTAACGTGGAGGTTTCACAGGTGTTTGTGAAGAATGCTGATTTTGTTTAACGGCCATTTGCAAGTATAGAGTGCATAACCGAGTTTAACACATTTTCACCGGGAAACGCCTCGATCAACAAGAACTTGTCGCACTCAAACAAGCGCATCCCATCCATGACAACGAAGGAGAGTGGGCGATTAAGGACCACGGCATGACGACGATGGTGGGGCAACGACGGCGTGACATCATCGGAGGGATGATGACGGAATGACGACGAAGGAATGACGACGATAGGACGGTGTTTCTGGAATGACGACGATGGAACACCCGCAACCGCATGACTATGAAGGCATGACGACGAGTGTATGACGACGACGCAATGCTGCCGGCGGCATGACGGCAACAGTATGAAGATGACGGGATAACGTCGACTGCATATTACGATGACGGAATGGTGACAATAGATTGACGACGATGAAATGACGATGAGGAATGCTAGTGATGGCGCGACGATGGCGTCAGTATGAGGACGTAATGACTACGACGCAATGGCGACGACAGGGAACACAGCTGAATGATCACGGCGCATGGCGACTAACGGATGTTCACAATCGAAGGAAGGCGATGAAATAATGGAAATAATGTTTGTTTTCAAGCTAACAACGTCCGCGCTGAAGCAATTCGGTTGTCGCCCCAACCCCCTCGGATAGCACCACATCAGGTGCCGGTTTCTACGATGGCCGGTACTCGTCAATCGTGCAAAGGCAGTAGCCAACGGCCGCAAAGTGTGAAGAAGAGGTGAAGAGAGTAATTTGGAAAAGTCTGCCATCATATCATCACCGTCACCGTCATATTATCATCGTGACCATCGTCGTCACATTGCTGCTGTCATCACAAACACGTTCGCTCCACACATACCATTGCTCGCCTTATGCACAAGCATGTTCTTCCTTCCGGCAACGCGTATAGCAGCCCTGGGACAAAGACACTCTGAGAAAGTGCACATGATGTGTAAACTTAACAAGCGACCGACCTGAAGATTCCTCATGGACAATGTAGGTCATAAATTGGTTTGCAGTATGTGCATAAAACGAACCTCCATGTGTATGCATAATTACATTCCGACAGCATGGCGGCGTGGGAACACAGACAAAAGGAGTTTAGGTGAAAATGATGCTTGATAACCAGCTATCACTCACTCTTCTGGCCTACTACGAAGAAGAGGGTGGGGACTCGCCTGTTACAGCTTTCGAAACATGGCTTGCGAAAGTACATATTTCGCTGAATATCAGAAACAGTTGAAGTGACTTCGCTTCCTCGTGTCCTTTGATATGTAGTCCAGCCCAGGAAGAGGCAACAGCGGTTAACGTGAATACAAATCTATTTTACAAATAATTCTTATAAATCTGAAAAAAATTTGCATGCGCAAACATCAGCTGAACTGCTGCTAAACTAACGTGTTGGCTTTTTACAGTCGTCACTGTTCGCTGGTTGCTTAACCTCGGCCCCTGTATAGCGTATGCCTCACGCACGTTCGCCTGCCGCTATGGCCCGTAATAGCCTCGGCCACTTATCAACCAGGCTGAATTCCCGGACACCCTGAACTATGCATGCGCTCCATGCTTACAGAGAAGGTCAGCCATACTTGTTTCTCCCTAGCTCCGCTGCAGCAGAAGACCGCAAGCATGTGCCTCGAAGCACACAGCTCCTGATGTTACAGGCAGCGCAAGAGCAGCGAAAGGCCCGCCTTGTCGGGATTAGTAGCGCGAGCATGCCAGATCCGGGTAATATTTCATAATCTTTGTTGATCACGTCAAACAATATAAAAATGATACAGCAGCGGAGCATTCTTTGTTTAATGAGGAAGTGTAGGCACCTCCTCTGAGTTGTCACGTTTGGCAGGCTACATTGGAGGTCTGTTGCAGATTCTGTCGACTGGTCGAGACCACACGCCAGCGTAACTGTAGAGAAGAGTGAATACATCCCGCCTTCTGGGGAAATGAAGTGAGATGTTAGGAACTCGGATGTGCGATTCTGTTGTAAGGTAAAATTAGTTAATTTGATCAACAATTCTGATCCTATGAAAGCTGATGAAACAAGACTGTATCTGGTTCAGTGGGCGTAGTCTCAATGGCTTTTATTAGCTAATAAAAATCCACATGTGAAGAACTTCGAATCGGCTATGCTAACCCTTCTCCTGAATCATCTCATGTTAGTACATAGCCGTTCACCTCTTCAACGTTGCATCACAGAAGCACCAGCTTCCTCCCTAAATAGCCAAATTAGACGCGCCATTCTTCTCATGTGGGGAAGGTGACGTGAAAGAGCTGGTAAATAGCTGGTTGCAGTCAACTCGAATTGATGCGCTATGCAGGAAGGCACGGGTGTCACCAAACTCGGTATCTGCCGAGCTCTGTCCATACCCATAAATAACCATTGAACAAAGAATTACGAGCACGCGTTGCTCGTGCATTTGATTCACGGGAACGTGCCGTGCATTGATTCATTGGAACTGTTCTTTGGGTAGGCGTCGCTACATCTTTCTTCGAGTATCTCCCAGTTCTTGCCTTCCAGGCAGGCAGTTCACGCATCTAAGACAAAACACTTGCTTTCCCAGTGATATTATGACAACACAAATTTTCGATAAGCAACACGAGAAACCGCGTAACAGCTTTCCAGCAGCTTTAGGAAATGTTTGTCTCGGCATCTGTTTCAGATTAATAAGGATGCAGGCGCCACCAAACTTTCATAAAAATTGCGGCATCGTTAAAAGCATTGCACCAGAAGTTAAGGGTATTCTTTCCCGTTTGCCCGAAGTGTTTGCAGTGCCACGAGCATTTCTATGCCGTTTGTAGCAAGCGTCATTTAGGAGCTCAAGGCACGTTTTCTCTTCGTCAATTTTTCGCACATTCCAGACGAATACGAACGCATCATTCGAAAAGCAGCGTTGGTTCTGTAATAAATAAAACAACGACATACGCACCCAAATTGCGACACGCAACTTACTGTAAGAAGCCTGTGGGGAAAAAAACAAGATGGGGACGGGAAAGCAACGCAATTTAAAGCGTCAAAAGCGACGTCATTCTGCAGTGATCGTGCAGGGAACGCGAAGCAGGCGTGAAGCGATCTCATGACGCAAGATTAGAGCTGTAAGGCAGACGTCCATTTGAGCACAATACATTATGCATGATGCCGACGCTGAACTTAGGCGGAATTCATCGTTTATTTGCACGACAGACAGACGTTACAAGTGGAGCCTTCCTTCTTATTCATTGCAGACGCCTAGTAGAAGCATCAGATAATAGCCTCTTGGATCGTGCTGCGCTACGAAATTCCGGCAGAATCCATCTGACGGTGAATCTCAACATTAAGACGATTCGCAATCAAGTAACGTAGCGACACACCGTATTGCCACCGGCGAAAGGCGTCAAATATGAGCCGTGTACAGCAGCCCGATCGTCTATCCCGCTTTGGTGGTGATGATGATGATGATTTATTGACATCTCTTTTGAAACCACGTGGTGCCAAATAGTCACCTATAGCATGCTGGAGTTATTAAAGGGCCCCTCACCAGGTCCCATAGCAAATTTTGGTTATACGCTGGAAGTTGTTACGTGTCCTCTAGGGAGTGTTCTGCCGCAAAAATTTTTCAAGTCGGCTCATTAATAGTGAGGTATAAATATTTCAGTGCCGCGAAGCCATGATTTCAGCAGGCCGGCTCTACTGCATATCGAGACTCCCTCTCCACTCGCCTTTGCATTTCGCAAGCCTTCGCAAGCGAAATTCCTTCCCTGCGTTCTCCCACACCAGGCCTCGAACATCGCGTGACACAAACGTCACGGGCCCCGTCTTCAGTTCTTTTTTTTCTCCTCGCTTTTTCTTTTTCTTTCCTTTTTTTTTGGCGCTGCGCATTTCCTCTGGTGGCGTTGCGCACGAGCCGTTATCGGTCCTGTGCTTAAAGTGCAGAAGTTCAGTCGAGACTAGAAGTAAACCAGAGAGCTGTTGGAAGATTCGCACTAGGTTCCCACGGGAAAACCACAACCGAGGTGGGCATCGTTCGAAGCACGGGAAGCTCAGAGTAAAATCCTGTACGAAAACTCCTGAGGAAATTGGACGATAACAGGTGGGCAGATAAGGTATTTAAATACCTATACAGAAAGAGCGTTGACTCACAGTGGCGGAAAAGAACTAGGAAGCTAACCAGTAAGTATGCCACACACGAGGACAGAGAAAGACAGAGCATTAAACGACAGGTTAAAAACGCGAAAAGTAACAATTGGATAAATTCAATGGAAAAGAAGCTTAGTGTTGAACTATATCGATACTGGAAACAGCAGATCAGGAAGGAAGCGTTTTATGATAACTTAAGAGGCAGTGCCCTACTCTTTGAAGCTAGGTCAGGATGTCTTAGAACGCGCAGCTATAAAAAGAAATTTAACGAAGAAGAAGACACATGTACTGTGTGTGGTAAATCTGTAAAAACAATAGAACACCTCATACTAAAATGTGATGGTGTCCATCCCGATGTCGATGCGGGCACAGTCACGCTTCCTGAGGCCCTAGGGTTCAGAGATAACAATAGCCATGTAAAAATATGCGGTGGAAATTAGCAAAACGTGATTGGAGGATTAGTGGCTCAAAAGCAGAGAAGTGACATAAGGTAAAAAATATAGGAAGACGTATTTAAAGAAAATAGCGAATTTTAATAACTTACAACACAGTTAAACAAAAATAAAAAGCTGATCATGGTGGCAACTGCCATCACCCCGTTTCAAAGGGGACGCTCCTACCTTCCATCCATCCATCCATCCTGTCGTTTCGCGCAGCGGGCGATTTCGCGCGCTGTGCACAAGGACATATGACTAGCGCTATAATTCAGTGCTACACGAATACTGAGGCAGAACAAGTGGATCGCAGAGCTTGATCACGCGCTGGAATACGGTAGAAAATGGCGTAGTTTTGGTACCTGCACACTTGACCGCAGGACCGTGGGAACAAGCAGGCGAAGCGAAAGTACATCTCTCTTTGTTCGGTGCGAAGTAAAGCAAAAAACACGCACACATTCCGTTTCTGTTTTATTATTTCTCTAAACATCAATTCGCCAATTCAAGCAACAGATCCCACAAATAACAGATGTTGCCTGGAATATTTCTCGAAGTCATGTGTCACCACGAGCGACGTCACACTGCGGACACGAGAACGTAGGCGCAGAGACGCGAGTACGTCATCCTCCGGCTTGGAGCGAGGCGGCCGCGAGGAGAAGGAAAAACGGCGTTCGGTTTGAAATTTCAGGTCTTTCCGCGGTACTTAGCGATGTAAAACTTTGCAGACACGGTCGTTATCGCGCAATGTATGCTCTGCGCTTGTCAGCTCAGCGTGACCAGACCTGGTGAGTGGCCTTTTAAGGTATGCTATATATGCTGTTCATTCTGTCATTGCTGTATACATCTCCTTAATTTTTTTCGCCTTCCTCGAAAGCTTTATACCTACCTTGTACCGCTACCTACGCCTGTAACGGATCCGGTCGTACCAATCCCTTGGTTGTTTTTATCCGCCAATACTGTCAATGCCTCTTGCTTATCTCGACTGCGCGGACCGGTTGACTGTTCCGTCCACTTTCAATGCAAGCGTTTCTGAAAGGTGCCCGTTACACAGAGGTGCCACTGGGAGAACACCTTCGCCTTCCATTAAAATGTGCTGAGAGGTCTCAGAATTCTTGCATGCCGCAGACACATCCTTCATTTTGTTGCGAATGTTTGCTCCGGTATGTACCTTAGAGCAAACGGGTATAGCCGATATTGTAATTGACATTACGAGAAAAAAAATGAGTTGGGCAGGTCATGTAATGCGCAGGTTAGATAACCGTTAGACTATATCAACCATTATAGTCAGGCACATGGTATTCACCAAAAATTCACAGCACGCGGGTAAGTCCGGTCGATTTCAGCATATCCACGAGTATGCACTGTATTGCAGAGCGCCTTTTAATCTCAAGGACATCCTGAGACTCTCATGTGCAGCCTGAAGCGGCAAGCTCAAGCGTTGAAGGCGTTTCTTCGTAATTTTTCTTTCTCCTTTCGGCATACTTGGGGCAGTGCCGCAAGACATGTGACTAATCGGCTTTAACGTGGCGTGGAGTGCACTTTGAAGACGGAAAGCGCCCTATATTATGTAGCCACGTGGGTGTGCGAGCCCTGTTGGTGTACAGCTGAAACAATGGGAGTACTATGCAGGCAGTTCGAACCTCTTGTAACAAATATCTCTGCTGAGAGGCCCGGTGTGAGGGACGCAGAATGGTTGCGCACCATGCCTCTGAGCTTTCCAGTGTTGTCAGATCGGCGAATAAGTGCGCGAGTGTAGTGCACAGGGCGTCGAAACCATGTAAAGTAGAAAACAATGACAGGGAGTGGTGACGCGTGCAAACTAGCGAAATTCGTCGAAGACGACGTGCGGCTGCCACACGAGGCAGGGAAAGCTCTCGACCAATGAGAAACTTTCAATTGTCGTCGAAAAGAAGAGAAACAAAAAGAAAAAAGAACAAAGTTCCCAGGAAGCTGCTGTATTTTTATACGAAGAGTCAGAAGCATTCGTTTTTTAAAACGCAGAGAGACTTTGCTGATGATTTATCGTATACGTATGTCTGGCCCATTCACGAGTTTTGTTTCCGTATTATTCCCTGGGGGCCCTGCTTATAAATTACATCATCACAAATTACATCAATTACATCATCTAGTTATTTTAGAACGCGAAGCATTACGTTTATATCTTGGCCTTCCGAAATTTGTGGCGAATAATATTCTATATCATGAGGCACACTTGCCTTCTCTTCAAACTCTATTGCGTGTACTTGTAGTCAAAACAAAACTGAACATCTATGCTTCTCCCGAGAGACGCTTCTGCATGTGTTCATTAATTAGTTTAATTAATTAGTGTCCAACACACGATTTGATTATGAGGCACGCCGTAGGGGGGGGGGGGGCTCTCCGGATTAATTTTGAACCCCTGGTTATATTTAACGCGCACCCAATGCGTGGGTCACGGTCGTTTTCAGAGTTCACTTCCATAGGAAAATCAATGGTCTCAACTACTTTGTACCCAGGTTAATTTTATACAGAAGTGCTTGGAACCATTCTTTGAACCATTGCAAGTAATAATCCGTGATGTCGTTTTTCCCCAAATGTAACAGCTCTTACAGCAAGCATTCAGCTTAATAATACATTTCCTAAAAACGCTAAGCTCCTGCCTATTAGATACCTATAAGGCTTGTTAGAAGCGCCTGTATGTATGTGTACTCGTGCCTTTTTCGTCCTTGTCCAGTTCGTGCTTTTTAACGTTCTTATACATTACCAGCGTCCCCAAAGTGCGACTCTGGTGCTTGTTACAACACCAGTTTGAGACCTTCCAAATCAATGCAGTAATAGCCACAGATACTCCTATCAGTGAAGATAAGGTAGAGAACTAAGCATTCTTTCACTATCATTAAGTTGGTTTTTTTCTCTTCAACTGCCCTACTTTACTCCAATATTCCAGCAAAGTTATTGGCTATCATACTAGGTCTACGAAAACTTCCCACATTTATTTCTACAGTCGTAGTCATAACCAAATCCTTGTCCGTTTGTTCTGCTCCATCAGTGCCATATTCATATAACATTCTCTGAGAATTTTAGTAATCTATCCCCCCAAATTTACGCTTCATCCAACTAGTGTGGGTACTAGGGCACATCAAACTCCCTTTAAAGGAGTCAGCAAACGCACTAGTGGTGGTATCTCTTAAACACCCGGTACTAAAGATCTCACGACCTTCGGCACACAACACTGCTGCGAGATTTTTATAAAATTATGTTCATGAGGAACATGTCAGACCATGTCTATTAAATAACACCGTTATTCAGCATCTTCGATTCCCTTGACACAGAAGACGGTGGTTAACAAGAAAACTTAAAGTTTCAGTTTAGGGAATGCGATACCGAATACCAATGCTTAATTATTATTCCAACAGGTCTGGTATGGCTCCTTCTCGTCAATGTTATCATTACGGTGAACCTGAAAGTATAGAAAGGTTCGTTGTAGAAAGTCATCAATTAAATATGCAAACACAAAGACTTCAGTAAGGTCTCTTTGCCAGCTTGGACTTGGCATAACGTTTCCAGTTATATCGTCTCTGCAATAGGAAATTATATGATGCCATATTTAATCTTATTAGCGATGCAAAGAGACCAACATGTAAATGTTCTCGGTAGTTTTTATTTTGTGCTCAGGAATACCAAAAATATTAATAGCACGTATTCTGCAACATATATCTCAAATTTACATTAACAATGAATATTACCTATTTATTATCTTTTCCTCCAATTACAAAATTCACTTTTAGCTTTCTGCTTTCTTTTTTTCTCTACTACCACCCCACTTATGGCCGATCCCCCTTAGTTGTTTCCCTTTAGGCACCAAACCAAGCCGGCCGGAGGACCTATATATGGCGAAGAAGGGAAGAATTTGTCCAGGATGCGAAAGTAGCGGCCACTCACGCACAAAGCCACTGGTAGCAGCAGGTTCCCACCTGGACACGAGTGCCTCATCAAGCCTCATCAATACGCCATACCTCGCTATTGAGTAAGAACAGCGCTCGGTAATTTACTGCAAGGTTTGGCGCTCCGCAGAGACCCTGAGAGCGGTAGCGTCTGCGCATGCACTTTGGAGGCCCCAACGAAGGTTGTAGTGGACGAGTATGATAACATGTGCATCGCAAATAAATTGATCTTGACAAGACGGCACTGTGATTCGCTGCGATACTCGTGGAAACAGCCTCGACAGCACAAAATAGGCGCGCACGAAAATGATGACGATCAGTTTCAAACATGGCGCATGCTCACAGTGGAGGATCCGCGGCCAACTAAAGCGTCGATGGCTTCACTGCCAACAAGGACAGCGCAAAGATAACGCCACATAGTTTGTCACGTAGTTATCACGTGGCAGCTCGCAGAATTAACATGTCGGTGCGCCCGATGTAGCAGCGCTGGAAATGCACAGCCCCTCAGCACGCTTAACACGAACGCTCCGCAGCGTGGCCTGGACAAGCTTGGACTGACGCCAGCGCCGCGAAGTGTTGTGCTCTGTTAGCACGGTATGTTTGCAGCGGCTTAAGATAGCTGGGGTGCAGCTCGATTTGACTGCTCGTCTTGTCTCTCGCTTGTGCCTGACCGGCGGCGAGAGTGCGCTCACTTGACATGTCCGTTCCGCCACGTTTCGCTCGTGGCTACGGTCTCACGCGCGTCCGGAAAACGCGTCGCGCTTCGCTTATCTCGGCAAAGCGGAATGGCGGGCGACAGCTCGCGCGCCTTTCGGGTTTGGCCTCAAAGCCGGCGCTTTAAGGAAATGATAAATAGGGAAAGGAGAGCAAATGGAGGTTTGTGGCGTTTGTAAAGGTGGAACAACAAATAAATGTGCAAATCCGGTAGCATAGTTGTTCACGTTCTTCATTTCTCATATTCTCTGACAGCGCGCATCGAAGTGCTCTCGCAGCTGAGTGTCTGGCTTCCTGTTTGGTCCACGATGCACTGAAGATCCACGGTCGGGGCGTAAGAGCTGCGCGTGTGCTGAGCAAGAAAGACGCGTGGATGCGATTCAAACTAAACTTTTAATCTCTACTTATTGGCGAAAAGCGCTAAGTGGCATCTTGTCGGATAAGAAGCTGGCTTTTAGGTAACTGGAAAGACTCCGGCCATAGATGCAATGTAGCGAAAGGTAGAATCTTGTAGCTTAAAGCGCACACAAGGTAACTCGACGCCCCCGTCGCATCTTGGTGACTTACACAGCGGGTTCCCGATCTTATTCACAGTGTTATACTTTGAAATGCGCGTTTCCTTTTTCGCTAGTTTTCAAGAAGTCAATCTGCAGTTAATATTTTATAAGGCTGTATGTTCCTATGGAAAAAGATTCGGCAGAGACACTCAAGACTGCTTACGTATGGGAAGGCGAAAACATGTCATTTAGGGAAGACGTAGACGTTTGGATGCGGTTTGCGAATGGTTTGTTAAATGCGATACATTTCTGCGCGAACGTTTGCCTCGTTGACAGTATCTAGCGATCTATCTAGCCGCCTACGTCTTGGTGCTCTCATGGTAGTTTCGTGAACTTGGTAGGCTCGCCACGCACTGCTTCGCATAACATCGATTCCCACAGGGCATGGGATCTGCCTGCTTTTTCAGGCGCTCATTCTTTCCTATTTCGAATTTTAAGCACTACGCACACACACAGACAGGCGTACATGACATCACCCGAAACGTTGTACGACGAACGGTTGCGCCACAATTTAGGTGCGAATGGCACCTGCGAGAGTACTCCGCGAGAGCGCTCCGATGCGCGCTGTCAGAGAATATAAGAAATGAAGAACATCGAACAACTACGCCACAGGACTTTCAGATTTATTTATTGTCCTACCTTTACAAACGCCACAAACCTGCATTTTGCTTCTTTTTCCTATTTATAATTTTCTTAAAGCGCCAGCTTTGAGGCCAAACCCGAAAGGCGCGCGAGCTGTCGCCCGCCATTCCGTTTTGCTGAGATAAGCAAACCGCAACGTGTTTTCTGAACGCGTGTGAGACCGTAGCCACGAGCGAAACGTGGCAGAACGGACTCGTCAAGTGAGCGTATTTTCGCCGCCGGTCAGGCACAAGCGAAAGACAAGACGAGCAGTCAAATCGAGCTGCGCTCCAGCTATCGTAAGCCGCTGCAAACATACCGAGATAACAGAGCACAACACTTCGCGGCGCTGGCGTCAGTCCAAGCCGGTCTAGACCACGCTGCGGAGCGTTCGTGTTAAGCGTGCTGACGGCTGTACAGGGAAACAAAATCTGTGGCGATTTAGCGGCAAGTTCGAGAGCAATGTGTGAACAACGTTGCAAAGTGTTGCTCAGGAGCTCACTCGACACATATCCTGCCTCTTCGAGAAGCGAGTCCAATTGACGGTGTTCCGGGGCAGACCAGCGTCAGTTGTACTGCACATATAATGCAGCGCACATGCTCTTTTTTATCCACTTTGACAATCTTGACGGTAATGCGTTCAAAAAAGAAAATGCTTTCGCTCTAATCGCTCAAGAAATCAGTTGTAGAAGCAGTGTTGGCTTCAGAGTTCATTAATCGCCAGCCGCCATCTTCAGAACGACTCATCGAGCCTGAAGGGCAAGAAAGCTTTTAACGGCAGCAACAGCCTCATTACTAGCAGCTTCATCACTAGGGATTTACATAAACTATGACATTTGAAAACGGTGCAAGGAAACATTATATATAAAGTGCCACGCTGCCGACACGTCCAGCGAGTAGGTGCTTGGACGTTGTCCAACGGAATGATGGAAACGAAAAATGAGACGGTTCTACAGAACTTATAGAAACTTATTACGCTCACCACAAGGCAACCTCACCATGATAACGTACAAAAAGAAACGAAAATGAACGACACGCTCCAATATTGTCCGAATCAAGGGTTATATTCAAATAGTAAAATGTAGGCCCGCCTTAAAAAAAGAAATAGCACAAGCCTTCTGCCAAACAGCTGTGAACCGAAGGTTCTATGAAGGCACACATTTGCTTCAAATAAATTTACCCTAAACTTAGACGAGGGGCCTGAGAGTACTGAAGCCTGTCCGTGTATATTGAATTCACAATTCCATACGGAAAGGAAGTTGCCTGCATCACAAAGAAGGTAAAGTCATCACTCATTTGTCTAAACTACATTTTTTCTTGTCTAACATCACAGAATTTGCAAGTATCTTTTATATATCATACTAAATATTTAAATTTTCAAATTATTACTTTAATATGTTGTTCAGCGACCGCACTCGTGTTGCACTCCAACCCAGAACCTTGTAACCGCTGGCTTCGTGCCCATTCTGCCATAGTGGCTGAGCAGAACTGTTTGAGGAAAAAAAAAGAGCCAAGCCACATTAAGATGGAATTAGAAGGAGCTCCCACCTCCGAATGTTGTCCAATCTCCCGTACCACGTATGAGCCATTATAAAAGGGGACAAAACAAAACAAATAATAAAGACAATGGCCTGCAGTGCTGGAGAATAATGCTGCTGTCGCAGTAAGAGAGTTCAGGGCGGAAAGGAATCGCTAAAGTCAGCTGTCTCACATTTTTTTTTTTTTGCTTCTCTCAAAGTCATACCACCGGCTTGCTACTTCTTAACGTTACAACTCTCATGTCCCCAGCATTCAAATCTATCGTGTTGTTTTAAGACGACCGCCGTAACTGTCTACCCTGGTGCCTCGACCAAAGCAGCGCGTCTAGGCTGCGCCTCGCACACGGGGCGAAGGGGTTCGCGCTGGCAGAAACAGAGCCGCGTCCCTGCAGCGGGTGTGGCACTAGGAGCGCCGAGTGTTGTCTTTGTCGGCTCGACCTAGATAGCACAACGCTCACTGACTGCGCGCTGACTTCTCGCGCGGCGGGCACGCGGAGCCGACACGGCGCCGTCTGTTGTACGACCGCGCTAGCGCCGCAGACGCGCGTCTGTTTTCGTTG
Source organism: Dermacentor albipictus (assembly GCF_038994185.2). Taxonomy (NCBI): domain Eukaryota; kingdom Metazoa; phylum Arthropoda; class Arachnida; order Ixodida; family Ixodidae; genus Dermacentor; species Dermacentor albipictus. Next base: position 43,020,311 of record NC_091821.1, read on the forward strand.
CACTCCGCGGCGGAAGCGGCGGCGTCTGTTCTTCGTCCGCGGCCGGCCACGGCGGGGCTGTGCACGTGCCGCTGCTTCGCCACCGCAGCCGCTGCTTGCCGGTCCGCTGTTTGCCGAGCTCTTAATTCCTCGGATTTATTTCCTCGCCGCCAAAATGGCCATCACGCCTGCTATATAAGGACGCTGGGTGGGCTTCGCGCTCTTCGCGGGACAGAAGACCCTCAGTCATCGATCACCAAGTTCCATGGTCGAGAGTTTGCTACTTTGTTATAGACTTGCTTTTCTGACGGTAGTTTGTAATTTAATGAGGACTTCTTTTTCTTCTCCTTTCTTTCCCCCTATTTTTGGTGTTAATGGCTCTTCTTAGTCAAGATTTGGGATCCGCCGCGGGGGCGTAGTGGCTTCGGCGTTGCGCTGCTAAGCCCGACGGCGCGGCATTTCGATAGGGACGAAATGCAAAAACGTCCGTGTAACGTGCACTGATTGCATAAATTAAGCAACCTTGGGTGGTCAAAATTAACCCGGAGTCCCCCACTACGGCGTGCCTCATAATGATATCCTGGTTTTGGCACGTAAAACATCAGAATTTAATTAATTTACTTAAGATTTCGGGATAGCCAGCCTTTTGTCTCACCGAACTGCGCATATTTCGCAACTTAAAGAACGAATAACCCTCCGAATCTAACTCGGAAGGAAAGAATAAAACAGACGAGGTTATTGTATTTACGATCGGCTGCATGCTTTCCGGCCGCTGTGCTTTTCTAAGCAACCCCATGGTAATTAATGCAAAAGCTAAATGAGTTTCTTTTCTCTGCATTAATAAATGCGTCGCTAATGTCACTCAGCTTTCCTCTTTCTCCATCGGCGTGTCCGTGGCAGCTCCTTGACATTGCAGGTGCGTTTATGCCGGTTACCTAACTAATACGTTGGTTTTTGTCGATGCTTAAACAAAGCGCAAACCTTCACGTTCTTAGTGTCGTGAGGCTCCGTATAAGATCAGCTTATTATTATATGTTTAGTGTATACACTTTGCAAGATGCTGCCCGATATTTTGTAATAGAGGTTGGGTGTCCGTAGTTTATTCGTCAAAATCTGATCGCATACAACAGAAATTAGCAAAAGAAAGCAACAAAATAAGCGACCGCCTACATTAAAGTCAGTGACCAATCTTCCAGCTCTGAACTCACTGCGACTGCGTCGGGGTCTCACTGAAGACGCCGCAATTATTTTTTAGGACAGCTCATTATATGTGGTGCGCACAAATTCGTCTTCCCCCGCTACAGTATATTGCCTGCTCTGGCCTCTAAGATACGTGCAGAGACGCCAAAGCTCTCACGGCCGGCTAGACGCACGAAACCCCGCAATAATTGCCAGTGTCAGTGTTGCGCTGCGAAGTTAAGTGTATTAGCTTGTTCGGCTCTCAACTGTACATTGCCGCATGAGTTCGATCCCCTGTGGCGGCGCCCGGCAATGTTTTTGCTGGGCACAGCTGAAGCGGTCGCATAAACGACGGCAAAACAACGGCGCCATGCCGACGTATAACGGCAAAGGCACACGGACACGCCGCAAACCGAGCACGCAGTCGCAATAGTAAACAAAAAGAAAACAAGAGACGAGAAAGAAACCAAGCTGTCCCTCCATTACGTTGGATAATAACACTGAAATGCTCTAACTGGTAGCGCCAACGCGAAGCTACGTCAGTTCGCTGTTGGAAATTGTCGATGCCGCTATAGTATAACGAGTTCCTGCTATGCCTCTTGCTATTCGCCTTGGCGCGCCGGCCCTACACGTGAGTATTTGTTTCGTTTTAGTCGCGTCGCATTAGCGAGCCATTTGCAGAGAGGCGCGGTGATTCGCGTGTGGGTCGCATCCCATATATTCATAAAGCGCGCCACAGTCTCCTATGGCAGTCCGGCAGTGCTGGGGCAATCTACGTGGCCGCGAAGCTTTGGACGAAAAAGCGATCCATAGCCAACTGTGAGCGACACCAGCGAGGGGTGTTGTGCGGGAGTTGCGATTGAACCGCGACTAGAGGTGAGGAGAGGACAAACGGTATTAAGAAAAAAAACTGCTTTTTGAAAGAAAGGAAAAATACGTGACAAGCGTCGTATTATTCAATCAATATGTAATTCCTAATTAGTTTAAAATATATAAATATGATGTCCAAAGCAGAGATGACTGCCTTTATTTTACTACTAATAAAATATATCTTTTTATTAGCGTCACTGGAAGAAAAATGCGGGCATACACGCCGCTGCAGGAAAAAAAAAAAACGCGCTCGCAAAGTTCTTCTGCTGCAACGTGCCCCTCTAAGATGTTTAGGCGTTCTGCTCCTCCAGGTGACTTCCGTGTGATGGCGCGAATTGTACGTTTGCTGAGTGTACTGTTTCCTATGTGTGTGACATTGTGAGTCAGTGAAAAGCTTTCACGCGAATTGAGTGAGGAACACGCAAAAGTGTCGGCTTCGGTGGTCTTCGTGTGACTGCGTGTTTACATTCGTGTGACTGCTGTGACCCACATGCTCTCACCTGAGAAGCACCTGAGGTTACCCAGGGTGTGCAATGAGGGGGCCCATGCGACGAGTTTCCCCATGGGCAAGACTTTGCCTCGCTTGTAAAAAGTTGGCATTTTTCGCGTGCGCTTCGTATTTTCTGTCTTCATCATTACACGTTTCATGCGATTGATTGATTGATTGATTGATTGATTGATTGATTGATTGATTGATTGATTGATTGATTGATTGATTGATTGATTTGTCGAAGCCGCCTTGTCACATTGCACTACAATGTTATCGAACGCACAGCAGGTCACACGGTATGCACAACGCCAGATAAGTTACTCTCTTTACACCAAGGTTCATGCGCATGCATCTGTCCTGCGGTCAAAAAGGGAAGAATATAAAGTGTTTTAAGTTATTGGCGAAAGAAAGATCGCTAAGAGTAAGAGTTTGGAGTTTTGCTGCGGGGTAGGGCATCAGGGTTTGCGTATCCACTGCTGCCTCACTCCATCGGATCGATGCATCTGCACTTCGGGTTTCTGTGCTAAATGTTTACTACGTCCCTCTGGCCTCATCGTCCCCACTGGACGCCGCTCCGCTTCGTGTTTTCCAGCCAACAGACGCCCCCGTTCTGAGCCACACTTCGCCGCACATCGAAGGCGTTCTGCGTCGCGTCGCCGTATCTGCTCCGTCGAGACGCGATGGCGACGTGGCGTCGCGGCGATGCCCTCTCCCCTCACGCAACACCTGGCGCGCTAATGCGGCAGCACGTGGTACGATTCGCCCGTTCTGCTCCGTCGAGGCGCGCTGGTGACGTGTCGTTGCAGCCACTGGGAATTTAGGTGCCGTTTCGCTGCTACAGACACCGCCGCCTTTTTCGCTCAATGGATCACTTGATGCTTTCGCATAAAAAAATAAACACCCTCTATTGTGGTTGTTACAGGAAGTTGCTGTGTGTTCGTATTCTTTCTAGTCTCTGGTCTCTGAGCTACCTTGTCTAGGCCATCCCGCACTCTTGAAAGCTGTTCAGTTAATTGCTTTTCGTGTTGCTTTTCCCGTCGCGTGCACATCAGCGCGCCAATGGCTACCCTGTCGCGGTCCTCAGGTCCTCCATTTTCTTTCGTGGTGCCTCAGCTTCTCAACACGTGACAAACGCAGTCGTGAAAAAGGCTAGGAACAGCCTCGTAAATGCTGTCGCATTTAATATACCATCGGAACCTGTACTGTTGCCATGGTGGCAACTGTAAGCGTGAGTACATCGAATGGTACGTGTTGTGCAAGCGCGCACCTACATCGAACGTGACCGCGGTCAACTCAGTATTCTTTAGAGTCCTTGTGAGGAATGGTTAACATCACTTTCTCAATTATACTGGTTGAGTAATTAAAGGGATTAATTCGCTCGTAGTCAAACGATCAATTCAGACGCAAAGCTTATGGTGGAAAAGCTATGGGGCCTGTTGAGAAACATGCGATCAATGCGATCCACGGGGAATACGCACTCCATGTTGGTTTAGGTTCTTAAGCCTCCAATACGAAGGGGTGCGACATTTGAAGGACACGACTGGACGCTTGCGTTCAGCATCATTTGTTCACTTCAACAAGTTTCGTATGAGCAATCTTTGTTGGAATTTAAAACGATTGTTCAGAGGAAATGGCCACAACCATCGTCCAGGGTGCATTCCAGCCATACACCACCCGAATCTCATCGGCCTTTACAGTTTCTCAGTAGCAAAAACGCTGATACTGCCTTAACATTTGATATGCGCCCCTGATAAATGTATTTGTAAAGTGCGAAACTGCTTCTTTAAGGCTTGGCACGAGTGAGCTGAAACACCCTGCATACTTACAGTTTGCAGGCCACCTATATGCAGAGAATGAGGGAAGTAGAGCGGGCTTTTCCGCAGAAGGAATATTATTGCGGGAAAGTCAACTGTGGCAGACGCATCACAGTGACCCACGAATGCTCTTGAGACTCTGTCGTAGATGCGACACACTCGCACAAGCAGTCGCCTGTGGTCTATCGGCGGCCCTCAACGACTTTGTGCACCTTTCTCAAGCTGTTCACTTACAGCTTTTAGCGTAGGCAGCCCGGCAGTGAGTTTGAATTTGAACGTATCATGGAGGGAAGTGCTGTCTTGCGCAAAAACTCGAGGCTTTTGCGTTGTTTTTCTCTGCGCACACAAAAGGGTATATTTACAGCGTCTTAGTAAGTGACACTATCTCATAATTGTCATAAGTGCATTCCAAGGAGCGAGTTGTGGTGCAGTCCGCAAGATGTGCGTTGGCCGCAGGCACTCGCCACATTGTGCCATCCATCTTCTGCAGAGTCCCACCGAGCAGTGCCGTACTTTCGGCATATTATGGCGTCTGACTGGTAAATTCTGCACAAGGCGTTTTTAATACAGGGTGTGTTGGCTAACGTATGTCAAGCCTCAAAAAAATAATAGCTAGGTGTGTGCTACGCCAACGCAACCACCTCATTGCTGTATACTGTCTAAGCATAGGTTAATAATTTACATTAAAAATATTTAACCAACATTTAACAAATATTTAACCATATTGTGTGTTAGTATTGTGCAATTCATTCGCAAGGCCTTCAACAGAGAACGGATTAACGAGAAATATCAGAGCCCGTAAAAAAAAAAAAGAAAACCGCGAGAGTTATCTTCATGGAACTCAATCAGTTGAAATTTTCTCAATGCACTCTATAACGTCTCCATTGAAGGTATTGCATTCAGATCAATACTTTAAATACTCGTTAATTATTTTTTTACTTAATGCCCTAATGTGATAGTGTATATGTGTTTTTCTTGCACTATATTAGAGAGCACAGACAACAAAGCTGATTTAGATGTATTCGATTGGCACACACGTAGTTTAGTAGGGCTTGGCCCAAGTTAGCTGAAACTTCCTTTATGAAGAGACGTGTGACGCGTGGCCAACGGTATATCCTTGGTCCTTCCTGTCGAGCTCGTGAGCACTACTATTTCCACAAGCGGGGTTCAGTCACAGGAAATGATCTGCATTAAGCACGGAACGCTTCTACGATCCATAATAGGACGCATTTCAGTGGAGGCATCATCAGTCCAATGAATCTGGCTTGTATTCCAATGAACGTCCGCTGGAAATCAAATGGTTTCAATTTGAATGCGATGCAAGTAAACTGCTCAGTGAGCGCGACAACAAAGAAAAAAAAATATGTTTCCCCATACGCCAACACGAGGTTTAAACCAGAGGCCACATTGGCTAGCTGTGGCCAGTAGACCGACACCCTAAGCATTTAGCTATAAGTGCAGCCCCTGAGCCGCCCATGGTGTGAAAAAGTGCACGACACAGGCTCATGGGGCGTTTACGACCCGTGTACACAATCTCAGAAATAGCGACAAACAGTTCTTTTCCCTAGATACAGGCGGTCGTATAGGAGCATGTTGTACTCCATTAAATTGCGAATAGCTGATTATAGGTATTCATATTAAAAAAAAACATATATATGTTCCAGAAGTGAAGTTATAGCCGATGCCGCCGCGCCAGTTTTGACGAATAACGTATAGGCAAATTGACTGATTTACTAGGCCATTTTCATACATCAATGAAATCCTAATTGATAAATTTGTTTCTCGGAGATATTCGACATTTTTCAAAATATCAGATGCTCAGTCTCGTACGCAGCGTCGAGCGGACAACCACCGAGAGAGGACGCCACTCGTCTCGCGCGCCTAATGGCTCGCATTTCTAGCCCTAAGCGATATTATTCTTGGCGGATACTGATCACAATTTGCAGCACCTCTTGTTAGCAGATGTTATGTGTCCCACCTGATTCTATGTACCTTTCTTTGCCTTATTTCATGCGCATTCCTGTGTCCAGGCTTTTGGTTGGTGTGTGTGTGTGTGTGTTTGTGTGTGTGTGTGCGTGTGTGTGTGTGTGTGTGTGTGCGTGCGTGCGTGTGTGTGTGTGTGTGTGCGTGCGTGTATGTGTGTGTGTGTGTATGTGTGCGTGTGTGCGTGTGCGCGCGCGTGTGTGTGTATGTGTGTATTTGGTCTTTTTAGAGTATTTGTGCATGTTATATTGTTTTGCGCCACCCTTTTTACTCATGTAGCTTTTGTTTTGACCAGTATCACCGTGCTCTTGCATCGTTAAAATGTGTTAGTCTTGTGCAAAAAAATTTGTAGCCGTCAGTATTTGAAGGTGGCAATATCTCCTAAATCCTAAATATCATATATAGGAGGTATTTCCCCGAAGACTGCCGAAAAAAATTTAAAGATGTCCTGGTAAAATATCACATTTCTAGTGCTTGAGCTGGATTACTCAAAGCGGACATTATTTGCAGGGGAAATGGAAATGCATAACTGAAGAATTATTAAAGCTCACTAATTATTTGCTAACTTATTACCTTATGGCACATAATGCCATTTGCAACTTGTAGCCAGTGAGACTGCAACGCATATCCACTTGAAAAGAATTCTCAGGATGGCACTAGTTTCGAGATATGCGCCGTCAAACTTGCGGTAAACGTGCACTGTCGGTACACTCACTTTCTTTAACAAAATGCGGTTTTACGCATTGAAGCTCAAAAGTAACTGAACAGCCAATGTGTTGCTTTGCACAGTTCGGGAATTAATATCTCGAAGCTGGCGTCACCCCGAGAGTTAATTCCAAGAGGATACGCCTGGCGAACCCTCCCCCTCCCCCCCGCCCAGGCAACATTTTGTAAATTGCAATACGTGCCGTAAGGCAAACAGTCAAAAACTTGATTAGTGCATTCTAGTAATTAGCAAATCATGCATTTCGATTTATACTGCAAATGATGTCTGCCTCTCTGAGAAATGCAGCTCAAGGAATACAGTTAGTCTACCTGCTGCAAGTGATTTCTAAAAAGAAAAAAAAAAGTAAAGAAACGCGGCAGTGTCCACAGAAACACCCAGAATAAAGAAGCGTTTCTTCGCGGGCCAGTTGTTCCTCAAGCAGTGCATTGAACCTATCCTTAAGACCGTCGTAGCTTTGTTACAGGCGGTGACCGCTAATAGGCCAATTATTCGCGCTTGCCGGCTAATGCTATTCAAAAACTGACGTTTGGTGCTCACATCTACTTCCGGACATTGATAGACCAGCAATTTCCGGCGCTTAGCATCGTGCCAGATGAGACATCAAAGAACTCCAGCGCTAACGCGGGCACAGAATCCGCTTACTGTCGTCTGGCTCACGGTAAGTGATTTCAGCCCGTCAACTAGCAACAAGGAAAGAGAGCCTTCTGCGAGGGCCTCGTTGGTTCTTTTTTTTTATCATAATTACCGTACGCGCTATATGTGAAATTGCCGCTACTTCATTTGTCACTCGCGATAACGCAAAATGTGCGCCCTTCTTCCCGAGCATTACACGTGCCGCTCAATTTTTACCATTTGTTCATCGGACTTCATTAACTTCAGCGGCACTAAAGAACAACTTTTTCTTTTGCACCTTGTCTTTCACGCGTGGCTGCTCAGTCTTGTAATAATAACAGTAATTATAATGATATTATATATATATATATATATATATATATATATATATATATATATATATATATATATATATATATATATATATATATATATATATATATATATATATTATATTACAATTATATTATAATGGTAACCAATACGTCTGTGTTACTGTGAAAAAGAAGAGGCTGTCTTTTACTCTTATTGGCGTCTACCTATCCCCAACCAGTCAGTTTAATAGCAAACGACTAGAAGATATTATGACTGCTACTCCCGGTCCTTGGATAATAACAGGGGATTTCAACGCCCACCACCATATATGGGGAAGCTCCAGGATAAACTCGAGGGGCAGGTCACTAATATCATTTGCATCAGGCCACAGCCTATGTCTTCTAAACGACGGAAGCCCGACATTTCTGCGAGGAACAACGTACAGCAGCTGCCTTGATTTGACTTTTGTGTCACGTTGCCTGACTTCGAGCGTGCAGTGGTTCACCGATATTGAAACCCATGGAAGTGATCACATTCCGACCTATGTGAGAATCGATGGACTAAACGCCGCATTACCGGTTGTATCTCGCCAAATCGACTGGTCAGTCTTTCAAGCTCGTGTAGAAGACACATGCAAGAAACGTATCGCACGCAAATTAGAAGAAATAATTGCTGACGCAATGCAAGATTGCACGCGTTGCTTCACACATTCATCAAAGCGTACAGAGAATGACATTGAGTTGGAAAGGCTTCGTGCACTTCGTCGCCGAGCTGAAAGGAGGTACAGGCGCACGAAGTCAATTCATGACCTCAGAGAAGCTCGGCGTATGCAAAAGAAGATAAAGCGGCGAATGGATAAGCTAGCGGATCAAAGATGGAAATGCTTTTGCGAGTCACTGGACCCCCGCAAGCCATTATCCCGCGTGTGGCGTACCCTACGGGGCCTTAGCTCAAGCCCCCAGCAACGACACCCTTTCAACGCCCTTGCTCTCTATGAAAATCGCCGTGAGGTAGAAATTGCGGAGGAATTTTGTGCGAAAGTCACCGGCGGCACAGTTTTAGCCTTTGACATGACTTCAGGTGACATCCCCGGTCCACGAGATACAAGTATGGACGCTTCATTCTCTATGGAGGAGTTAGAAGCTGCTATGGCGCTCTGTAGGAGTTCATCTTCACCAGGGCCCGATGGGATAACATATAGTGCTTTGCGCCACCTAGGTCAAGAAGCACGAAGACAACTCCTCAGCCTTTTTAACAGCTCATGGCGAGATGGTGTCGTCCCACAGGAATGGAAACGAAGCCGCCTGGTACCACTACTAAAAACAGGAAAGTCACCGCTCGAACTGGCATCGTATCGGCCGATAGCACTTGCCAGCTGCGTCGGGAAACTCATGGAACGTATGATCCTCATGCGTCTCGAATGGTACCTTGAACACAACAAAATTTACCCTGACTCAATGGCGGGATTTCGACGAGGCCGTTCATCGATTGATAGTGTCATCGATCTGGTATCTTCTGTAGAACAACAAAAATCTCGGAAGCGATTATCAGCCGCACTCTTTCTTGACGTGAAAGGCGCTTACGATAACATTTCCCATCAAACCATTCTCGACGCACTTCTCACAGTTGAACTAGGAGGGCGAGTATATCGATGGATCAGAAACTACTTGACACAAAGGTCCTTGTTCGTGCGTACGGAAGATGGTCCGACTACCGACCACTACACATGCCGAGGCGTTCCCCAAGACGGTGTTCTAAGCCCTGTTCTTTTCAACCTCGCGCTTCTGGGGCTGGCTGAATCCCTCCCGGAAACAGTGAGTGTTTCAATATACGCCGACGACATCTGCATCTGGACATCAGCGGTCACTCGCCTGCAGGTTCGCGCAAGGCTACAGCAAGCAGCAACACAGGCATCTGACTATCTTCAGAAACAAGGCCTTACCATCTCAACAGAAAAATGTGCGTTAGTCGCTTTTACGCGGAAAGCAATGTCTGGTTATCCAGTATATATCAATGGCCAGCCTATCAGCTACAAGAAAAATCATCGGTTTTTGGGTGTCATTGTTGACCGGGACCTCTCTTGGAGCCCTCAGGTTGCCCACTTGAAGAAGAGGCTCACATCTATTGTTCACATCTTCAAGTTCATCGCCGGCAAAACATGGGGATCGTCAATAGGCTCCATGCTACAGTTATATAGAGCACTTTTTATCGGATTTCTACGTTATAGTTCTCCCGTGCTTGCTAAAATATGTAAGTCCAATCTTAGAGAACTTCAGAGCGTGCAAGCACAGGCACTACGTGTTTGCCTAGGCCTTCCGCGGAGCGCCTCAACAGCAGGAACCATTATAATGGCTCAAGACCATCCGATCACGACTTACATCAGCACCGACTCGCTCAGGGCCCATGTTCGTCATATTTCACGGATTCAATCAAGCTTTCTTGCCTGTCTGCCAGAACGACGACCACAGGCATCCTTCTCCAACGAGGTCAGCAAGTATCGTGCCTCCCTACCATCGGGGTTTACACCATCAGCACGTTCAACCTCAGCTTTGTGGTGTTTAAAACAACCTCAAGTGCGTCTTACGGTTCCAGGAATAAGAAAGAAGACCGACCTATCTACCTTGGCCTTGAAGCAAGCAGCTCTGGATTGTTTGCACACTTCCTACTTTGACCGAGTCCACATATATACGGATGGCTCTTCCACCCAGACCAGCTCCACCGGGGCAGTGGTTATACCATCACGATCAGTAAGCATCCGATACAAGATTTCTCACATGACAACATCGACCGGTTCGGAGCTTGTTGCCCTCCGAGGTGCCGTTGATTATATTAGCAACCAACCGGCTAATCGGTGGGCAATATTCTGTGATTCAAAGGCGGCCTTACAATGTCTTCTGTCATCTCTTCGTCGCGGGTCCTGTGAACAACTCGTATCGGAGATACGAGAACTTCACCATCACATGATTGCTAAAGGGCACGACGTCGTGTTTCAGTGGCTGCCTGGCCATTGCGGTATCTCCGGCAACGACCTCGCTGACGACGCTGCTAAGAAAGCACACGAAGGAGCAACCCTTGTTTCTATACCTTTATCGCGTACTGACGCAGCCCAACACTTAGGCAAGCTAGCGCACCGTATGACATTGGAGAAGTGGCACACACCTGATTTCACTCAACATCGATTGCATTCCCTCGATCCATCTATGCAACTGCGGCTGTTACCAGGGCTTCCGCGTAATGAGGAAACAATGTTGTGCCGCTTACGCTTGGGCGTCGCATTCACGAATGCATATACGTTTTTGATTGGCATGGCTGATAGCGCCGAGTGCAATGCCTGCGGTGTCGAAGAAACTATCGACCATCTACTGTGCTACTGCCCATCATTTGAAAATGAAAGACAAGATCTCTGCACAGCTCTCAACAAGTTAGATAGCAAACCGTTCACCTTGAACAAGATCTTGGGACCATGGCCTCGTATATCGCAGCTACAAAAGGCCACAAAAGCGCTGCTGCGATATTTGAAAGATACAGGATTGAGTGAGCGTCTGTAATCCGGACTGAGTGACTGGACGATATCCCCGGTGGACTTTCTCTTCTTTCTTTAATCTTTCCGTCCCCATTTCCCTTTCCCCAGTGTAGGGTAGCCAACCGGGCTCAGTCCTGGTTAACCTCCCTACCTTTCATTTATCATTTGCTCTCTCTCTCTCTATAATGATAATAACAAGGATGAAGAATAAATAAATAAAAGAAATTAGAAGATGAAAAAGAGACGCGAATGCATATGGGATGTCATACCAACAAGAACAAATCGCAACGCTCGTTAGATTCTTTGCTTGCGCGGTGCTTTGGCGAATCACAACATGCACCGTCCAGGCAAAGCGGGGATATGTACTTACGGCTTCTTTATCGTTTATCTGTCTCTGCCCTCTGTGGTATCTGTTCTTTCATGGAGCTGCACTGAAGTACACCAGGGAGCGGCGATGCGCACTGAAGAACTGTGATAACCGAGTGAGCAAATCAACTCTCGTGTAGCGATGACAGTACGACTTAGTTCCTTAAGTGACGTAATTTTACTGCTAAGCATTGCATTCGGGATGAAAGAAAAGTCGTATTGTTGGCTTATTTTACCTGTTATTTGATTGAGGAATAGGTCTTTCGGTGAATGTTTTCTATGTGCTGCTGCAAAAGCCGACTACCTTCCGTTTCCCCTCATCACCGTTACTCAAGTTGTGGCCGAGTGCGCAATAACGTGATAATGTGTATTTCAGTTTTTAGTACAATGTTATTTTTGTTCTGCTATGTCTTTTTCATTTTGTTCAGTAGTAATGAACATGTCACGCATTTCATATACTTTCGTGCAGGTTTATAAGTAAGCTCTTGTTTTTTTTTTTTGGTATGGCTGTCAATCAATCTTCGCATTTTACTCTATTTTTTAGATATTTAGCGTGTCATTGTTTTTGCCATTACCAGTGAGTTCTCCCTTTCTTTAGTTGTCATGACTAATATGGACATGTACGGGTTTACAATCGGAACGCTCGCGTCTCCTACTGCAAGCCGGCCTCCGCTACAGTGTGACAACCAGCTATGACCGCTGGATACATGACAACAGATTCCACAAAACACTGCTTCAATTCATACACAACACAGGCCTCACAGCACACATATAATACACAAATACGCTCCAAGAATTATGCCTGAAGGGCAAGCCTTTATCGCAATAAAAAAAAAAAAAGACTATGTGATACACGTCGTCCAGTTTTGTGCAATATCTTAGTGTGTATATCAGAAGCTCGTGTACATTTCGATCTTGAGGGCGTTATATAAAAATCTTGTTTCTTTTATATGTGTGTGTACATGAAAAGCCTTCGCGTTTTCTTGCGCTTTTTTTTATTTCACTGTCTGTGAACTTGGTGTTTAGTACTCTTGTATATGTCATTCACCTTTCACTTTTGTTAATTTTTTTTTGAACGTGTATCACACTACGTTATAGGAAAAATCTTTGTTTGCGGAAACGAAGTCCATAAAGCCAGACCAAGGACCTGTTGGGTTGGAAGTGGAATTTTTTTTTTATGCCCTGGCACATGCTGGTATAATATAAGTATGGGTGAGACTGCGTGCGTGCCAGCACATAGCCCACGGCGCACCACGCTCCAGCTCGCAAGCAATGCCAATGCGCGGCGTAGCGCGCGCATTGCTTGCGAGCTGGCGCGCGCGCGATTAAAAAAAATAAATAAATAACAGAACGCGCAGCGTACAGATAAAAACAAAAAAAAGTAAGCGGCTCGCGCGGCATGGGGGAAAGGGGATAAGGTAGCGGAGCGGGTCGGCATAATAAAAACAAAAAGAAAATAAAAACGACAGGGAGAGGAGGAACCACGCGGCTGCTGTTCCTGTTGCCATGACAACGTAAAAAATCGTGTGCGCTGCCATTTTGCTAGTGCATCGCCCTCCTGTTAGGGTCGTAACTGAAGGGGACATTACGCTAGCGTCGAAAGAGCATCTGCTTGAAAGCAGCCAATGGCAGCCATGCGGAGATTCACCCCTGTGCTTAGGCTTCGAGAATCCCTAGGCTTATCGAGACGCCCTTTTCTCGGCCGGGTAGTGTTGGACACGCGCGATGTCAGCGCAACGTGGACCAGGAAGGTGTCGGCATCGGTGGACGCATCAGTGATAACTAGCGCATCCAAACCGATATCAGGAATAATAATAATAATAATAATAATAATAATAATAATAATAATAATAATAAAGTGAACCTAATATAACGCGAAGGCTGATGCAGCTATAGGTTATTTTTGCACTTAATTAGTACTGCATTTTATCTAGAACACCGGAACGTTTCCTTCGCATTGACGATGTAATTTCCGAAGGGATGTCGTAAGCTTGCCTTCAACGCTTCCATCGCTCTCTTCGTACCGCTGGGCAAGAGGCCGAGGGTTACTCGGGAGCAGCTTAAGAGAAGTTATTGTTGCGCGCTAACCCACTTTAATACACAGTCATTTTACGGCAGCTGTAATTAGGAAAGTTCTTGGTGCCATAGTTCATGTACGCATCTGAATAGAAAGCGAGATGAGGAGGCAGGAGGCAGGCAGAGAGGTATCATCGGCACGCGCTCAGTAATGTACTCCCCAGGTTCATTGTATTTTGGCCCTTGCTCTATAATGATTTCCTTTTCTTTCAATTTTAAAGCGCTGTTTTTAAGCGAAGCACCATCCTGGACTTTCTTGAGCATGGCTGCTGCGTGCTGTGTTCTTGCCGAGTAACTCACGCTTCAAAAAAAAAATCGAATTAGGTGCTCGATGGCTGTATTGACCCTCAGTAGCCCAGCACACTAGCCCGATGTTCTAACCATGAGGCCTCAAACACACGCATACTACTATCGTGCCGACGCCAGTCAGCTCTTTGAGATGATTGCTGCGTATGTCACATTGTATATAGCACGGAGGTCGCGCGCCAGTTTCTTCTACACCAAATACGCACGAATGAAACGGGCGAATTGGAACATTTGATCAACCGCTCCACTTAATCTCTGGTTCACAGATTCCAAGATGTGTGTTGGTGGCGCATGATAATTTTTTTATTACGCTTTTTTTGGTATGGTATGGTATGGCATGAAGAACTCTATTGGGTCCTGAAGGTCAACCTTAGGTTGACACGGGCCGCTCCCACGTTGGGACTGTCACGCCGAGCCCTTCAGCCACATCGCGGGCCTTCTGGACTGCCCGTAATTGGTCAGAGAGTGATTCGCTGTGAAACATTAGCCGCCACCATTCTTGTTCCTTGACACCGTCTGTGAAGACCGCGGGGCAGTGCCAAAGCATGTGGTCAAGAGTAATGATGCCATTGCACTTATTACAATTGGTTTGACTTTCCCTCTCCGGATAGATCCTGTTAATAAAATCTGGACTTCGGTATGTCCTTGTCTGTAGCAAACGTAATGTGACCGCTTGGGCTATGTAAAGCTTACCGTGTGGCAATGGCTATTTTCTTCTGCTTAAATAATACTGCTTCGTGATTTCGTTATATGTTAATAATCGTTCCCTGTGTACCCCGGTTGAAGTGTAAGTGGCTCGGTCTTGAAGAGCACGGCTAGAAAGTCCTCGTGCTGCTTCATTTGCCACCTCATTGAGGTTTCTACGAGCTCCGTCCACCACCCCCAGATGTGCAGGAAACCAGCGGATTTCGATCCTCTCACTGTTGACCTTGTCTAGTAATCTTGTTGCTATCCGTGTCCCATATCCGTTAGTAAAATTGCGTATAGCTGTTCTAGAGTCGCTGTAAATATGTGTCCACCGATTAGCCCGGATGGCTAAGGCGATTGCTGCTTGCTATGCTACTGTTGGGTCCTTGGTATAGAGGGTGATGGCAACCCGCATGTTACCTTGAGTGTCTACAACAACGGAAGTGTGCGCATCCTTATTTTTAACCCAGGCAGCGTCAACGAACACCGCCTGCTGCTTATGTTGATCTACGTCTTAAAGGAGTGCCTTCGCCCTTGCCTTCCGTCTGTCGAGGTTATGTGTCGGGTGCATGTTCCTAGGGAACGGGGTCGCCTTTATTGTTTCTCGTAGTCCCACTTGCAATTCTGTTAATAATTCTCCTTCGTTGGTGTGGTTGTTAATTTCTACGCCTATTTCTTCAAGTAGCGCCTTCCCAGGTCGTGTCCCCATTAGTCTCTCCTGGTGGGCTACCTGTTGAGCCTCAGCTATCTCTTCTAATGTGTTATGCAGCCCTAGGCGCAATAAGCTATCATTGCCCGTGCTGATGGGAAGGCCTAGTGCAGTCTTTATAAGTCGTCTGATTAAAGCGTTTAGCTTGTTCTTATCAGCCTGTGTCCATTGTAGCATGCCTGGCACGTACGAGAAGTGGCAAAAGGCGAATGCATGTACCAGAAAAGCGGGTATGAGCCATGGTATGTGCTGACGTGTCTCAGATGTGCTCCTCGATTTTTCGGCAAAAGGCCCGGTAATTCGCCCCAGCTCATGCAAGGTCTCACACAATGGCATCTGTGAAGTTACAAGGACCGTGTGGATACCGAAATCTGAGGTGCGAAACCATTTCTCTACGATTTAGGAGGATTTTTTCTACGAGCACAGTGTCGCTGCGAGCTAAGCCTGAAGAAAGCAGGGCCTAGCGGCCGTGCATAGGCGTGGTCCGGCGGGGCCATCGACCTTGCCGGGGACCTAGAGGCGACGTGCTTCAAGAAAATGGCGTCCGCTATGCGTGTGGAAGTGGACGGTGAAGAAATAATGCCGGAGGAAGTTTCCGAGAAGTTTGGCTGGCGCGTCGCCGGTGAGAAGAAGACCCAAGAGCAAGAGAGCAAGCTAAGTCTAACGCCGGTCAACGGGGGGCCGGCGGCTGCCGGGCATCGTCGCCCGCAGCGGAAAAATTTCAAGAGCAAGCTACTCAAGGCAGCGAGGATGCCTGTGTTGCCGAGGCAAGATATCAAGATCGTCATGCGTCCCAGGGGAGGTCTGGACATTGGGGAAGTATCTAGATTCGAGATCAGCCGAGCCATCGTCGCAGCTGCGAAAATGAGTGGCGAGGAGGTGACGCAAGATGTTGTTTGCCCGAACAAACAGCAAAACATAGTCGTTATCAGTACGCCTAAGCGAGAGAACGCGGACCGCTATTCGGCAGTCAGAAGCCTCACTATCAACGGCACGGCACACGAAGTCAGCGCCTACGAGACCGCCCCCCACGGCACCGTTAAGGGCGTCATCAAGGGTGTCCCGATGACGGACACTATTCAAGAAATCAACGACTACATCGTTCAAGAGTATAACCCCACTGCTATGCAAGCCAACCGCATCGGCAAGACGACAACGGTGGTCATCGCATTCGACGGCGACAAGGTCCCGAACTACATCAGATACGGCAACCTGCTGGTCGAGTGTTCGTTGTATCGCAAGCAGATCGATATGTGCTACCGTTGTGGTCGCCTCGGTCACCGGATGGACGTTTGTCCTAACCCCGAAGACAAGATATGCCGTGGTTGCGGCATGAAGAATCCTGAAGAAAGCCACGTTTGCAGTAACCCCAAGTGCAGCCTCTGCGGGGGCAACCACCTCACCGCGGACAAGGAGTGTACAGCGAGATTCAAGACGCCATACGTCGTTCGTAAACGGCGTTGGGAACGTCAGCAACGAGAACAGGTGCAGCAGCAGCGGCAGCAGCCGAGGGGGCCAGCGTGGCAGCAGACAGCGTGGCAGCCACCGAGCGGGCGTCGCAGCCGCTCCCAGACCAGGCGAGGGAGAAGCACGAGCGATACCAGGTCACCATCGGCAGCTGGGGTTCGCAGGCGAGAATCTCGTTCGAGGTCCAAGTCGAAGACCCGGCGGAGCAACGGCGCCGAGAAACAGGTGGGCTGGGCAGCGGGGTCTCCCGTCGCTCTCGACAATAGCAATTTCCCTCCCCTCCCCTCCTCCCGCCCTTCCAAAGACAACGAGTGTAGACACTGTTTGGAACTCAAGGAGATGATAGAGAGGCAGAACAATCAAATCAAGAACCAAAACAATCAGATAAAAGCAATGATGGAGCGTATCGAGACGCTCAGTAGAACAAAGAACAGTGATAATGACGTCATTGCAGTTAAAAGGAAAGTACCCAAGAGAGACACCACCAGCGCTACTGCAGCGGTGACGAAGCTGATCACGTCATCGGCGCAGATCACATCACCGGCGTTGACGCAGTCAGTGACGCAAACTCCACAGACAGAAACGGCAGTGGTTGCCATGGAGGAAGAGAAGGCTGAGGCCGCCGTTGCTCCGACAATGGAGTCGGTCATGAGAATGCTTACGCAAATCTCTAGCCAAGTTTCCCAAATGTCTGCGTAAGTGAACAATCTAACAGTAAGAATGGATAATGTGGAGGCCAAATGCAGCCAACTCTCCGTTAGAGTCATGACGATGGATGCGAAAAATAAGCATCTCACCGTTGCCAAGATGAAGTCACCACGGCTTAATCTACGGGTCAGGCCGCGAAAAGTTGGTTCCGTGCGCAAATCTACCGCTCAAAAAGTAGAAAATGACGAAAACTAAAGGAAAGCAGAAAGAGACTGCGACGTTATTTCAATGGAACTGTAGGAGTATTAGAAACAAGATAGGGGAGTTACAACTATTCGTTGATAAATTGGACCAAAAACCGGATATCATAGCGTTACAAGAGACCAACGGCCGGGCCAAGCTCGCGGGATACATTACGTATACGGACCCTAGCGAAAAGGGTACTGCGATCTTGGTCCGCAGCAACGTGGCGGCCACACAACACGTGACCGCTCAGCGAGGCTGCGAGCATACGCTCATCGAAATTCACAGCAGAAGAGTGGGGGGGGGACAAGAACTTTTTCGTCCTGAATGCTTATTGCCGACCGTCCAGCAGGGTCATTGACTTTGAAGGCACCATATTGGACTGCATCAAAGAAGCAAAAACAAGGCCGATTTTAGTGCTAGGAGATTTTAACGCCGCCCACACGATGTGGGGTTATAAATATTCGTCCAAAAGAGGAAACCAATTGGTTAAAGCTATAGAGGACCACGACATGGAGGTGGTTAACGAACCGGGCGTACCAACCAGGACAGGCACTAGCACGGTCAGAGACACCACACCTGATCTGACGCTAGTTCGGGGGAACCTCAACGTAACTTGGCGTAACACGGGGGAAAATCTTGGCTCGGATCACGATATAATTTGTGTAACCCTCGGGGGGACTGACATCAAGGCGACACTGGGTCAAGCCAACATTACAGACTGGGACCGGTTACGTAGAAGCGCAGACAGTGAAGGCGAGGACGAAAACCAAGACACCAAGACGTATGAGGCATGGGCCAAAAAGCAACGCGAATTTGTAAAGAAATTTACGCAGAAGATTACTACTACCACACAAATTCCCTTCGTAGACAGCAGGCTTAGTCACATGTGGGCGGCCAGGCACGGTCTTACTCGAAGGTGGAAGAGGCAAACACATAACAAGAAGCTTCGCAGACGTATACACGCGCTCAACAAGCAAGTGACCGAGTATGCGGAACAACTATGCAGGGAAAACTGGATGAAGATGTGTGATGACCTGCAAGGCACACTGTCTACGAAGAAGACTTGGATGCTGTTGCGACACCTCATAGATCCATTAAAAAGCAAGAGCGCATGCGTCCGAGACCTCACAAGAACGATCAACAGTTACGACGGGGACGGGGAGAAGCTCATTCGTGAACTCACAAGTAAATACCTCAAGACCGAGAAGAGCGGTAACCCGACTCACGAGTATGAAGGCGATAGCAACGTCGAGATGGACGAAGCCTTCACCGAACTGGAGCTGGTTGCGGCCATCGATGAAAGTAATCAAGGCAGCGCACCGGGAATTGACGGCATTACATACAAGATGCTAAAAAATATGGGCGACAAAAGCCGAGCTGAACTGCTAAACCTCGTCAACGCGTCCTGGGAGAAGGGTTCGTTACCGAAAGAATGAAAAGAAGCGGAGGTGCATTTAATTCCCAAGCCGGGGAAACCACCCCTCGTCGACAATCTACGCCCCATCTCCCTCACGTCATGTGTAGGGAAGGTGGTCGAGCGTATGGTGTTCAAGAGACTACAGAGACATTTGGATGTCACTGATCAGATGCCACCGACCATGTACGGCTTCCGGAGGCACCTGAGCACGCAAGACGTCTTGGTGCAAATACACGAGCTGGTTATCAAGCAAGCGAAGACCCCTACGCCAAGAGCTATCCTGGCGCTCGATCTCAAGGGGGCCTTCGATAACGTCACACACGAAAGTATTCTTCGTAACCTGCACCAAACGGGATGCGGAAAGCGAACATTCAAATATGTGCAGGATTTCTTAACCAATAGAACGGCAACCATCAAAATTGGAGAGGAGAAGTCGGAACCGATAGCCCTGGGAGACAGAGGCACTCCACAAGGATCGGTTCTTTCGCCGCTTCTCTTCAACCTGGCGCCCCTCCCTCTCCCGACTTTGCTTCAAGACATAGAGGGCATAGATCACGCTCTCTATGCAGACGATATCACTGTGTGGACGTCGAAGGCAGGGTCGGAGAGTTGGATGGAGGAGACCCTTCAGAGAGTGGCAAAGACCGTGCATGAGTTCGCTAAATCGTGCGACCTCAGTTGCTCGCCACAGAAGTCCGAGTTACTCGTCATCAAGCCAAGAAGAAAGAAAGGAGACCAAGAGAACGTACGCATCACCATCGACGGGACGACCATAACACCAACCACGCAAGCACGTATCCTGGGTGTCATCTTCCAGAACAATGGCAAGGCGGGGGCGTCAATCGACAAAATCAAAGTTTCAACGGAACAAATTTCGAACATGATCAGAAGAGTCACAAACAGACAAAGGGGATTGAAGGAGGACGATGTACTGACGCTCGTCCAGGCCTTCTTGACGTCGCGCATCGTTTACGCGGCGCCGTACCTCAAGTTACTGAAAAAAGACAGGGACCAGTTGAACGCCATTATACGAAAGGCAACCAAGATGGCGCTGGGCATTCCGAAGCATTCTTCGACCGACAAGCTTCTCGGCATGGCCAAGCACAACGTCGTCGAAGAGCTAATAGAAGCTCATCTATCTAATCAAAGAGTTCGGCTCAGTCAGACATCGGCGGGACGTCGCGTTCTTGCCAAGTTGGGCTGGCAAGAGGCAGAGCGGAAGGAAACAGGGCCGTTACCCAGGTTGTGGGTGCATAAAATCCACAGTAAGCCACTGCCTAGAAACATGAGGTCGGGTCGTAACGACGGCCGCAGAGCAGCTCGTATAGCGGCCTTGACGGAGACTTTGGGTCAAATAGTAGAAGAGGAAGAGGGGGTCACTCTCTTCACAGACGCTTCGTTACCCAAGTTTTCATCGAAAGCAACGCTGGCAGTTACGACGCGGGATGGGCTCGTAACCCGCGCCTCCATCAAGACGTCTTTTCCAGAGGTGGCAGAAGAGGCCGCTATAGCGCTAGCACTCGCGCAGCCCAAGGTGGGAAGAATTGTCACCGACTCGCAAAAGGCGTATAACAACTACAGGAAGGGGTGGGTGTCTCTTGCGGCACTAGATATTCTCCAAAGTAAACGCGACTTACCTGAAAGGAAAGTTGAGTTAATATGGACACCGGCTCACTCTGGGCTGGAGGGCAACGAACTTGCCCACCAGTTCGCCCGAGAGATGGAACACCGGGTTGAGGAAGGTGAGCCACAGTCCATATTTAGTTACAGAGACATTACGAACCATTATAAGACGGAGAGGCGCCGTTACCCCGATCCTCACTAATCGCTTAGCAGAGAACAGCAAGCGATCTACAGGCAAATACAGGCAGGATCCTTCCCGCACCCTTACCTTCAAAACAAGATGAACCCGGAAATGTACGAGAAGGATTGTAACTTCTGCAAAACTCATTTAGGCACGCTCCAACACGTCATTGGAGTATGCGATTTCATCAAGGCGATCCCCCCACCTCTTAACTGCCCCGCTACCCTACCCCATCCCTCATCCACCCTTACCGAGCGATGGGAGACCTTGCTAACCAGCACCGCCCTGGAAGACCAGCTCGTCCTGATCTCCAGGGGCCAGGCGGCTAGGGAAGCATATGGGTCCCGTGAAGAGGGAACCACTTCCATCGACGGCGTCTAAGAAGATGTCGAGCTCGGCTCAATAAAGTTGTTTCTCTCTCTCTCTCTCTCATGTACCAGTCTTATGGCACTGTCTTCTCCTAGCCCCTTATGCTTGTTGGTAATTTTACGCAGAAGCCTAATGACTTCTTTTGACTTGTTAGAGATATGTTGTATCATTCTGCAATTAGATTCATTCGCTTGCAGGAGAAGTCCTAGCACTCTAATAGTCTCCACCTGCCTGATTGGTTCTCCATTCTAGGCGTATATGTCAATGCAGGGTTCTTCCTCTGGGATATATCCGTTCAGCTTGCGCCCACGCTTACTGCTCTGTAGTATCAATAATTCTGATTTTTTTTAGCAGAGCAGTTCAGTCCTATACCCTCAAGTATTGTTTCCATCACATAAATGCTTTCCTGTAGTTTGGTCTCTGTTTGTCCCATATTACCTTCGGCACTCCAGATTGTTATATCATCTGCATATATTGCAAAGTGGATACCCTCAATCTGCGCGAGACCTCGAGCCACTTTTGACATTGCGATTCCGAAGTTCCAGGGTTGTCGATTGGAGTTCGCCTAACCTGAGACAAGCAGAACGGCAACCGAGAAAGGCTTTGACTATATTGTGCAATCGCTTACCCTATCCCATCTCCGAGAGGATATCCAATATGGCCCTGTGCTTGATGCGATCAAAGGCCTTTTCTACATCTAGGCCTAGGAGAGCTCTCGTATGTAGCGGGCTAGCAAGAATAAGGTGATGTTTGATTAAAAGCATTGCATCTTGAGTCGAAAGTACAGGGCGGAAACCGATCAGGTTATGCGGAAGAACATTTCTGTTTTCTACATACTTAGTCAGTCTATTTAGTATGACATGCTCCATGGTTTTGCCCAGACATGATGTTAACGATATGGGTCTTAGGTTATCTAGATTGAGTTGCTTGCTTGGTTTGGGAATAAGAATTACGTTAGCAATTCTCCATTCCTTCGGATAATCACCGTTTTTCCAGAGTTCGTTGAAATACTCTGTTAAATATTCTATAGAATCATCATCCAGACTTTTCAACAGCCTATTGGAAATACCATCTGGACCGGCAGCGGATCTACTGTTGAGGGCGTACAGGGCTGCGCGACCTTCGCTTTCTGTGAAGTCTTGATCCATGGCTCACAGTCTTCCCCTGTATATTCAGGCTGGTCTGTACTTTCATTGCTATCTTTAAGTGGTAAATACTTAGCTGCGAGCCGATCCAGAATGGCCTCCTCCGTTGTGTCCCGACTTTCACGATGGACGAGTCGTACTACTGCTGCTCTCCTATTAGTTTCCATGTCATTCTCATGAAGCAAATGTCTAAGTAAGTTCCAATTTCCACCACGTTTGATTCGACCATCTATGAAATTACAAAGCTCATCCCATTGTTGTTTCTGTAAATTTCTGGAGTGTTCTTCTATCTCCCTATTCAAAAATGCTATTCGCTTTCTGAGTCTCCTGTTCAGCCGTTGCGTTTTCCATCTTCTTAACATAGATTGTTTGGCTTCAATCAAGTGTGCCAGCCTACTGTCCATCATTTCGATATCCTCCTCTGTGGTAAAATCCTTCGTGGCCGCCTTTACATCTTCCTTGAGCTGAGTGGTCCAAGTTTGGAGTGTTTTCTTTTGTCCTGTGTCTGTCTGAGCTCTGCTTTTCCTTGCTTTCCAAAAAAGATCCCAGTCAATGTAGTTAAAGTGCTTTATCTCTTTACTGGGTGTTTACAATAGTATTTGTAATATGTAATGATCACTACCCAGGTCTATATTGAAGTTATAATTTGATACAAAAGTTAGGTCTCGGGTCGCGTCCCTGCATGTAGATGTACCACACCTAGTGGGATAAGCTGGGTCAGTGATGAGGGAGAGATTAAGATCTGTAGCTAGGCGCCAGAGTCCATCCCCTTTCTCAGTATTCCAGCGATATCCCCAGGTTTGATGTGGGGTGTTGAAATCCCCTCCAATAATGAGTGGAGTGTGCTTAGTAACAGCCATAGTCTTATTGAGAAGTGCCCTGGAACTCTGTTTCATGTCTCTAGGGCTGCTATAAACATTGAGACAAAAAAGGCCGCGGCTACCCGGTCGCCGGAGGGCGAGATCAGGCCACTCGGCTGGCATGAACCGATGACAAGGATTGTTCAGAAGCGGAGGAAAGAATCCTTACAAAATATGGCCCCGCTGTTTTACACCCCAGTGCCTGAGTCGTCGTGAAGTGCTCGCCAGGCATACGCTGCTGCTCGTTCGCTGCATGGAGGGAAAATTCATCGTTTGAATATTTGAAGTCGTCGTTAAGAAACTGAATCCTGTATTCAACACGACGCTATTCAGTTTTTTTTCGTTTTCACTTTATTGAACATTTCAACGTCAATTCACACTCAAACAAGGAATGTATCAACGTTTTTGTCAAGAATCAATTCAAGCAGCATGTATAGACATAACTTAAAAAAAAACTTTTTTTTCACCACTTGGTGTAACGCAAAGGCTGCGATTCTTCAAAAACGATATGCACCATGAGATTTTCATAGCACGCTTGGGGAAGTAGCAGAGACGCAGTTGCCATTTTTAACAAGCACATGTAAAAAGAGGGAGTAGGACATACTTGGAAACCGCAACAAAGAGTCATTCAGATTGATGGCTTCACGAGAAAGTTAAGTCACTCGTCTTTTTTTTCTCTCAAGTGGGCGCGGTTTCGGGCATACAGCTAACCTCATCGCACCTCACAAGTCTCACAAGTTTGATTTGGTAAGCCAGAGGGAACGATTGCGACGAAAGAACCAGCCGATGGGTGGGCTCGCTTCCCATCGGCGTTATTTTAACGTGTCGTTGTTTATCTGGCTTTATTGTGATAGGATCACGTTGCAACGTCAGCGAAATGCTCGCTGCACTGAATTAGATTGGGCATGATGTGCTTCACGTTGCGTCATAGAATACGCGTCCTGTCTTTCTCATTCACACTACGAAATATTATAGCAAATACCAGGGGGGCTATTCTAGAGATCTTGGAATTCGTCCAGGTTGTCAAGTTCTGCAATGACAGCATCTTGAGCCGGTCAGCGAGGCTGTAGCAGACTTTTGGGCCAATCAGAGAGGCCGAAGCAAGTCCCTTTGGCCAATCAGGGTTGAGAAGACGACTAATTCGACAATATGGCGGAATTTCACGATGTCCAGAATAACATCCCAGAATCCGTTACTCTTGCACATCTGTATAAAGCACGCACACTTAATCTCAACCAAAGTCGTCAGCTGTCGACGCGGTCCGCGCTATAGGCTGGCAATTTCATGACGGGGCAGCTAACGTCACAGCCATGCCGAGCGAACACTGGCAGCAAGCATGCAATAGGAACGCCTGAGCGTTATAGCAGTTGTTTTTTCGTTTTTTTTTCAGCTTCCGACAAAACATGGCTGCTCCCTAGAAGCGCTGTAAATTCGGATTTGTACCAACTGTTGCGATAATAACCGTGCGCCACTTTCCTCTCAATCACGTCAATTGAATTCTGGGGTTTTACGGGCCAAAACCACTATTTGATTATAAGGCACGCCATAGCGGGGTACTCCGGATTAATTTTGACCACCAGGGGATCTTTACCGCGCCCCCAATGCACGGGACACGGGCGTTTTCGCATTTCGCCCCCATCGAAATGCGGCCGCCGCGGCCGGGATTTGATTGCGGGACCTCATGCTTAGCAGTGCAACACATATAGCCGCTAAGCCACCGCAGCGAGTTACATGCGCGTACTCGGCCTAAATTGAGAGGAAAAAAAGAGGAGGACACTTGAGGAAACCACCAGGAACGTGTATACAGTGGCGGCAGTTTGACATTTTTAACACGGCAGTTAACATTTCAGGTTGCTATTACTGTTTGAGAGCGGTCTATACGGGCTCACGCTGAAAGCTCCAGTTACTGGAGTGTAATTGCACCCTGTATCAACACTGTCATGGAGGCTTTCCCGTTCGCAATTGCCTGGTAATGGGAGTGAAGTGCCTTAAGCGATATGCTGTAAAAGTGAAGAGAGGTCACTGAGGCTTTTGACGTTAGCCGAGCTGAAACCGCGGTCGCACTGGCATCTTTACAACAATGAAGAGTCATGGCAGAAGCCATAAAACTGCGGCTGGTAGAGATGACAGCAGGGCATGTTGGTACGGATGCACTGCAGCCAGCAGTTTGTATAAAGGCTGATAGAGAAGATAAGTGCAAGAAGAAGGTAAAGACGCGTAAGGAAGAAATCACGTAGCAAATCTGAGGCAGTACACGTAACGATTAGTCCGTAAGATAACGCGTCCTTCAAAAATAGACGGGATTCACTGAGCCTTTTGTCACTCGACTCTTTCCTTTTGTAAGTACAACGCACACACTTCCGTCATGGTTAAAAACCTTAAATTGAACACAAACACATCCACATGAACACCGCGTACTGTAGACTTTACATTTAGTATGCTCAATGTTTTTCAGAGCTGGTGTAAGCACACGGACAACGTTACCAGCCTTTACATTGACGTACACTACAACTGCGGTTCAAGTATACGATAGTGGGGTGATAACTACTCTCGGCGCTTTGCGACGGGGCCACGTTACAAAGCGCCGTAAGCGCACACTTTGGTCTATCTGAAGAGGCATGTGTTGGTTTTTGTGCCTGGTCTTGTCACACGCACGGCGATAGTCGGTCAAACGCGTGGTCTCTTCCTCACCCAGCGAGCACCGAAAAAGAAAGCAGAAAGCAAGACAACAGGTGGAAAAAAAAAACATTCGTGAAAGACAACCGTTAGAGTTCTTGCACTCTCAAAGCTCGCAAATATCAACGACTCTTGGTGCCACACGTCATTCGACAGTGTAAACGCAGACGTCAAACCTCTTATACAACTTCAACTCGGCACCATGAGGACCGCAATACTGCTTTAACACGCACTGGGTACGTTTTCCCGGCACGCCCTGAACTCACTGTAGCCCGACATCCCTCGCTGCGTCTCTACACCAGCGACTAAACGGGTGTCACAGGTGGAACACACGCACGCGCTCACGCACACACACACGCATACTCGCACGCGCGCAGACAAAATCAATGTGCACATTGCAACACCTGTGACGCGTCAGTGGAGCAGGCAGGGCACTTATTATTTTTTCTTTCTTTCTCAGTGCAGCACCAGGGCTCAAGTTCAGTGTCGAGGAAAATCGGTGGGGCACGACCGTCTGATCCACGGCGTGCGGTCGTCTTTGGGGTGGCGCAACTGTGCGTCGGCGCTGCGCTCGTCGGGCTGGGGTTGCACGCGGATTCAGTCAGCGCCGCTGGAGGTAGCGCAGGAGAGCCGGGAACGCCGTGGTCCCGTCTCGTTATCTTCGCCGATTCAAGCGAGCCGGTCAGAATGCGCCGGTGGCTCCGTCACACCTGCGTGCTCGCCTTGAGCGGCGACGAGTTCTTGAAGCTGAGCCGGAACGAGTGCCGCATGGACACTATGATGGTCGAGTTGTTGTCTTCCTGCTCGTACGAGGCGAAGCGGCTCTTGGGCGGCTTGTAGCGATGGCCACCGCAGGTGCAGCGAGTCGCGAACTCGCGCTTGAAGCGCTCCTGTGGACACGAAGGAGGGAGTGGTTGGGAGGTGTTGTGAAGGAACAAAAAAAGAAAGAGCGACATTTTGGTTGGGTACGCCGAGCACAACAACGAATGAAAAAGGGCAAGGTTCCGTCAGGTTGAAAAAAAAAGAGGCAACAGTTGTTCTATAAGCGGCGTAAATATGCTGCTGTACGGCCGCTTCCTTTGTCAACATGCGAAAACCATTTCACTATTTTTTGACGCCGCACTCCATCGCATGCCATGCGAACACCGCGAGCAGAAAACGTCAGTGGAGTGCTCACGCTTGATCCGCTGGCTGACTTGTTTGGACGGAATAGAAAATATCGGCACCTATATTATGCCGCTGGCTTCTCCGTAGCGCTTAATCTCCGTTCAGTGGTTAAAGTATGACGAAATAAGGTGATATGACAGCCATTCCGGCGATAAGCAGCGATGCGCTGATCCTCTCGCAACATACCTGGTTATCGTGTTTCGTGCTTCCCTTTCGTGTTCAAAATTACCGGATGACTGGAAGACAGAATGACTGTGGGACCTATTTTTAAGAAGGCCGATCAACTGTCCTTTTTTTTAGAAAATTATCGTCTAATCTCACTAACGTGAGCTTGCTGTAAGCTAAATGAGCACATTATTGCAAAAAAGCATCAAATTCGTTTCTTTAATAGAATAGATTTTTAACGAACACTCAACGCGGTTTTAGAAAAGGATCTCCCAGTTACGCAATTAGTCACCGTAATTCACTATCTTGCATCTCCTATTGATAATAACAACCAAACTGATATAACCTTTTTAGGTTTTAGTAAAGCTTTCGATAAGGTGCCTCACGATAAACTAATACTTAAGCTCAAAACTACGACGAAATTCCCTAATTACATGCTTCTTGGATCGCAGAATATTTCCCCACTAAAACAAGTTACTAACTACAAATATTTAGGCATCACCCTGTCAAGCAACCTATCCTGGTACTTTCAAGTTAACAATATAACTGCCTCCACCTTTCGCAAATTGTGTTATTCTTAAATGCAAACTTAAAGAGCCTTCACCATCCCTCTAACTCCTAGCTTATTATTGCCTAATTCGGCCAAAGCTCGAGCACGCCATGCATTGCCTGGGACCCGTACACTCAGGGCAACATAAACAGCCTTGAGCAACACAAAGGCAGGTTGTTGTTCGGTTTATGCAGGACAAATTTTCAACCCTCGGCTGTCCTAATGAACTAATGAGGTCTAATGACACTCCGTTACTTGAATTGCGTAGGGCAAAATTACGGTTGCAATTTATTTACCAGCTCCTCAATAACCAACTAGCACACGACCCCACAATGTATATAAATCCCGTAGATGTGACCAATTCAGCATAGAAATGCTTTAACCCCTTATTTTGCCAAACTAACAAATTTAGCTATTAATTTCTTCCGTGCACCATCGATGATTGGAATCCCTTTGCTTTGTGACAATACTATTTGCCCTTTTGTATTTTTGTGTTTACGTTTTGTTCATTGTTTTGCTTATTGTGCCCTTCCTACATAGACCTCACGTCCGATGTATGTATTAAATAAACAATCAAAATAATAAAGCGTTTTTTTTCAACCTGCGTCATGTAGATGACACGTTCCGCTATTGCAATACGTACCACAAGGTAATTGGTTGCTTAATTAGTTATTTTTAGTAATTAGTCAATTGTGCAGTTAGAGTTCTGCAAATTATGTCCGCCTGTCTGAGTAATTCAGCTCAAGGACAGGAATTGTGCCCACTGAACATAATTACACTTGTCGCTTCGCAGCCCTTGTTTTTTTCACGTGACGTCGAAAATAGGACGAATTTCGAGTTTGTATAGTTGCACCTTACAAAAACCGCTTAAGTAAATGAGTATTACGGACACTCTACCGACTCAATAGACAGGCCACCTCTGTCTATCTGGAGGCTCAGAATTAATAAATGCAAGAAGGTCCTCGCTATCGATGTTACTAGCGGAAGCGCCTGGGATACGTTGATGAAAATTACGCAGCTAGATGACCTCAAAGTGCGCTGCCACATTCCACAGAACTTGGAAAACACTGCAGGCGTGGTTTACAACATCAATTTCTCAAGCTGTGACAGTTACCTGCCTATTTTTATCAAAACAACGACAGGCAGCATTGCCATAATACAAACTGGTCGTATTGGTAAATCAACTTGCGTGAATCTCCTCTTGAAAGGTACCATCGCACGTGAAGGTCGGCCATTTTCACCATACGGTAGGGCCTTTCGTGCCCAAGCCCCTACAGTGTCGGAATTGTAAGAGAATTGGAGACGTGAGTGTTGTTTGTAAGAATCCAGGCATATGCCCACGGTGTTCCGAGTCACATTGCTCTGACACTTGACATGCAACGGACTTCAAGTGCTCCAACTGATCAGTGCTCCAACAGTGATCACGTTCCTACTTATTTGAAGATCAAGGGAGTTGCCAAGTATCTACCTACTGCCCTCCACAGAACAGGCTGGACGAAGCCCAGGCCACCCATCATTCCTAGAGAATCAGATTCGAAATGCATTGCAAGAGGCAATGTTCACTTTTAGATCTTCTACAAAGAATACAGAATACGGGGGTGAGTTGGAAAGGCTTCGAGCGATTCGCCGACGAGCAGAAAGAAGATACAGGCACACAAAACGTATTCACCATCTGAGGGAGATGAGGCGGATCCAAAAGAAAATCCAGCGCCGCATCGCACGTTACAATCTCAAAAGTGGAAATCCTTTTGCGAGTCTTTGGATCCTTGTAAGCCTCTGCCCCATATATGAAGATCTCTGCGTGGCCTACAATCATCTCGGCAACAGCGCCACCCTTTTAAGTATCTTTCCCTGTATCAAGGACGACGTGAGATCGACGTCGCTGATGACTTCTGCGCGAGAATTGCTGGCTTGCCGTCACTGCCTGCATCAACATAACGTGACGTTGCGGCCTCCTAGGACCCCTGGATGGATCTCATGTTCTCTATGAAGGAGCTAGAAGCTGTGCTGGTGACTTGTAGGAAGGCATCATTGCCTGGGCCCAGCGGGCTAACATACAAGGCACTTGGAAACTTTGGACAAAAAGCCCGCAGTGTACTCTTGAAAAGATACAATGAATCCAGGCACGAAGGATTGATTCCTTGTCAAGGGAAGGTCAGCCACCTAGTACTTTTTTTAAGAGTTCTAAATCTCCATTACATTTGGCATCGTGCCGTCCCATCGCTCTTGCCAGTTTTGTTGGGAAACTAATGGAAAGGATGGGGTTTACACGTCTTGAATTGTACTTAGTGCATCATGAGGTATATCCGAATGCAACGGCGGGCTTCCAGCGTGGTCGGTGATCCATCGATAACGTGCTTAATTTGGTAACTTTTATCTAACATCAAAAGAGCATGAAAGGATTTACGGTCGCGATGTTTTTGATGTCGAACGCGAATATCATAATGTAGCACACCAAGTAACCCTCGATGCTTTGACTGATGTGGGCATCGGTGGCCGTGCACTGCGCTGGATTCACAGGATAGATCTTTCTTCGTGCTTACACAGGATTGAATGAGATCCCACCATCAAACTAGCAAAGGTGTGCCGCAAGGCGAAGTGTTAAGCCTCACGCTCTTCAACGTAGCACTATTGGGCTACGTTGGATCATTGCCAAGGACGGTCGAGATAACCATCTATGCAGAGGATATCTGCATCTGGGCGTCCAGCGTGATATGTCCGCAGATATGAGCGAGGCTGTAGGAGGTGGTCTCACAGACGTCTTCTTACCAGCAAATCAAAGGTCTGGAACTCTCCTCAGAAAATTGCCGATTAGTCTCACTCACACACAAAACAACGAGTCCGTATGTTATACGCATATACCGAAAAATAATTGTTTATGAAACAAAGCTCCGTTTTCTTGAAGTCATCATCGACCGTGATTTGTCTAGGACGCCACATATTTCATACATGAAAAAGAGGTTGGCTACAATAGCCCATGTATTCAAATTTGTTAGTGGAAAGTCTTGGGGCGCATCTCTGCAACTGATGCTACAGCTGTCACATGCATTATTTATGTGCTTCCTAAGAGACAGCCTGCCCCTGTTAGGAAGCACTAGTAAAATGAACATTCGCACACTCCATAGTATATAAGGCCAAGTTCTACGGATGTGCCTCGGCCTCCCTAAGTGTGCAATTCAGAGCAGCCACAATCGCCGTAGCGCGTGACCACACTTTAGCAACGTACATTGCAGTAGACGCTCTAAGAGTGCACATTCGACATGTCCCAAGGACACCGTCTCACCATCTGGCTTGCCTGCCAACAAGTAGGCCGCATACGAGATTGAACCGTACCGTGACTACTCACGGAGCATCGCTGCTATCGAATTACGTCCCAGAAGCATGGCCTTCGTTGCCATGGTCACTGCATTCGCCTCGAGTATACCTTACCATTCCAGGCATCAAGAAGAAGGCACAAATACCGTCAGCAGCACTGAAGAAGGCACCATTATTGGTATTACATGAGGTCCACAGCGATCGCTTACATGTTTACACCGAGTGGTCGGTCATCCAATCCAGTTCAACAGCTGCAGTATTTGTCCGAGCTAAATCTGCAGTGGTAAAATTCTGGACATCGCACTTGACATCTATGACGGCTGTCGTACTTGCGGCTCTGTGTGCAGAGATTCAATAGATTCATCAGCAAACGTTTAAGAAATGTTCCATCTTCTGCGATTCCAAGGTCCCCCCCCCCCCCCCCCCCCGAGTTCGCTCTCTGCATTACGCCATGGAACCTACGAACGACTTGTCCCGCACACACGTGAAAGTTACCATCGGGCACTTGAGAAAGCACACGACACCGTATTTCAATGGTTGCCAAGTCATTGTGGTATCTTCAGAAATGAGCAAACGTACCCGCTCCATATTCACATACCAGTGACGATTTTGTCGCTATCCCCTGTCAAGAACAGACGCAGCGGGAAAGCTCCGTGCGCTTGCTCGCGAGCTCATCTTGGTCCAGTGGAATTCGGCAGGCATTAAAAACCAGCGCCTTTGTTCCCTAGATCCTGATCTAGAGTCTTCCATATGGTTTACCACGACGGGAGGTAGCTCTCATCTGTCACCTATGGCTTGGAGTAGCTTTTACCAATGCGTACCCTTGACTCAACCGAATGGCCACAAGTCCAGATTGTGAATATTGCGGGTGCAGAGAAACGACAGCGCACCTTATGTGTGATCGTCGTCGTTTCAGTGCACAAAGAAAAGTACTCAGCAACACGCGCGAAAGGATTCATAACCGTCCCCTCACGGAGCTGAGAATTCTTGGACCATGGTCCCAGCCGACGTCGGCTCCAGCTGCTTTAAAAGCGCTAGTGTGTTTTTTTTTGTTTTTTTTAAGCAACGAGGCTGATCGACAAACTATATTGTGTGCCGAACGGATGCGTTCTTTCTTTTTAATCTTCTCTTGTTTTGTCATCTTTTCTGCCCTTACACCACTCCCCTGTGCAGATTAGCCAGCCGGACACTGAGTCTAGTTAACCCCTCTGCCTTTCACCTCTTGTTTTCATTCCTTCCTTCTGATATATATTGTTTGATATTATACCACCTGGCATTATACAGTATACTTCCATCCAACGCAGCTAGGCGGCCCTGTGGAACACGCTCCACCGTTTTAGCAGCGCATAAACCAGCGGAACTAACGAAGGCGCTAAAAAAGAAATATTTGTTAAAATGAAAGAGGCGCGCGTTTTCTTGTTTTATTAAAATGAGCATAAATATCAAGCGCGACTGGCCTCTCGAGGTACTTTGCGTGTGTTCGTGGGCTTCTTTCAAGCTCGGAAAAACACTTATGTAGCTCGTATTGAGCAACAGAAAGCTGTTTCGGGAGTTTTTCATGTTGCTGTACATTTTTTTCATTGACACCTTAATCTAATTATAATATTTGAGAAGTTGATGAATTAATTAAGACTAATTATCTGATTGGGCGGAACAAAAATAATTTAAGTATCTCCAAGCGACGGCAAACAACATTACCTTCGTTATGTCCAGTTACGAAGCATTCGCATATTTTTAAACTCAGGCTGAAGTTAGCAGGTACACCAGATTAGATAGATGGATGGATGGACGGACGGACGGACGGACGGACGGATGGACGGACGGATGGACGGACGGATGGACGGACGGATGGACGGACGGATGGATGGATGGATGGATGGATGGATGGATGGATGGATGGATGGATGGATGGATGGATGGATGGATGGATGGATGGATGGATGGATGGATGGATGGATGGATGGATGGATGGATGGATGGATGTGTGTCTGCCAACAGCCCAGAGGCCTCAGAGACAATACAGAACGTCCTCTACAGCAAAACTATTCCAATCTGCTTTATTCCAATCTCCTGGCGTCCAATTTACGTAACCTCCGACGCGAGCACCGAGCGGTGTCCCGCAACATTGCCTGAATAGCAAAAATCAAACGCTCTCCTCGTTTGAAGGAAGTCACCTTTGTTTGCTGTAAAAACGAATAACATTACCTACATTGAGCCGCTTTTCATATCTAATTGCCTGACAAGAGGCGAGGTGCAAACTCAAGTGGAGAGGGATTCAATTTGTCCGAGCCAGCTCAGTGGCTATGGATAAACGGATGACGAGGGGTGCGTCAACGTCTACGATTGGCCCGCTTTCCTTTACTTAGCTTGCAGTGACTGGTCGAAAATCTCGGCGGCGTGCAACGACAGGTTAAGAATGCCGCTAAAACGGATCCTCATCAAACAAGAGTTAGCAGAGTGATGCCGTATACGTGTCAAAAGCGCTCGAGAACGTTATACTGCCACGCAAAAAAGGTTTATTATGCGCCAATCATGCTCCCCGGCAGGTGCGAGTAGCCCGTGCCTGAGTGATCGGCGGGGAGCCATCTTCTATTCCTTTCGGAACCGGGCAGTCTACGGCTATACAGAAAAAAAAAGGTTTTGTTCGGCGCATTAATTCATCTTGGACGCGTACGCGTCACTTCCACGCTGTGAGTTTTCCCGGTTTTGTGACGTGGTGTGAAAGAAAGGCGAAGTGGGCGCAGCCCGACAACTTTTAGCCAATTGCAGATGGCTAATGGCAAAAAAGCGTCGAACCAGAAATATTTTTTTTTTTGTTAGGCTTAATCATGCATAATCAGTGTGTACACGCCATATCAGATGTGGAACTATCGCAGTTTCCGCGACGTCGCTTGACAGACAAGGGAAGTGGGGGTGGCCCAAAAATGCTTTGACTAATCGTGAAGGGCTGGTTGCAGAATTGAAATAGGAGTGTTTCGAATAGCTTTACGTTAAACGCTCGTGGTGCACAATATATTTACACCAAACAATAAGATAACATTTCGACAGTGATTTATTATACAGTGAAAGATGTACCACCGTTATTTAATATAAGCAATGCACTAATTTCTACATGATATAGTTGAGAAATTATGAAGCAGAAACGAAAGCACGGATAAGCAGGTTCATATAAAAGTATAATTGCGCAATAACAGTGCGTCGTACGTTTGTTGCCTAATAGTAAAAAAAAAAAAAAAACTTTGCGGATCAATTTGGAGTGAAACACGTTGTGGGGCTAGTTGGTGCATAGCTTTCAAAAAATTAAGCGCCAACGGTAACGGCACACAAAGAAGGAACAAAAGACAGGACAAGGCGCTACTTGCAACTGTTTATAATCAGCCACCTTTGACTTCAATAAACAGTTGCAAGTAAGGCTTTGTCCTGTCTTTTGTTCCTTCTTTGTGTGCCGTTACCGTTGGCGCTTCATTTTTTGAAAACTGATGAATTTATGCGCTTGAGTTGAATCCTCCGCACACACAACCTCCACCAAGAAGCATAAAACAACGGTAAAGTCGACATTTTTGTAGTAAACTTTGTAAATGTGTAACTGTGAAGGCACAGTAATTCGTGGTTTACGTGCACGGACTGTGGCTTGCGGGCCAACCAGGGCTATTTGGCCGCGCGCGTTCTGTACATAATGCTTGGTTACAAAGCCCACTTTATTTATTTATTTATTTATTTATTTATTTATTTATTTATTTATTTATTTATTTATTTATTTATTCATTTATTTATTTTTAATCTTTCATCCATGCAATGTGCTTCATTTTGCTGTGCTTGCTGTCTCGTTTTGCGCTAGGCGTTCGGATATAATGATTCGGCATTTCTAATCTTTAGTAATAATTTATGCCCTATGCTTGTACTAATCACAGTGCATCGATGTTTAATGACCGCGAAGGCAAGCACCCAAGGGAAAGGCACATTGAGATTTTGCTCTTTAAGCGAAAAAAGCAAAACATACACATCAGGATTGCTTTCTTGTTTTGTCTAGCCGTTAGTCCCTTGAATGATGAACAACATCATTTGCTTATTGCGCGCAATCGTCATTTAGCTTTCCGCTATGGTGGCAAAAGCTATGGAGACGACCGTACAGTCATTATCTCGAGACCGAGGGCGCACTTCGCCCGGGGCAATTTGAGACCTCGATGTGGATGCAAAGTTCGCCTGCAGAAAGATCAGACACCACTTGCGCTGCAGAGAGCTCAAGAAACTGTAGGAGGGGAAAAAAAAAAAGATGCACATGGTGGCCGCTACACATAGCTTGCCGAAAAGGGTCCCCTGAAAGAGAGAACAAGTTAAACATATACTTTGCGCACGTTTTGGTTGCCTGCCAACAACGTGTGTCACATAAATTATCGTGTTTCAGTGCGGTCGATTCCGTTTTTTCTTTCATCCTTGGGCAAACATGCAAGTTTGGAAGGGAAGCGAAAGGAAGCGCCGTTCGTGCGTGTTGCATGAGGAGAGAAGGCAGGTTGGAAAAGGGAGCCTGCACCGTTCATGGCTTTTTTTTTCTTTGATTTCGCTGGAGTCCTTCCTAGCGATCCACGTACCTGTGTGGTTTGCCCGACTATAGCCATCCCGTGTACAGAAAGTAGCTGCGCCTGCAGGCTCAAAGCTCGCCCTCACTTCTCACTCTGCTAGGTTTGCGGGGAATGATCTGGACAGAGAAAAGAGCCCGCACGGGCAGAGGTGGCGTTACAGGAAGGGAAGACCATGCTGCGACCGAAGGCAACCTAAGAGCGCCGGCGTGCTTGCTTAAGAGTAGCAAAAAATATAATGACAAAGAATAAAAAAAAGACAGCGGGACAGGGGGCGGGGGGAGGGGGACAGGACAAGCAGCTAAGGAGGACGGAACCATCGCACGTTCAGTGCTATTTGTCAGCGCTAATGACATTATCCAGTCGTCGCCTGCACGGCCCGCCTATTGTTCCTGCATTAGCTCGCCGCCGTTGGACAGTTTCTTTCGTGACCTTAAGTTATAGTGCTCCTTGCGGGCTATTCCACGAGGACCACACTCGTCATTATTTTTTTTTTTTTTGGTACTCAATAAGGCACTTTGGTGGTCGATCGGGATTTTTCTTCGTTTTCCGCGCGAACACTAATTCGTTTATCGTGAACTAAATTGCTGCGATACTGTGACCCTTGTGCGCCAGATTATTTGCCACGGCCATTAGGGTCATCACCAAGGCAAACTCGCAAAGGCTAGACGTTTCGATCTGTTGCTTGTAGTCGTTTGCCATCGTAAAAGAAGATGCTAGTTCTACGCATAATGCGAATGTATACGCCAGAGAGACGGCGCTTTCCCGCCACATTTCAGGCATTGCGGGCACCGGATCCCACCAAGGTACGCGCTCTGTTCATCCTTCGCGGACGCCTTTCGTTTGCTGTCACGATCGGTCAGGGCATGTTTGAAACGAATTTCTATTTTTTTCCCGCAACAAACACATCTCGCACAAATGTCCCCTTAGTCTCGGGCAGGTGTCGCAGGGGGCCAGTGATTTCATTCTTAGAACCGTTCGATATCGGAGATTGTGTTCAACAGGAATCAACTGCCATTCGCAGCAACAAGCGCTGGCAAATTGCGAGCGCGAAGGAGACAAAGATGGCGAGTTCTTTATTGAGAAGCAGAGAACTAGAGATCGGGAACAGAAAGGCCAATAGGGGAATAGGACGAGGCCGGAACACGGATATATTATTTCTAAAGCGGCCCAGATAATAAGCAAGTGCTTCATCATACTAAGAAAAAATCTGTGAGAATTCGGCACCTGCAGTCGAATTCACATTCGCTATATCGCCATTGGCTGGCGCCCATTCCTACGCGCCACTCCTGCATTGCGTACGAACTTTTTTGCGAACACGGGCCCGGAGTTACAAGCAGGATTGAGATTATTCAGGCAATATGCAAGCAGAGTACAGGCACGATGCGAGTACTTTTCTCGCTACAAAAGCTCACTTGTTTTCAAAACATTTCTTACGGAACAGCGGTTCCTCAATGGCCAACGTTTAGACTTTCTGGCTGACTGCCTTCACTGTATTGCAGTTTGGACATCACGATTCGCTGGTGCCTGTTCTTAAAGGGACGCTAAAGAGAAACATTAAATCTGCTTATAGACGTAGCATATATTGAACGCTCCCTTTTTCCCGTTAATTTCGCAAAAATAGGTTACATATTAGGAGAGAAAACGAAGTTGAAGGTTCCGTTTAGAGAATTTTGCGCCAAAGCCCCAGCGCCGCTAATACGTCAGTGTGACGTCACGGATTTCAAAGTATTTCGACGTCATAGATTTCAAAGTACTCGGTAATGGTACCCGAAACTTGCCATGTTGAAACTTTGGCTCTTTTAGATCACGCTGTAATCCATTTTTTTTAGACCCAACCAGACTCCGTCAAAATCTGTGACGTCACGGCGGGCTGGTACGTGAACCCATTTTTCCTTGAACCCATCTTTCCTTTTCGCAACTTCTCTGGCGTCTCCTCTCGAAGAGCGCTGTTACTCGGTGTTGTAGAAGGGTTATTTACGAATCCAGGTGAAGTATTTTTTTTTTCTGTTTAGGGTCCCTTTAAGGATCGCTCAAGCGTACGCGAACTACTTTATCAATGAATATGGGTCCAGTGCCCCCCCCCCCCAAGTTCCTATTCACAAAAGCTTCAGTTACGTGAGTGGCGTTTTTGTAACTGGCCGGTGAAGCGAGGCCGCTCGACGAGAAGCAGTCTAGGCGATGGCGAGGCGAAAGCCAGAGCACAAGAAAATTGGGAGTGGCGCTTATGCGCGAGAGAACTTTGCTGCGTTCAGCTCAAGAGCAAAGCGGTTTGATAAACAGTGCGACACAAGTCTGGACCATCGGGCAGGCTGATCACTTTGAATAGTTGTTATACAAGGTGTTTTTTTAGACGATACTGATACTTTTAATATAAAAAAGGTTACAAGCGCAGCGAACGTTGGCGTTCTTGCGGACGAGTTCCTAGGCGAGGCGGACACGCTTTGCCGCTAATAACGTGAGATTCAGAAGACAAATTCACAAAAATGTCGTAATTAACTTCTACATTGGTTGCTTAGGGGCCATTGTTTATATGACGAAATTGAAGGCAGTCACATTTCAATGTAGCCTCCTTTTATTTTAAACCCTGAAAATGGCGCCTAATTCGAGTTATTTATTATCATCGAATTTCAACGGTAAATCCGGGCGACATCGAAATCCTGCGCCTTGGTAGCGTAGCGAAGGGCGGCCCCGCTGTCAAGCCCGACCGAAACACACCGTGACGACAAGCGCGAGGAAGACTGAAACCGAACGTCTGGGCCAGTCGCCGCAGCTACGTTTTCTTCTCTATTGCCGCAAGAGTAGAACGGGCATTCTACTCTCTCTCTGAAGGGGAGAGTGAAAAGCACATTTCACTCTCTCCTTGGTGAAAGAGTGAACAATGCATTTCACTCTCCTCGACATTTTGCGAGAGTAAAACGACGCTTTGAAGAGTGAACCGGCCGCTTCACTCCTGCGATATCCTTCCTAGTTTTTAGAGTGTGCCTGGCAAGCGTGTGCGGCCACGTGTCGGGTCAGCCCATGACGCGCCGTGCTGTCACTCAGACTTCGCCCCGCACCTCTTGTTGCCGTTCGACGCGCAGCGGGACGCGCTCAGTCTAGATACTGCCTCGACTGAGCTCTGGAACTTGATGGATGTCTCGAATTAGCTGCAATTTTGAAGATCTTTAGAAAAAATAGGTGCGCATAGAGATGTCGCCAGCTACAAATTTGCCATTGGGACAACTGTCCCCAAGGCACTAATAAAACCAAGTTAAGTATAATGAATTGTGCGTAATTAGACTTGTGGAGCTCAGCGTTCAATTGTGTCCGCCTCGCCTAGGAACTCGTCAAAAGAAACGCCACGTTCGCTGCACTTATTACTTTTTTATAACAAGACTATATTGTTTAAAAAAAAGCTGTCTGTATATACTGCCCGTTGCTCATGAAAAATGGGACAGTAAATTAAACTAGACGGCTAGAATCGTCATAGCTGATGCA
The DNA here is from genome assembly GCF_038994185.2 of Dermacentor albipictus. NCBI lineage: Eukaryota > Metazoa > Arthropoda > Arachnida > Ixodida > Ixodidae > Dermacentor > Dermacentor albipictus. The sequence continues at coordinate 43,059,833 of NC_091821.1, forward strand.
ACCTGACATGCAACCTGTACTTGTATAAGGCCTGCATGCAACTCGGCGCAAATGTTTAAAACAGCAATTCATTTGGAAGGAAGCGATGAGCGGTACTCACGTTGTAGATGGCATAAATGAAAGGATTGTAGCAGGAGTTACTCATAGCCAGCCAGTGCGTACAGAACCATATGATGTTTATGTACTTGTACCTGCATGGAACATGGAACGCAGTGGCAGCTTTAGAGGATGGAACACACACACACACACACACACACACACACACACACACACACGCACGCACGCACGCACACACACACACACACACACACACGCACGCACGCACGCACACGCACACGCGCAGACACACACACGCACGCACGCACGATCAGTCGACCTGACAATGGTACGCGGACCTTAACGGGGCTTTCATGGCCTTGGTACACTTGCAGTGCGACCTCGAGCTCGGAGCTGCGGCACACGGCCGGTTTGTGGAAAAAGCACCACCTGCACCTTGTGCGCTATGAAAGCGCTGCTGGTGTTTCCACGATTCACAGGCCTTAACGTAACCTTTTGAATGGCTCTACTGTGTATGTGCTGCTGGCACGTTTAAGTGGTCAATGTGCAGGCCGTAATTTTCACTCAGCGCCTGGAGAAGCATGCCTGGCGATCATTCAGGCTAAGACCTCGGGCTTTATTGTTAAGGTTTGTATCTTCCTGTCTCTCTCTTTTAACAAGGCTCTCAACGCGCAAATGCTTGGCGCCGGATATCATCACTGCATCAGTGAGCCCTCCGTTATTCTCTGCAAGAAATGACTACACTTGCTCGCGACGCGCGGCTATTATCTCTAGATTGTTCCTTCGTGCGCACGGCTTTCTCATCTGGTTTTCCTGCTACTAAACGACAGAAAGCTGAGCTAGCTGGTAAGGATTCATTATGCAAAATATAAGTGAGGTGTGCAGACAGGACACAAGAGTAGAGAAGTGGACGACGTTCGTGTTGTCCACTTCTCTACTCTTGTGTCCTGTCTGCACGCCTCACTTATATTTTGCATAATGTTTCCTGCTACTGTGGGGCATGTACGCAGGTGTCTGCATATAGGCCCTAATGGCGACAAGATAAACTCAGTCCGTATACAGCGGTACATTTGTTTCTCATATGTGCCCCTATGACAGCGTTCGTCCATATTTGTACTGGACATATTGTAATAATATGTACAGTATGTGTGTACAATATGTATTTGTAAAACATATTGTAGCGGATTTGTTTGCCCAGATTCTGCGTGAGTGGCGATCAAGAAGAAAATGTTCCGAGACATACAACATGCGAAGGGCTCCCTGTCGGCCTGGAATCAAATCCAGGTAGCTCTGCCTTTGTCATGAAAAATACGTGCAATACATTATATATATATATATATATATATATATATATATATATATATATATATATATATATATATATATATATATATATATATATATATATACATATATATTAGAGAGAGAGAGGCGCCGCGCTCCAGAAATTCCCGTCGACAAATTATGGCCTAATGTCGAGTTGTTGCATTCTGCCCAAGTTGCTTTTGTTGTTCATGGTTCGTCTTTTCCACTCCCATCCTCTCCTTTCATTAAATGCCTTGAATTATGAGTAACAGAGCGAAATTTTGTCAATTTTTTGTGACACAATACGGATGATGTGTTCGTGATACCCGTGAGGCCACACTGAAATAAGCTTCTGTCAGGCAGGGTGCATTCTGCAAGTTTCCACCTAGTGGACATGTCCATTTCGTGTTCTGAAACTTTGTTCACAGAAACTCCTCCGGGATTTGTCTAAGTTTAGTAAGCATTGTGTCGCTTGCTCCTCTCTACTGCGAACTGCGACGCAAGGTGAATCGACGACGCAAGCAAACTTATATGATTTTAAAATGTTTGCATAATTCAACTAGGTAATTGACCAATTAAGCGGAACATAAAAAAATACTCTAAGATTGCTACACGACGGCAAGCCATATGCCGTTGGTTTCATTCAGCTGCGGCTAACCACTTTTTTTTTTAAATCCTTGGCACAAGTTACTTGAAACACCGTGAATATGAAAAAGTCCGTTTTTTTTAACAAATTCGTTCAAGACTCTTGAACAAAATTGCAATATTTCGAACTAAAGCTGATCGACTCAATTACTAATACTGTGTCACGTTGCGAGGTCTTTTACGGCACGTATTGTGAATTACGCACAATCAGGTGATGACATGCTGGATGGTTGTGCGCACTTACTTGTCAATCTTGGGGAACACTTCCCGGAGAACATTGTAGAGCTGGTAAGGAAGCCAACAGAAGGCGAACAGCGCCACGATGACAAACAGCATCTTGATCACCTGCGTTATAGAAAGAGATAACAGATCGATAGTTTCACTCGGCACGTCGATATAAACAAGCGGGAAACAGACGCGAGAAGAATTTGAATTACGCGCACCCTGTTGCTCTCGTCGCGAGTCAGCTCTGACAGCGTGCCATGACAGCGCACTTATTCCAACACTTGTGCGAGTCGCTGGTGTTGACACGGTACGTTTGTGCAGGCAGACGCCCGCAGAGTTAGCGAAATATTGACTTTTGGTATACTGAAAGATGTGAGAAAAGCATGGAAAGAACCTAACTTGCTTAACGAAGGCACGCAAATCCACGCAAAGTGTAGAAGTGCCAGACGCGCGAGCTGCAGAGGTTGTACTGAGGAAGTGAAACAAATGCAATGAAGACATTCGTGCACTGAATCTCTCTTTTTTTTTACCCTTGGTGTACATAACAGTGCACTCAGGTGAACCGATTGGTGCTTCAGCCGTGGCGTCAGCCAAACACTCGACGAATCTTAAGTGATTCATGGCGTCTTTAGTGTGTTGTTAAGCGATTCTCTCTTCTGATCACCATAATGTAGCATATCTGTCTTGCATTGTAGCGAGCTTTGTATGCACGTAATCATACTTGTTTATTGCGATAGCAACTATAGGGGCACTCCAGGCGAATTTTCGCCGTCGCCATGATGTATGTTCCGTATAAAGTTCAAGTACGATAAGATCCCATATGGCTCCCCACGGCACCCTATGCTGTAGGCACGAGGTTAAGCGTCGGACGGTGAGCAAAAAAGGACGACGCCTTTATGCGGACCGTCTTCGATCCCGCTCGCCCAGTGTTGTGCGCGCGATGCGAAGGGAAGGGGGGGGGGGGAGGAAAAAGCAAATCTTCAGCGGTTACAAAAGTTGCATGAGCCGAGATGGCTTGCGACTTCGTGTCGAGCCGTGTTCTCGCGGGCCTGGTGTTGCAGGTCGCGTAATCGCAAGTTTGGAAGACGCGTTGAAGTTACAGGTAGCAGGAAGCATTCGCTCGCCGCTGCTGCCGCTCTTAATCGCACCCGCAATTCCGACATCGAGTGGCCACCGTCATCGAGTCAGACCTTTTCATGTTTACCTGTGCGCGAAACAGCACGCTTGGTAATTTAGTCAGTAAGCGAATGTTTACTGCAATTTATATGGTCGATAAAACTACTGACGTCACTTCGTATAGCTGTCTAATGATTTGTTGTCGCAATCAATACTTCGCCTTTTGGACAAAATTGCGCCTTTTTGGGGGGTTTGGAGGATCATGTTCGCGGGATATTCGTTCAAATTTTCGTTTCTCTGTACATGAGCTCTGATTGTTTTTGCGATTTTTTTCTCTTCGTGTCTCTGCGTTCAGAAAAAGGCATGGGCAATAGCACCACAGTACTAGATAAAGATTGAGACAGGAAGTGAGGCATCAAGAAGAAATAGCACATAGGTTAATCAAGGTCGCACCCGGTAGGCTACCTTACACCTGGGGAAGTAGGAAATAAAAACAAGAAGGAAAAATAACAGTGAATTTGCGCACGCCCGCAGATGTTCACAGTCACCAGCGCTCGTGTAACCCAATTGCCTTCAAGAAGAGCATTGGCGTTTTGATGGCCTAGTGAATACTGTAGAGTCCTTAGGCCAAGATTCCGGGACTTTCGCTCCACAGAAGGATCTGTCGTCTAAGCGGCCGAGACTAGTACTCAGAGCACACCATCGACAGTCGAGAAGCATGGAAGGTGGTGCGGAGTGCGCCTTGCAGTGTACTTTGGGCAAGCGAAGCGCCTGGTCACAACAGGCGGGTTTCGCTCATGTCTCGAAGTTACAACCTCGACTATGATAGGCACAGCGCCTGAGAACTCCGAACCAAACTGCAATTGTCTACCTATAGTTACCGCGCCCCCCTCCTTCCCCCTTCCGAGTCTCTATTATGCGAACGTAGATCGCAGTGCCCTGTAGTTTTCGTGTGTCATTCTCACCGCAGCGTGGTCTCCACGGCCAAGAATAGAGCGATGCTCAGCAGATGAATTTCATAGCCGCTGAGCCATAGACGCTGCTGTTGTAGTATACGTAGTTGAAGAGGGGCAGAAGAAAGTGGGCCGTATTGGGAAAGGCCTTGTTCTTTTTTCTCGTGCTGGGGCGCGAGACAGCGATCGATGATGGTGATACTGTATTGATTCTGCTTTCAGTCTGAGTTTCAGCCTAAGCTCACAGCATCGTAAATTATTAAATTATAGCGCGACACAATATATTTTTCATTTTTTATTTAGAAGAATACTACCAGCCTGAATACCAGGCTTTAGGCAGGGGTAGGCGCACAAAGCAAACGTGACATTGCAGCATTTCATACATGGGATCTTGCATCATCATACACGGGATCCCAAGTAATGAGCTGGTGAAAAAGAAACAAAAGAAAAAAAAGGAAAGGAAGAAAGAAGGAAAGAAAAACAGGAAGAAAGAAAGAAGGAAAGAAAGAAAGCCGTACCCGCAGAATTATGGAGGTTAATCTTCTCATTCAAATATTTAAGCAATAGTACTAAACGAAAGTGCCGGACATTATATGTAATGGTATTCCATGGTGAATCTTCGTTTTATTTGTGTAATGATACTTTTACTGGTCGGCATGCACGAGCGTCCAGACATACGCATGCATATACCCATTACCAGTGCAAAAGTTATTTACATATATAGTACCTCGGACATTAACAAAAAAAAATATGCATTTCCTGGTGCACAAAGCACCCATAGCCGACAAGCTGCAAAAATAGAAAGGGAGGCATTCATATCATATTTGTTTTCAGATTTTTTCAAACAGATGGACTAGCGTCGAAAGTATAGCGTGTTCGAATCTGATACGACACTGGAGCCCTGTATGCCCCGAGCGCAACACGGTAAATATTTCGGCGTGTAATTTCCATAGAGACTTTGCTGTTTCTCGATATGTTCGCGGTCAAAGCGAAACTTCGCCGCAGGAACCCTCGCTTCATTCAGTTTATCACCAGCCTGCAGCGTGCGTTGATACTTCCCCACTTACGCTTATGCATACCGAAAATGATTTGCAATGGCGCATACGCTACGCAGAGTTCACGCTGGGCACCCTTACGCACCACAGAACCTCACCAATGGCTGTGGGCGACTCAAGAGAGGGGCTTACGAGGGCCACTTTTGCATACTTCGCTCGCGAAACCACAGCATTTCGGTCCGCTCAGAATACCGAAGGAAGCGCAGTCTGATTCGTAATCGCATTGTTCTATGCGAACCCCCTCGCAAGAGCGGAACAGAAACAGTAATCTAATTCCACTGCTTTCAAACCGGCCGTGCTTTCTTTCTTGGGGGGGGGGGGGGGGGGGGGTCATGTGGCGCTTTTCCGGCCGCAATGCCGCGTTCGCGCAAAAAAAAGGAATAATAACAAAAAATATATAAAAAAGCGCCAGCTCACCAGGACAGCGCTACTTGCCCGCCGCAAATGGAAGTTCACGATTCTGCCGTATAAATCCCCGGATTAAGACTGCGCGTGGCTTTCTCTAAACGAAATACCGAAGTGAAAAGGTTGTTAACATTTTCTGCATCGTGTCGTTTCATGTATGATGATGAACAAAGCAGCAGTCTTTTTCCCGCAGCCGTTACCCGACTGGTACCTAATCCCTTTTCACGGATAATAATAATAAAAAGAGATAGTCCTAAAAAACCAGTTCGAAACCAGATGCTTCGGTGTATGTCCCACTTCTTAGAAGGCAGGAAATCAACGCAAATTATGCATCAAAAATATTTTCCGAATGGGATTTTCAATCTTTATAACTGATCTGTTCGAGCCATGTACTAACGCTCCCCTCTCAGACCAAGTGGCCGATTTAGAAAGAGGTATAAAAAGAAAAACCGTGGACTTATAATTGCAGAAGCAGGAGCGGTGAAGAAACGTTGTTTCTCTCTGCTCTTCCAGCAACTGGTCTTTGCGGGCACGTATAAGTGAACGGCACGGATTAAAGCCTGACAGAGTTGTATAGCGACGATTATTGTGGTGTTTCGCAGCGGGACGGTTCGGTCGGATGCACACTGCCCTTACAAGTGAAGTCACTATAAAGCCGCTTTTAATACGCAGCACGAACGGCACTAATACATTACTGTTTGGATGGTATAGCGCGAAATAAACAGTGTATATTCTATACTCAGGTCAGGCGGCGAGGACGCCGTTCGAAGTGCTCCAATTTTGATCGGAGGCGGATCAAGCTTCACGGTGCACAGCGGAGCATCCAGAATTGGAAACGCAAGCTTTAGAATCGCATTTCCGGTCAGCTTATATATAGGCGCGGGTAATCCCATTCGTGCTAACCAAAACGAGGAAACAGCGCCCGAAAATATCCCGACCGTCGAACACGACGCTCCACTGATGCTGGCACAATTGAAACGGCTCGCGTGCGTCCGATTAAAACAGTAGTCAAGCACCACTAAAGCGTTGACTGTAGATTTGCTTTTCGTATACCCCAGCATTGTCGCTTCGCGAAAGACGCATATAGTGGCGATTTAAACCCACGGACCGATACTGCTAAGTCTGTAGCCCAGAGCGCTCGCATTCGCGCGCGATAGCTCACTAACTTTATAGGCGCCCAGGAAATCCGACCCTATATGCTTCGCTAAGCGGAGCGCCTCAGCCGCAACCACTATTTTCTGCAACGGCCACTGCACCGTCGCCTATGCTGCCTGTGCGTTAAACGGCTCCAGACCCTGTGTGCTACGTGCGTCTTTTTTTTTTTTCTTGGCCGTATGCGTTCCCACGAGGCGTCGCGGCACGCCTATAATGGGCGCCGTACCTATTCGCGGCGGGTTTCCAATTTCCACGTGGAAGCGTTGCCCGTATGCTTGCAACGAGGCGCCGCAATCTGAAACAATATCGCTCTCGCGACCTCCCCGCGTGCTACGAGACTCCGGCCATCTATACCGCCACGCCTGGCGTTATACATTGTATATAAAAAGGAGAGAAAAGAAAAAAAAACGTCACCCAGTGCCAATGCAGGCTCACCGAAATCGCAGAGTCGAGGCACGTTCGCGTATTTGAGCGACCGCCGCCCCCACGGAGCACCGCTTCACTGCCTCGACTGACTTGCATCTCAGGTGCGCGGCAAGTTGGGCGCCGAGAACGGATATTGCAGTGTTCCTCGAGGGAAACGCCGGCCGCGCGTTGTGCGCCCAATGCACTCGAAGACGGCGGGAAGCGGCGTCACGCGTAAACACAGTGGCGCTCCATCGAGGCGGAAGAGACGCACTTAGCTCAATGAGTGCACGTTATGCCAGCCGATTACGGACGGCACGTGCTCCCGCTCTCAGTGCCGCGGTGCTGCACCGCATGCCGTTACGGGGCGTGCTACACACTGCAGCTCTCTGCTACGATTTCGCTCGGGTTTATTCGTTCACTCCGCCTGGAGGCGAAAAAAGGAATCTCGCCTAAGAGCCAGTAGAGACTACAGGCGAGTTCAAGTTTCCCACCAGTTGCGGCGACACCGACGCCGATCGTTCACCTTGCGGACAGATTCGAACACAGACGGTCGCGTCACGTATCGTCGTGTCTCGTCAGAACGACTGGCACGCAACCCGTTTGCGAATGCACGCGCGTGCTGCATGGCGGTCACGTCTTCACGATGGCAAATGCGACCTCGCCGTCTTACAGTACTTGCGCACAGTGCCGTTTAGTCGTTCGTCTGCCACAACCACCTCGAGAACCCGACGCGGTAGCTCAGTGGCTATGCGCTGCCGAAGTCGCGGATTCGACCCCGGCCGCGGCGGCCGCATTGCGATGGGGAACAATGTAAAGCACAAAAATGCTCGTGTACTTCGATTTAGGTGCACATTAACGAACCTCAGGTGGTGAAAATTAATCCACAAACCAATCGCCACTATATGGCGTGCTTCATAAACATGTCGTGGTTTTCGCACGTAAAATACCAGATTTCTTAAAAACTGCCTCGAGAATGCACAAGGCTGAGATCCGACCGCGTAATTCTACAGATTTCCAAACAATTCACAAGGGATAAACAAGCATGGAACTGTCCACAAGGGCGAAACATGTCATCTTTTTTTACGCGTATAGCTTCTTTTCACCCGACTTGCGCGGCAACTTGAATTTTGTATGCGCAGTGAGACAGCTCTGTATAAACCTCGTATACGTATATGCGGGCAACCCATTCGCTCACTGCTGCCCCCTTTCAGGATCGTGGCGTTTCAAGCGCGGCGTATGCGTCGCTCTGTGCAACCGAAACAGCGCCGCGCGTCAGCGCGTTGTATATAGTCTACATAGCTTCTCGAGGCGCGATTTGCTGCGGCTCAGCCACATCATGCCGTGGAGTGAATAAGCAGTTTGATCCGGTCCATGACGAGACGTTCACGGGCTTTGATGTCCAATCAATTCGTCGCGGTTTGCCGCGACGGCGTTTGTGGCAACGTCTGCTACAAACAGAGAAATCAAGTCAAACATCGTCGTCAGAAATGAACTGGCTGTAAATTGAACGGCCAAACTTGATTTCTAAAATGCGTCATCTAATTACTGAGCCCATCCTCTGTAGTGGTACAGATTGACCACAGAGATACGGTGCAGATGTGCTGCCCTGCACACTCGGTTTCGCTGCAGCTTTTCCCTGCAGCATTGTCGCGTCTTCGCTGCACCAGGTCACGCTATGCGAAGCACAGACTCTGACTACGGAGTTTCTCCGGGGCCCAAGCCCCCTCCGGAGTTTTCTGGGTGGGCAGGGGGGGGGGGCGACAGAGCCACCCACCTGGAAAATGTTGAAGCCTACTCTCCCCCCCCCCCCTAAAGTGTCAATAACAGTTTTGTCACCCACATCATTTGAGGTGTCATTTGACTTGCATGTACCATTTCACAAAAAAATTTATTGGGGCTAATAGCTTACTGTATCATTGTTGCATGACGCGGACATGCACAGCTTTTAATTCATAATTTCGCGTCATTTCTTCAAATCCTGACAATAGGATAACAAGCGTGATTGGAGCATCAGCGATGGCGGGCGCATTCACACTTTCTCACTTCAACATTGTTTTAAATTTCAAACATGATGCACACACACATAATATTTAAATAAACACACAGGACAAAGCTTGTTAAATTTGTGAAAGAGGAAAATGTAGCCAATTAACAATTATTTCTAAAGGTATGGATAGCCTATGCCTAGAGAATGAATATGTTGCTGTATGTTCACCTCGCTTTAAATTGCTTTGCGTGCTTTTTTGACCCTGAAAAAAAGCTTGCAGAGTTCAGTGACCCTTTCGCCAGAGCCTTTCATCAACGGCATGTGAAATGCTCGTGAATAATATGTGTTTCCCAATTGCTTCTCTTTCCAGTAGAACATTGCGAACGACTCATGAAAAAAATACTGAAAAAGAAATTCTTCCAATAAGTTACAACCTTTATGAGGGATGGAAATATCATCACTTGCTTGCAAAGAACATAAATATATACAGGGTGTCCCAATTGACTATGATGCACCAAGATGTTAAAAAAGTGCATTTGCATTTCTCGAAGTAAACCTAGTGCATATCATTTCCGCCATTAATTTTTTCATTACTGAGATTTATTTAAGTAACTGTAGTTAATTGTATAACTTAAGACGTCCTATATATCCTAATTATCAAAGTGCCAATAAGGCATTTGTATAGTTACAGCCAAGGGACATCTAACTGCGGTATTTTCAGCGACGTGCTAATTGCGTACTAATTTTGTCCGACTGATAAATAATCCCCGCGAAATATGAAAAATATCACTTGACTGCGCTCCGGCCCGCACCATAAAGCAGCGCCCTCGAACACGCCCAATCTGCGTTAGTCAGAACGAAATTAATGAAATACAGAAAAACATTGTAATCGAGCCTTGCCGCGCGCTGGCCGAAGTAACACATCGCGTTTGGTGTTAGTTTGAAACAATCTGTGATAGCTGTTGTCTTATCGTAGATAAAGTGCAGAGATGGTTTTTTCCCCTTTTTTTGCCACAAAACCTATCACCACGATATGGAATTGACAACGTCAATGCAAGGGTTTAAAGGTGCGTTTTGTTTCGTCCCAGTCGCCGTGTTTTTCTCTAATGAGCAGAAGGAAAACATGATCGTCGCCTTGGGAGCTGCAAGTGGCAACAAGAGGAAGGCCGCAAGTATATATGTCAGTCATGGAAGTGTTGAGGTAGACTTAGCGCATCAACTATCATCAGAAATTATGCAAACCTGAGACAAACTGGCAGCTTCCGGAAACAGCGGCGGAGGACTCCATCTTTGAGTCCTAGCCCTCGCACGGATGTTCTAGCATTTATGGCCTTAAACCCTTATGCTAGCGTGCGGGACGTGGCTGCCCAGGCACCAATTTCCAAGTCGTCAATTTGGAGAATTCTAAACGACGGCCTTTCACCCGTACCTTCTTAACCAGCACCATGCTTGGAAGATAGAGACCTGTAGAATCGTCTGGATTTCTCGAACTGGGTCGTCACAAAAGCCGATGAATCACCGGACGTTTTGCGCAACCTCATGTGTACCGATGAAGCCAATTTTTCCCAGAAACGCCCACGTAAATTTGCATAACGTACACTATTGGAGTGACTACAATGCACACTGGGTAAAGTGCAATCGGCACCAGTACCAATTGTCGTTCAATGTGAGGTGCGGAATTTACGCTGGTGCTACATAACCATTTCCATCTTCTTCGATCACACACTGAGTGGACAGCGTTACGTGGACGAAGTCCTTGAAGAAGTGGTGGATGAGTTTCTCAGCGAATTCCCGCTGTCACGTCTTCCACTTCTGTGGTATTAGCAAGATGGAGCCCCAGCACACAGCAGCAGCCGAGCACGAAACTGGCTGGCTGCGACTTTTCATGCGCTGTAGATTGGAAGGCAACGGCCTGTAAATTGGCCGGCTCGATCACCTGACCTCACTGCACTCGATTTCTTTCTTTGGGGTCATGTGAAAGATCGTGTTTCCACTATCGAGACGACTACGTCAGATGAGCTCAAGGCAAGGATAACGGATGTCTGCCGCAGAATTCCAGCGTCGGTCATCAAGAAAGCCACTGAAGATGTGAAAAGCGAACTTAGTACTGCAGTAGCAGCAGAAGAAGACCTATTTGAACACATCCTCTAGGCAGCAGCTGGTGTTCAACGGCGCTTACTAATTCACAGATGATAAGGGCACACTGAAATCTGATGGTTTCTTTTTCTCTTATTTTTTGTGCAGACGTACGGATTGCCAACTCGACTCATTTAGAAGTGGTACACTTACTTTCTTGAACGCATCGGTTTTTCCTTATGAATACACGTGGGTCGCTTCCCAGCCTGTTTATTTCGCTTTTATTTTTTGCCACGAGCTTGCTTTCACAGTAGCTATACGCTATCATGAAAAATAAAAACGTCACTGTAATTTCGCCTTGGGCCGAAGCAGGTTTCTGGCGCGAAATATAGCTGTGCGCGGACTCTTTCCGCGCGGTGCGACCAGAGCCGGGATATTGAAACATTCTGTGCCTATTTCATTGATTTTCGCGTTTAATGCGTGGTCAGAGCGGCGCTTTGGCTGCGTTATCAATGGGCTTAATTTTGTTATCAATGTGGTCAATCGGCCTTGAAAGACGGGTAATAAGTGTGACGTAGAAGTGAGAGGAACGAACAGCTACGAAGCCGCGAAACCTGCTGTTGGGGCCCCTTCCGTACCGTCATCAAGCTGATGCGCTATCTCTTCGGCTTTGAGACCGGGAAAGCAGTTGCTTTCAATCAGCTTATTTCAGGGCGCTGCTTTATGATGCGGGTGGGAGCGCAGTCGCGTGGCATTTTTCAAATTTTGTGGGGTTTCTTTACCAGTCAGAAAAAGATAGTGCGCCATTAGTTATTCGCTGAAAACACCACAGTTAGACTTCATTCCGTGGTGCCTACAAATGCCTCATTGACACTTTGATAACTAGGATAGCACCTCTCGAGTTAGATAATTATTTACAATTACCTAATAAAATCTCAGTAACTAAAAAAATACTGGCAGCTACTCCAATGTACTGGAAGCAACATGTACTAGGTTTTCCTCGAGTAACGCAATTGCTCTTTTTTTTTAAATTTGGTGTATGATAGTTTGGACACCCTTTATGAGGCCAAGCCGGATTCACTCTAAATCAGTATCGACAGCAGTCATGTGCAGCAGCGTTTATACTCGGTCTCACAGAAAGAGAGCGAAGTGCTGCAGTTTCTCCGGAAAGGCAAAGCAGTATTAGCAAACGAAGTATACGACAATTACACGAAGGAAGATTACACCACCGAGAGACGCCAGATTCTTTGTGGTGCGATAATACTCAGGCTGTGAAATTGAACTGTCAACCACTATGAGGTCTTAAAAAATTAAGTCATGGGGTTTTGCGTGCCAGAACCACTGTCTGATTATAAGGCACGCCGTAGTGGGGTACTCAGGAAATTTGGACCACCTGGGGTTATTTAACGTGCACCTAAATCTAAGTACACGCGTGTTTTCGCCCCCACCGAAATGCAGCCGCCGTGGCCGGGATTCGATCCCGCGACCTGGTGTTTAGCAGCCCAACACCTAGCAACTAAGCAACCACTGTGGGTTCCTGTGAGGTCTTGTAAATGCAAATGCTCATATAAGGCCATCACTTCAGTGAACAATTCTTCGAGACTACACGAAGTTTCTTCAAGGTGCAACTCTTATTAAGGTTTATATATATATATATATATATATATATATATATATATATATATATATATATATATATTGTTATTTGTAGAAAGATACAGACGAAAGAGGCTATTTAGCACAGACCCACTTCTTCGTCGTTCTCACGGCGGATAATATTGTAATACTACCTCCCCCCCGGCGGCAAAAGCGCCCTCACGGTGCTGTTAAATATCCAAGGGGCGTGGAGAGTTGTAGGGCTTGAGTCGGGCGACGTGGACAATGTCACTGGTCGTCACAGCGGAGGACGTAGTGGGCATGGCTAGAACAATTTCATAGCTAGGTGACATCGGTCACTTGGCGGAGCACGCGATATGGGCCTGTATAACAGGAAGCAGTTTCTCACAAAAGATAACTTTACGCGATGGTGACCAAAGCAACACGAGGGTGCCAGGCACAAAATATATATATATATATATATATATATATATATATATATATATATATATATATATATATGTATGTGTGTGTGTGTGCGTGTGTGTGTGTGTGTGTGTTTGTGTGTGTGTGTGTGTGTGTGTGTGTGTGTGTGTGTGTGTGCGCGCGTTCATTGGGTTCGGAAAGCTGTTCAGACCGCAAACTACCATCTGCATGATTTTCTTCACTGACTTCTGAAAGACAGTTAACATCAGTACAGCAGCGAATCTCGCTGACCGTGGCAAGAAAGCCACGCGTAGCAGGAATTCGCACTTTGTATCACAAACTCTTACTGTCTCAAAGCTTTGCTCGTATCTTTGACACTAAAGAAGCAAATTCCCGTACTTCTTGGTCCCACAGTGTAAGCACGGCACTTCTTTTCTCGGATCCATCGGCCTTGCGAACTATCGAGCCACAACAAACATACATGTATAGCGCAAGCCTCACCATAAAACCACAAGCCTCGGTCCGTGAGAGTCCCGCTGTTCAGTAAGTAGGCTTTGTGAAAAAGAAAAAAGAAAAAAAAAGAAAACTGGAGCACGTGCATTTTCCAGCAGCTTTATTGCCCAACGCCAAGAGCAAATATTTCAGCCATTAAATGCGGCACACGCGGATTTCGAGAAAATGGAAGTCCCTTTTTAGGTTGCACTTAAAGGTTGATCGTTGTTTTTTGGTTGCCCGTCAAATGTATGGTATAGTTGAGGTGGGTATTCCTTCTTTTTTAAATATGTTTCATCTCTGACCTGCGCGCCAACAATGTCGTTGCGAAACTCTCACCTCTCGCCCCAAGCCAGCTCTCTCTCTTTCTCTCTCTCTTTCACAGGAATCCTCTGTGCGAAATCGAGAAAGCTGCTCGTAACATCCTTGAAAAGCACACCGCTGGACGGTGTATGGTAACACCCCAGAGAAAAGCAGAGTTTCTCTTCCCGTTTTCCTCTCTTATTTCTTTGTCTTTTTCCTTCGTGGAACTTCTGCGAAGATGGCTTATATATGCGTTCTCAAACGCAACACTCTGGCTCACGTTACGCAGAGACAAAAGAGAGAAAATAAAATAATAGGAAAAGAAGCGCAGACTGCATCCCCCGCGACCGGGTATTTCGGAGTTCCGTGCGGAAACCAATTTGAAAGCGCGACATGGAGATCTAGGTCGGGTAACGGAGCGAGTTTTTCGTTTAGCCCCTGTTGGACGCCTCGCTTCGCCGATCAGGAATCAATTTCTTCGCTCGCGTGGGTCGCACTAGGAGCGCCGTTACACAAGTTCACGACTGCGAGCGACCTGGCACGTGATTCCCGAAGGAATGCGCGCATGTCGCAAGCCGTCCAGAAGGGCGCTCGTCACTGACAGCTATACAGTAACGTTTTGATTGGGAGCTCAAAACTGGCGCTCGAATGAACCGGAACCGACGACGAAAAAAGAAAGAAGAAGGAAACTGGAGCTGTCGTAGCCGACCCAACAACGACAGAAAGCAGGAAAGAAACGAGAAGAAGAAAGAGCTAAGGGATGCAAGTGTGGCCCTTACATGGCCGGGACTATTTTTCTGCGTCAGGGCCCCTCTGTTTGAAGGGTGGGAGGGGATCGAGAGTTTGTGTGTTGCGACATCCAACAGCCTGGAGCGAGTCAAAGGATCCTTTCAGGCTCTCTCTTCTTCGGTGATCTAGCGTTAGCCGCGTATACTACGAAACAAAGACAAAAAAAAATATGAATGAATAAAAAACAAAACAAAAAACAGCGACAAAGTTGATAGCACGATGACTTTGCACTCGGCATGTACAAGGACGTGGGGTCCTGGAATCGTATAGGCACTGTTATCGACCCACCGTGCGAATCGTTTCCTTGAAACCCCTGCTTTCTATACATAGCGGATGTCTATTCGTATCATTTCCACTTGGCGATGCACAGGACGAAGAACAGAAGTAACGCGAACAGCTCTGGGCCTCTCCCCTCCCTTGCCGGTTTGCGCCCGGTCTGGTACCAAAAACAACCCTAGCAACCTGGAAGGGGTGCACTAGCACTTAGAAAAAAAAACGCATCAAAGAGGTAGTTGACAGGTGTAGTCACTAAATTTACCATCAACTACTACTGGTGTTATAAGGCTGTTTACTACACTTCCGATAATTCAGACTTTCAATAAGTTTATTTAACACAGCAAGCTGGGCGAGTTGGTGACTGGACATACATACTTGCTGGTAAGCTTCCTAGTTCTTTTGCTCCACTGTGAATCAATGTTTTTCCTGTACAGATACCTGAACACCCTCCCAACCCATTTACTTTCTTCCATATTCCTCAGCCGTTCTTCATACTCAATTTTACTGCGAGCTTCCCTCACTTCAAAACTAGTCCAACCCATATCACCCTGCACAGCTTCATTTGTAGTCTTCCCATGAGCGCCCAATGCGAGGCGACCCACTGACCTTTGGTTCCCGTCGAGTCCTGATTGTACCCCTGATTTCAAGCAAACAACTGTATTTCCAAAAGTAAGTCCTGGAACCATTACAGCTTTCCACATACCTCGGAGGACCTCGTACCTATTGTATCCCCACAGCGCTCTGTGCTTCATTATGGCTGCATTTCTCTTCCCCTTTACTGTTATGGTTGCGAACCATAACCATGGTGCGAACTGGTTCGACCTGTGCCCCTAGTGGTTATGGCTATTAAATGTGCTCGTAAGGCCATTCTTAGAAAAGTGTCTCTTGTAGTATACATATCCCGAACGTTGTATTATGCGGTGCGTTGTTCCCCTCTGTCGCTTATTCTTCTCTACACCTAAAGCAAGACCATTTTTACTGCTGTTGTGCCTGCACCTCCTCCGAGCCCTTCTTACCGTCCTTGGCATAAAAGAAGAAGAAAAAAAAAACACGAGTTGTTATCTTTAGCTCCGCAAAAGAGCACCCTACTATCTTGCATGAGAAACACAGTGGACGCCTTCACGTCTACACGGATGGTTCGGATTCCTTTGCAAGCTCAGCAGCTGCCGTGTTTATTCCCACGAGATCCATCAAATTCAATACACCTCATTTGACATCATCGACGGTTGCAGAAATCACCGCTTTTTGTGCGGCGTTGGTGTTTAGAGTTCAAGAACCGTCGAATGTATAGCCCATCTTCTGTAACTCCGAGGCAGATCTCCAGTCTCTTATGTTGCCTTTTCATCCCGGGCCTAATGAATAATTAGTCGCTCACAAAAGAATATTTCATTAGCATGCAGTCGAAGAAGGACACAACATCGCATGTCAATGAATCCCGTACCATTGTGGATCCGTGACAATTAACGCGTATGAGGCCGCCTGATCTGCCCATGATGGTATTCATTGCACAGTAACATACAACTATCGAGAACCAATGTAGCTTCACTCACTAGCAGTAGAAGTGACATTGGCTTAATGGAATTCGGCAGAATTCAAAAACACTCGTCTCCATAGTTTGGGTCTGCATCTATAGCTCCGTCTTCCACTGCAGCGATATCGCGAGCTGAAGAAACGCTTTTGTGCCGCCTGCGGCTCGGCGTGGTCTTCACAAATGCCTATTCAGTTCGCATCGGAATGGGCGGCAACCCCACATGCGAAGACTGTGGCTGCGACGAGACAATTGCGCCTATTCTTTGTGAATGTCCTCGTTTCAGTGCACCTATAGAAAGCGATTTCAACCGCATCAAGGGAATGCAAAATTGCCCTTTGTCGGAAACTATGATAGTCGGACATCGGTCGTGAGCGTCCTCCGCACAGAAGACGTTAAACACGTTGTGTTGACTTTTTTGAGGACGAGTGGACTTAGTGAGACTGAAAAATTGTTGAGCGCCACATCGCAATCATGTAGATTTTTTTTTAAGGCGTCTTTTTCTACCATCTTTAATTCCCTTTACAACCTTATCCCGTCACATGGTATCCAGCCGGTCTACACTGGCTACCCTCCCCGTCTTGCACTCTTTTTTTCCTCTCCCTCGAAAAAAAAAATCCTTTTGGGGTGTTACGTGCCAAAACTACGATCTGATTGTGAGGCACGCCGTAGTGGGGGACTCCGGGTTAATTTCAACCACCTGGGGTTCTTTGACGTGCACCCAATGCACGTTTGCGCGGGCGTTTTTGCTTCTCACCCCCATCAAAATGCCTTCGCTGCGGCCGGTATTTAACCCCGCGACGTCGTGCTTCTTTCTCTCTGTACAGTGCAATTTATTACACGCAGCCTAATGTTCCCGTCATGACTCTTACCTCTACTTTGCTATCACTTTACCTCCCCCTCCCCTCTCTCCCCAGCGTAGGGTAGCAAACCGGATCTACCCATCCGGTTAACCTCCCTGCCTTTCCCCTTTCTTTTGTCTCTCTCTCTCTCTTTGCATGTCACTATTTGATGGTGTTTAACGTATAAGTAAGCTGCGGTGCAATGTGGTCCTCGTTTTTCTTTCTTTTTCGAGTACGTATTTAAATATTTTTAGAACAGAAGCGAGCTAATTGTTATCTGGGAATCGGAGCATCGCTTGTAAAGAAAAAAAGAGCCACTAGCTTAATTAATGGTACTACACCGGTGCCACTACTGCCTACATGCTTTGTAACTGCAGGACTATACCATGTGTTAGTCGTATAAAGCGACATTGCACTAGCGCGTAAAAAAGGACACGGACAGGAACATGAAATAAGACACACCGAGCGCTAGTGGGGAATACGGGGCCCAATGTACCAGAAAGTAATGCATTTAAGACAGAAAGCTGGACTAGTTGGTGGTTATTTGTATAACGGGACATTGCACTAGCGCGTAAAAAAAGGACATGGACAGGAACATGAAAAAAGACAAACCGAACGCTAGTGTTCATGTTCCTGTCCGTGTCCTCATGTTCCTGTCCGTGTACTTTTTTACGCACTAGTGCAATGTCCCCTTATACGAATAACCACCAACTAGCCCAGCTTTCTGCCTTAAATACATGCGTTACTCGTAGGCACTACCTCCTTGTGGTAGTAATTCGACAACCAGCGTCACTACTAACCGCTCTTACTAGAATCTTAGTTACTTTGTGACAAGCAGTTACTAAGCCGTTTGGTTAGTGATTGGCGCGACTCTTTTTTTTTTCCAAGGATATGGCCTCGAGTGACTTCAATCTGGCTATAGACGCATTGCGCGAAAAACGCTGTGCGCACCATAAACGTGTATGCACTTGTTCTGGTGATAATTTTAACGATCACGCATACCAGCGTATCACGGCACTGTCAACATTGCGTTAACACATGCAGAAAAAGTGCGGCCGCAGGAGGCGCGCTGGCTCCGAAACGTCGGGTACAATATAAGCGAGTTTTGGGTGCAGACAACGAAACTACCCCGTCCTCTAAGGTTTAAACCCATTCGGACAGAGACACTGCCGAAATATTCACCCTCCAGATTTGTGAATTAATTAGCAGCGACTGCGTCTATCGCACGCACGGCGACTATTACAGAACCTTAAGACTTTGTTCCCTCTCAGAGCACCCCGTTCGTCTCGGACGGACACGACCGTGACTCGGTGACGTGGAAGCGACAGGGCGGGACTGTCCTCGCGTGTCAGAACGACGTTGGGATTTACGTTACTACTGCATACACTGTATGCGATGTTCAGCTAGTTAACAGCGCAAGCTGATGACACCCCCTCCCTAGCTGCCTCCCTCCGTGCGGCCCCATTCCGGCCTCTGGTTGTACAAGGAGCACCCGCTTCCTTTGGCTGCCCGCCTCATTTTTCCCGTGACGAGCGTAATTTCGAAATTATTTCCGCGGCTTCTCGTCTTCGGGCGAAGGGCGTATGTCGAAGGACTCCTCCGAGAAGCGTCGGTCCAACGAAGGCTGCGGGCGTGCCGGCGTTTGGCGAAAGGGGACCGGGGGTCATTATTATCGCAACAGAGCGGGTGTCCCGCCGACGCAGCCGCGAGCAATGCAACTCGCCAGTGTCGGGGGCGTGCGTTAATGTTTGATTTCTTCCGCTCTCGCTCGCGTCACAACGAAACGGGAGACCTCGGCCGTGCCCCTCGTGTCCTTAGGCATGGACAGTGCGTGCAGCTCGGCCGCGAGCGCGCGTGCATAATTTATGCACACATAAAAAAAAAAGCGCGTGCGCCGCGACGAGGGTCCAATAGGAGAGCGAAGAGGTCGCGAAAATGGAAGAAAGCGAGTAATGTGTGGTAAGAGAGGAGATAACGAGGCTCGAGAACGCGCAGATGCGTCCTTGCAGCAATACCACTAATTTAGGAAGAAAAAAGAAACTGCACAAATAGAAAAGGAGAAAAGAAAGATTGTGGCGGAGCTTTGAGAACCTGAATTCAAAGTATGTTTCGAGAGAAACGCCTTGCCCTGGCGACGACGCTGAAACAAAGCGAGCGTTGAACGCTTCAAATATGCATTTTGTGGAAAGCCCACTTATTGTGGGCCGAGATGAAGCTGCAACTTCGCAATATCACAGTCGTTAATGCAGTTCATCTTTTCGCTTTCGTACCCGTACATTGGAACAGTGGAAACGCAGAATCAAACTAAATATGGTATGGTGTACCGCCTGAAGGAATCCTCCGTGTGCGGCAAATTTATGCTCCTAGCTATTTTCACCACGTATAACTTCCTGATAACTTGCCCCACATACTGAAAGAAGGGAAATACGAAGCAAATAAAAAAAAGCGATTTGGCGAGTAATGAATGTTTCTCAGCGAAGAAACTGACAACTGAACTTTTGGTGTGTAAAGACGCTCAGCGACACAGACACACACAAAAAAAGGAAAGAAAAAGAAAAGAAAGAACGGAAACAACACATGGGGCAGTGTGGGTATGACCCATAATGTGAGGCCCTCATCAGCACCATTATTATCATCATCATCATCATTATCATCATCTCGGGTTCATTTACCATGTCCATTCATTATTGTTTAGACGTCGTGGCGTTATCACTACGTACATTTAAACTGGTAAATCTGCTAATTTCACCCTGCTGCTTTGTTGGCTCATTGGTCTGCGCAACATTAAATGGGTATGTATTTCCTTGCACCCTTTTCCATGTTTTTTCCTTCTTTCTTTTCGCTCATTGCCACGGAGTCCCCAGCACTACCTAAAGGCGCTGACATCCTATTCAGCTAACTAACTAACTAACTAACTAACTAACTAACTAACTAACTAACTAACTAACTAACTAACTAACTAACTAACTAACTAACTAACTAACTAACTAACTAACTAATACATGCATTTCGAACAATATGCGCAGCCTTAGAAGTGCAGAGCACCAAAAATAATTAAAAAAAGGAACAAGGCAGGAAAGTTAGGCACAATGAAATCACGAAGAAAACGAAGAGTCAACTTGCGTCGAAAATTGTCATGGACCGGAGCAACATTTTGACCCCGCTGAGACCCGATTAGGGGAAGTTACACTTGTGCTGAGTATTTCTTGGGTATTAGAAAGAGAGAGAAAACATGTAATCGATGAGCGTGCTAATAATGTCCCTTTCTACCTGGGTATGTAAGTTACCTCCAACCAGTTGCGCTAATTCTGCTGCATCAGCGCAACGAGGTTAGGATGCGCTTTTGGTATACGCTGAATTCCGAGAAGCCCCGACCTAGCATTCGCGTCAGCATTTCTGAGCACCCGTGGGATTCTGAGGAGAAAAAGACGCGGGTTTATAACTTTCGGCACAGCCCGACCACACCGTCATCACGGGACATACCAACGAAATGCGGAAGTCGCCATCGTCACGTGGCCTCGCCCAACCCGTATCTCGGAGCCGATCTGAGCTATACATGCCGGAGTGAGACCGAGTCGAACCGCCGGACAGTTGGAATATCAGAAAGGTGAAGGGAATCGCCATAAAAAAAGTACAGTTACGAAATTCTTCCCTCCGATGTCGCCATGCAGAATGAAATAAATGGCGTCGAATTACTCGGTCAATTTACCTGATCACACACGCGGTGCGTATTGCGTGGTGCGTAATACGGCGCACGCGGTGTGCATTAGGTGCGAGGTATTAGCCTGCAGACAACGCTTGCTTCGGTGCCACATTTTCTTCTTTGTGCGCCTCGGTCACTGTCCCTGCGCTGTCATCGCCAGGTATAAGCGTGCGTCGCTGCCACAAGTGGCAGAGACGCTGCGGCGCGCGTATTGCGTTCTGGAGCTACGTAGCCCCCTCCAACTTGGCTCTTTTGCGCACCCTCCTAGGGCGCCTCTTGCACCACCTTCGATTGGAATCAAAGACGAAGAATTCCATTTAGGCGGCGCTCTATCACACGTGCGCGCACGTACGTGTACGTATGGCACCGAAAAGCTGGAGATATCTTCAATTCTTGTCTCGGTTTCGTTTCCCGTGATGATGTCGAGCTCGAGTTAGCTATACCTAACTAATGGCGCTTTCTCTGCCGCCTTATCGAACCTCGAGTCCAAAAAAGGCCAGCGTGGAATCGCGCAATTCTCCTTTCAATTGATCAAGTCAGTTCTGTGAGAAAGAAGACCTGCCTTACTGAGGAAGCCTGGAACGTGCAAAACCAAATCACTGCAAAGTGTACGAGGCCTTGCAGTCTTTCACGAATGTCGTTAGGAAGGAAGCGGAAGTAATTCTCGTTCGCATAGAGTCGCGATCCGCTGGAGATCTCCGACAGAGGCGATACAGGAGCTCAGCAGTACAGCGACTTGGAGCAAACTTGTCTTGGAAGTGTACGGAAGGCGCGCTTCAGGACAGATGGGCCAGACGCAACCTTGCTCTGGCATGTGTGTGAATGGTGCTTTGGTCTACGAAACCAGAACGCAGCAGCGCGCCGTGCTGATGTATTCTTTTAAACTAAGTACTCAAGCAAGAAAACTAAAGAAAGACAGGCTGTAGCCCTGCGTAAAGTCGCAGCACACCGAAAGCGATGACAACGGAAGCATATATACCGTCCCTTATGTATACTCTTATGTCTTGTATGCTAATTCTGTGATAACCTTATGACAACCTTGCGGTGACAATCTCAATCATCTGGGTCACACTAGTTCCACCGTTGAACTTGTGCAGTAGCCAGGTTGGCGCACACGCCTTTTCTCAGGCCGTGTTTCTCGGGCCGCGTTTCTCAGGCCCATTTGGCGACATTGATAACTGAATTAAGAAAACAAATCCTAGAGTATTACGTGTCGAAACCACGATATAATTAAGAGGTACGATGTAGAGGGGGACTCTGCATTAATTTCGACTCCTGAGGTTCTCTAAGGTGCACCGAATGCACGGTACGCTGGCGTTTTTACATTCTGCCCTAATTGAAATGCAGGCGCCGTGTCCGGGATTTGATATCGCGACTTCGTGCTTATACGCCAAAGCCACGAAGCAACATTGATAACGAACACCAACAGCGTCATTTTAATAACAGTTATCACTGCAAAAGACCCGCAACTTCTCGGTATACCGCAAAGCTGGTTGACACAGTAGCAGTCAAGTACTTCATAAACATGAAAGCTGCATGTCAGTATAGTTGTTACCTTAGTGGTTTTATTAACATAAAGTTTGCATGAGATTACACGTTGCATAGGATGAGAATACATAATATTGTGCGCATATCCGTTATTTGTGTAGCCGTTAATTAAACGGTTTACTTAAACTTCGCTTTCCCGTATATTCTAACATACGCGTTGGATCTGCATATTTTTTTCTTCTTGTTTTTCAAATGGATTTCTGACTAAAATAGGAATTGTACTGCAGTGTACGTTCCCATTGCAGAATGATAAACACCTGCCTAGTACTAGATGGTATAAGGCACGGAATGATAAATGGTCCTGGGGATCTATTCTCGACAGGCATGGCGGCTGCACGGCCGCCATTATTCGCCATGTTGACACTCTGATTGACTGTCGGGAGGTCACGTATTATGAAATTTGTGCCGGAAAGCGAAAGTTTTGCAAACTGCAATTTTGCGTTTTCATCAAGATGACGGACGGATGGACGGAAAAAACTTTAATGGAAAAAGGACCTGCGAGGTTGCCAGCCCGGGCTCAGGCCACCCGGGCATTGTGTGCGGTGAGGCATAGCCTTTCCACCGCTGCCCGGGCCCGCTGGATAGCCCATAATTGGTCGTGTAGTTCTGAGCTAGTCAGAGCGCTTAGCCATCGCTCCTCGAGAAGGTCCGGTTCTATCTTGTCCTCTACGTATACGGAACCGATCTGTGTGCACTTCCACAAGATGTGTGCCATGTCTGCGTGTTCGTGTTTGCAGAGCTGGCAGCTTGCGTCTGGATATTGTGTTGAATTTATTCTGTTTAAGTGTACTGGGTTTCGGAACGTTCTGGTTTGCAATCTTCTCCAATCTGTTTCTTGAGACCTGTCGAGTTGTTTGTGGGGTTGTGGGTATGCTTCTCTTTGTTTCGTGTAGTGTGTCAGTATGTCGTGGTACGTGACCAGTCTGTCCCTGTCGTCTTTTATCGCTTCTTCGTCGTCCTCGCCTCCTCCGTCTTCTCCATCGCCTCCGCCGCAGTCCTTTCCTCTTCCCCAAGGGTTGCGGGGTGTTGGGCCGTCACTGTCCGTGCCGCGGTGGGTTAGTGTTCGCGCGACTCGGTGGGCCGTCTCGTTGAGGTTGGGAGGAGCATTCATGGTAACTTCTCCCATATGTGCCGGGATCCATTTGAGGTATTTGGGTGTAATTGTGCCGTTCTTAAAGTCTGCTGCTCTGTGGTTCAGGATTTTGGCCGCCTCGGTGGAGACCCAGCCCTTTGTGAAATTCCTAATAGCCGTCTTCGAGTCGCTGATTATTGTTCTGTATTGTTGCCGACCGCTGATTATAGCCAATGCGATTGCCGTTTCTTCCGCTGCCTCCGACGATCTAGTCCTTACGGAGCCCGCAGTCACAGTCTTTCCTTTCGTGCATACTACCGCCATTGCGAAGAGGGAGTTACCTTTGTCAGCGCCGACACCACCATTGTCGTCCCTGTTTCGGGGGTACCGCGCGGCGTCTACGAAGAGCACCCCCTCCCGCGCGCCGTGATTTTTGAGAATCGTTTTCGTGCGGCATTTTCTTCTCTCGACATTATGCACGGGGTGCATGTTCTTCGGGATATTTTCCGTGTGAATTGCGGCTCGGACGTCTGGGTGAATCTGCATCTTGGGGCCGTTCATTCCGTGGTAGTTTATGCCGATCTTTTCCATGATTTCTCTGCCCGCCTTGGTTCCGGAGAGTCTTTCAAGTTGCGCTATTCTCTGTGCTTCTGCGATCTCCTCCAGCGTGTTATGCACCCCGAGTTGTAGTAACCTTTCGTTTCTTGTGTATTGGGGGAGACCGAGTGCTGTTCTGTACGCTTTTCTAATGAGCGCGTCGATCCTGTCTTTCTCGGCCTTGTTCCAGTGGACGAATGCCGCCACGTACGCGACGTGGCTGATCGCGAAGGCCTGAACGAGCGGTACGACGTTTCTTTCCTTAATGCCCCTCCTGTTGTTGGAGACTCTCTGTATTAGCCGAATGGCCGCCATGACTTTCTTTTGCAGGCGTGTTATAGTTTCCGTGTTTGTTCCCCTGGCTTCGATCCAGAGACCCAGGACTCTAATCTTTTGGACCATGGGTATCTCCGTGCCTTTCCTCGTGGTCAATCTGATTCCCCTTTTGTGTAGTTCCGCTACGTCTCTGGACGGTTTGCCGGACCTCCTGGGGCGGTAGAGCAGCAGTTCCGATTTTTCCGGTGAGCATTCAAGTCCGGTGCCCTCTAGATGATTTTCGATTGCCTCCACCGCCCCTTGAAGTCTGTTCTCCATATCACCCTCGCTTGCGTCTTTCGTGGTCCAAATCGTAATGTCGTCTGCATAAACGGTGTGATTAATGCCTTCTATTCGGTCCAGTTTTTCCGATAGTCCGATCATGACGAGGTTGAAGAGCATCGGTGACACGACGGACCCTTGCAGCGTGCCAGCGCTGCCCATGTCCACCTGGATACTCTCCTCCTCGTCCAGTCTGATTCTGGCTGTTCTTCCCGTAAGGAAATTTCGGATAAAATTATACGTTCGTTCGCCGAGGCCGAGTTGCACGATTCTGTCAAGTATGGCCGTGTGCTTGGCCCTGTCGAAGGCCTTCTTTAGATCAAGTCCAAGTATTGCTCTCAAGCCCCGCCCCGTGGTATCCATGACTTGCTCCTTTATTTGTATCATTGCGTCTTGTGTAGAGAGCCCTCTTCTGAAGCCAATCGTGTTGCTGTGGTACAGGTCGTTTGACTCCAGGTAGCCGTTAACTCTACTCAGGCAAGCGTGCTCCATCACTTTACCAACGCAGGAAGTGAGAGAGATCGGCCGCATGTTCTGTATTTCTAAGGGTTTACCCGGCTTCGGGATGAGGATCACGTCGGACCTCTTCCATTCGTCGGGTATCCCGCCGTTCCGCCAGCACTCGTTGATGTAGTCTGTGAAGCGGCTCGTTGCCTGGTCGTCCAGGTTTCGGAGCATCTTGTTGGTCACTTTGTCGGGGCCCGGAGCCGACTTGGTCTTGATGGTCTGCAGGACCGCCTTGATTTCTTGCTGGGAGAAATTTCTGTCGAGGTCTTCGTTGGGAGAGCCCGAGTAGTTCCGGTGTTCAACGGCAGGAGGTCTCTCAAGGTAGAGCTTGACGATTTCATCACCCATTTCACGGATGTTTCCTTTGTACTTGTGTCTGAGCTTGGTCATTTCCGCTTTCGCCGCTGTCTTCGTTCCCGACGGGTCGAGCAGGTGCTTGAGGATCTTCCACGTCTTGCCCGTGTTGATGTTGCCGTCCATGGCGTCGCATACCTCGTCCCAATCCTGATTGCATAACTGGGCGCAGTGTGCTTCGATGGTCTTATTTAGTTCCGCGATTTTGCGCCTTAGATTTCTATTGTGTTTTTGCCCTTGCAGCCGTTTCTGGATGGATTTTTTGGCTTGTACGAGGTGCGCGAGCCTGCTGTCCATCCGCGGAGAGTGACCACCACCGTTGTCGTCGTCTTCATGTTCGCGTTGAGCCTCCCAGTCGCCCCACTCCATCTCGGTCGTGGCCTTTTCTACGTCTCGTAGCAGCTCTCCGTTCCATTCCTCTATGTTTCTTATGGGTCCCTGTTCTTTTTCGTCTCTGATTTTGCGGAATTTGTCCTAGTCTACTAGCCGGAACTTATGTTTTATTCCCTTCGTGACGCAGGGCTCTCCTAGGGCAATGCTGAGTATCCTGTGATCGCTCCCCAGGTCCTCGAAGGTGTTCTCCCAGGTGATTCTCCCGGCTCTCCTGCATAGCGTTAGGTCTGGTGTGGTGTCCCTATGGGGGCCCGCACCCACTCTGGTGTGTGAGGCCGGCTCGTTGAGAAGGGTTAGGCCGGCCTTTTCTATGAGGTCGGCCAGATTTTTTCCCTTCTTGGACGAGTGTCCATAGCCCCACTGCGTGTGTGGAGCGTTGAAGTCCCCTCCGATGATGAGCCTGTTGTCGCCGGCGATGGTCAACGTTTCGTTTATTAAATCTTCGAAATTGTGTGTTAGGCCCTTTTTGGATGGGCTGCTGTAGACGTTCAAAACGAAAGTGCTGCTCTCCTTCTTGCTGCGGGGTACGACTTCTATGAGTATGTGGCTAATGTCCGTAATTTTTCTCATAATTCTCGGTATCGCGACCAGTCCTTTTTTGACTAATGTGGTCACGACTATGTCCCTTCCCGTCCCTTTTGTGCGTTGTTTGTGGGTGGCGTACCCGGCAATTTTGGCATGGTCGAATGTTTCCTGGAGAATGATTACGTCGGGCTTTTGTCTTTTTGCGGTCAATTTAATGTGTTGTGTCATTGTTGCTTTTTTGTTCGAGAAGCTGCGGCAGTTCCACTGCCAGATGACGAGTCTTCCCTTTTTGGTGCCCGCCATCTTTACGAGAGCTTCTTCTCCAGCTCTGCGAGCCGCCTGTCGTACTTTAGGGCCTGCGCCTTCCTCTCTGCCTCGCTGTCACTAATCGCGCCGCCAGCATCTCGAACATTTTATCCATTTTGTCAGAGAGTTTGTTTAGCATGTCCTCAAGGACGTCAGTTTTTTTTGCGCTAGGTCGGGGTCTCTTGACCTCCTGTACCGAAGCGACCTGTTCGTTGGTCTTGGTCTCCGGGATTTTACGCTTGGCGCCCAGTGGGTGTGCTACATCTGCTAACATATCCACTTCCTCCTCCCTGGCTTCGTTGGATGGGGTGGAGACGGAGGCGAAGGCGGCTGACGGGGGCGACGATTGTGTCTGCATTTTGGTAAGTATTTCATTAAGTGTTTGCTGTAGTTCGTCAATTTTTTTGGCTGATTCGCTGTTTTGTTTTTTTGCCTTTTCTAGCTCCTGTCTGAGTAGCTGGTTTTCCGTTCGATATTCCTTCACGCGTTCCTCTATGTGATCATACCTGCCCCTATCGTTACTGGTATTGCCGGACCTTCCCGATTCACGATTGGCCACTACGTCTGACCAGCTCACCTTTGCTGGTGTCGTCTGTTCTTGCTTCTTCCCCTTCGTTTCGGGCTTCGTCCCCCTTGAGGTGGATATGGACCCACTCCCGGTCCTGTCCCTGTCCCTGGACCTGGACCTCGAGGTCGGTCGTCCCCGCGCTCCCGGCCTAGACCTGGATCTGGATCTGTCCCCGGACCTCGAGATCGGTCGTCCCCGCGCTCCCGGCCTGGACGTGGATCTGGATCTGGACCTGCAGGTGGACTTGGATCTGGGTGCGGGAGATGGTTGTGTGTGGTTGCTTTCCCCGCCATCAGGGTCTTGTGAGCCGGCTACTCGCAAGAGTTCCTCCTCGTTTCTTCTCGCTGTCCATCTTCTTAGTTTTACCATGTACGGCGTCTTGTATTTAGCCCTGCAAGTCCGGTCCGCCGTGGGGTGAGCTTCTCCGCAGAGCTTGCATTTAGGTGTGCATTCGTGGTCTTTGGCCGGGTTTTTGCTACCGCACGCCGGGCACAGCTTGTCGTCCGGTCTGGGGCACACATCGGGTCTGTGCCCGAGCCTGCCGCACTCCTTGCAAAAGTCTATTTGTTTCCGATAGAGGGATACTCTCATCATGATGCTGTTGAAGTGCGCCCACGCGGGGACCCTGTTGCCCTCGTACAGTAGTATCACGGTGGTCGTGCTGCCCAGTCTCTTGGCGTACGCCAGGGAAGGGTTCCTCACGTTCACCAGTGCGTGCACGAGCTGGTCTTGTGTGTAATTGAGGGGAATGTTGCGGATTATCCCCTTGGCCATCTCTTCTGGTGCCGAGACGTACGCGTTGGTCGCGTGTTTCCTCCCGTTGATTGTTAATTCCTTGATTTTGGCGACTTTAGTCGCCGTCGTCTCGTCAGGTGTGCTTACCACCAAGATGTTTTGCGTGTGGTTGGGGCAGATCGTGATGATTTCGTCGCTGCTCACTCCTGCTTCGTTGCGTATCGCCTCGTCTAGGCTGGCGCTGCACGTGTTTCTGATGTTCAGCCCGTCTCTCGGTCTTACGATTACCTTGATGTCGTCTCTAGGTAGCCTGGGCATCTTGCTTGCTCGTAGAATCTTGTTCATTATGCTCTTCCCGCCTTTGCGCGTCGGGCTTCTCCAGCGGGTGCCTTGCTTGTCCGCCTCTTGGGTAGCGTTCGCGCGGCCCTTTCTTTTGTGCGTAACTTCGATCCATCCATCCGCGTCGCCGTCCTCGGCTCGGGTCGCGGGATCATTTCTTTCTTCTCTCGACTTGGTATTCAGGGTTTCCCCCACTTCTGCCTCGTCTACCTCCATTTCGGAAGTGCTTCCGAACCTCTGGCTTACACTGCGACACCGTTTTCCGCCCTACCGGGGGCCGGTAGGTTTCCGCTATAGGCCTAGTCGGCGTTAAGCTTAGCTGGGCTTCTCACTTCGAAAAATCTTCAAAAATGGTCGCTCACCCCGGGTCTCGGTGTCCCTGGGTTCGGGCCGATTTGCTGTATCCGATGGTGGTCGGTGTTCAGGTATTTGACTCAATAATTCAGCGGAAAACATTCATTAAGGCAGAGCCGTCGCGAAGTGCGTCCGCTGCGCTAGCACTTCTTCTTCCTTCCCATCAAGATGACGAAACGTGGCGTGGAGCTGAATATTTTGTCGACTAATACTTTCTTTTTCTGGTCCTTGGCAGCTATATTACGGCGTTAGCGCTTCAAAAAGAAAGTGGGCGGTAGCGCGCGGACGCCAGTGAAGCGAATCTGGAATTTTGCAAATATGGGGTGGAGATCCAAGATATAGGCGTCATGTCAGCTTGCTGATTGGCTGAAGGAATATCCCGTGAGGAGCGTCACAGGAAGGGTCGTTCGTAAACGTCAACTTGATGTTGAGTGACGTTGCACTGGGTCACCATTGCAGAGATTTTCCGCCATAATTTGTGGAGCCAGTCCCGTGCAACTAAAAACTTTCTACCCCGATATATACGAGAGCGATATGTGCAAGCTATGCAAGTCTGTTAGAGCCACCCTTCAACACATGTTGTGGGGATGTGAAATATACCAAAATAAAATGGCAGTCTCCCCAGAAAATCTACGGGCGCGGTGGTCGGCCGTGCTGCTCAGCTCAGAACTCCAAGACCAACTTTGGGCCGTCCAGCAAGCCAAGGAAGCCGCACGGGAGCAGCAGCTCCCAGTGGCCATCTAGGCGGCCCCAGGCCCGGGCCTCCCAATCGCCGGATTCCAAATAAAGTTATCACACACACACACACGAGCCGCGCAAATTATGCTAAAACGTGGCCATATGCAATGGCGGCCGAGATGTATGCGTAATGCCGCCTTTTCCCCATCGTTTGGGGACATGAAAATGTTTTGTTCATAACGCGTGCTCATAGCATTTACATCACTCTCGGGTAGTGTTGGTGTTTTTGTGTTCTGGGCGATCATTATTTTTAAAGATACGTTGATTTGAAATAACATTGGTTAAACATTGCAAATCTTCTGCGACTTGTCTCACTTTTCACTGCTGCGCGCTTGTACTCTAATCAAGATTATTGACTTTTCGTATCATCAGCTATGAAAACTGCGGCTTTTTAATTTACAAAAAGAAATTTACGCAAGGCGGCGCCTTGAAGTTTCCTCACGCGGGGCGAGTAAGCAGCGAAGTGAACAAGAGATGGCAACGCCGGCGCTTGCGTTGAGCAAGCGGATACTTGTGGCGCGCGCAACGCTACGGCTGATATTCGACCCCTTCTCGTCTAGCTGGCTGAGTCACTTGTCACTCGTCTCAAGGCAGAAATAGCAGAAACGAAGCGCGTTGGCGCCAATATACGATGACTTATTCCGTTTCCCGGGGACACGCATCCTAGCTAATGAAGCAGACAGCGGCTTGCGCGCAGCAGACGACGGAAGGGAGACGCGTTTTCGACGGAATAATCGTATGCTTTGAGCTAGCTGTATTATTTTTACTGAGGAGAAAAACTGTTTCGCTTTATCGAGAACGTTAGGTTCAGCGCCTACTTTAGAGTATCTTAAGCGAAACGCCAAATTTCCCTCACGTTACTAAAGCAAATCGGTGCCATCAGCGCCATTTTGTACGCACCGTGCCTACGTCGCGCTTCTAAGAAAATGGCGCAATGTCCAAAATAGAGCCCCTGGTAAGAAATCAAGAAAAGAAGGAGAGAGAGAACAGCAACAGCAGGTGTCCGCATGATGGAAATCGTCAGCGCCGGCAGAAGCAAAAAGTTGTGTCGTGGAGCGTGAACTGCTTCGTCGGTTTCGAAAGATGCAAGGAGCAATAAGTTAAGAAAAAAAGAATAAAAATAAATATAATGGTGGGTGCGTGGAAATGGAGGAGCACGGATAGAACGAGAGAGGGCGGCAAGTGTGCTGTGCTGCAACAGAGGCAAAAACGTACGAATTTATGGAACGAGGCAGAGCGAATGACTCACTTGGAGTGGCGGAGCTCAGATTCGGGAGGGAAGCCTCTCCGAGCTACATTTATTTCGTTTTCGTCCGCTTTTGGGCGGACGCCCTTCTGCAGGCGCTTCTTATAGACCTATATTGCTCGGATTACAACACGAACAAAACCCCGCCATCGCGGATGAGTGGGACCGGGGCAGGATGGAGACATCTCTGGGCGCTCAACTTTTCCTTCTTGCGATGTCCGCGGTGGAGGCTCTGCTGTCCGTACATGAGATCTCTTGTTCGCCAAAACGTGCGCATCTTCACCGCCCCACATGATACAGGCCCCACCGAAAAATTTTGCCCATTTGCATTCTCCAAAGCGGAGCGCAGCTTCGAGATGTTCGTGGCACCGAGGAGCGTCCAGGTGACTGTCGCGGGGACTTGCGCTTGATTTCTCCATTTGCAGCCGCGTTTCATTCTCGCTTTACTTTTTTTAGCACGCACTCTAGTGGCACTGTCGCCTGGGCAAAACCGGGTCGAAGCAAGTCAGAGGATGCCTGATGAAGAAAGGCGCGCATTACGACACGTGAGCGGTTGCCGACGACTACGTTGGGCAAGCCTGGCGCTTTCACAAGAGGCGGGTGGGTGGTAGGCATGCCTACGTTGCAGTTATGTTATCACCAACGGAAAGATAATCTCTGTGGACGCAATGGAGTTAGCGACGCTGGCGAATAGCAGACACCCAGGAAAATATCGTTCAGATGAGAAGTTGCTGCTAAGTTTCGGATGGCCAACCTTCGCGGCCTCTCCGACTTCGCTCTTTCCTTTCCCCTCCCTCCCTCTCCCTCTCTCGCACGCACACACACAAATATACGAAACCATGCCCATTCATATACGCACGCGCGCACGCGAGCAGCTATATCTGAAACTTCCCTGTTATTAAAGGCTGAGCTTCCTGCCTATTACATAGACAATTCCATTTCTGGACTAGAGCGCACAATAAAAAGACGAAATCATATTTTAAAAACCGCTTCTCCATTGCCTATAAGCGCGTAAAAGTTCCATTTAACAGACTGGCGGACGCGTAGAACGGATAGAAATCTGTGACCCGAGAAACCTTATAGAATCGCTGCAGCATTTCAACACGAAGGAGAGGAGTTGCGGGGTACTGAGAACAAATTGGTCACCGATTGTCCTAGCTCCAACAATTATGTTTTTCTTTTGCTAGCTTTTTTTTCTTTTAACCGAATTTTTCATGCGAAAGCTAGTTTTTTAAGCCTGTTTGTGTACATGCGCGTATGTCCCCAGCGCACATCTCGGTGATCGAACCGTGATGTCGTGTACCAGGTCGCCGTTCTGGCCCGCCGTTGCCTCGTCCGCGGCATTAACCAATTTGAATAACGGGCAGGTCGCAGAACGTTGTCCTTTGTTTTTCTGCTTTTCTTTCTCTCGCTCTTCCTTCCTCTCGTCTCCCCCACTTTTACCACGGTGCCAACTCTTTCGTCGGCACGCGGAACATCGCTGCGACGCGTATCGGCACGCGGTCTCCGACGTTCCGAAGCGCGGCATTTTAAGTTGTCTATACGTCCTCCCACCAGTTCCGGCAACGGGCAGCGCTCGGCGTCGATGGTGCTGTTAATTATCGCGCGGAAAATAGCGGCTGCCCGGGCAAAGCTCATTAATTGCTGACACCGAAGTCAACCCTCCCCTGCAATCGCCCCCATCGTCTAACAGTGGCAAGGCGACCGTCCTCGTTTGTATTACCCAAGCTCCGGTAGATACGCACGCTTTCACAATATGCTCGGAATTCCCGGCCGAACGTCCCCCGTTCTCCGCTTGTGTGTACGCGGAGAGTCATAGCTGTTTGCTGGTTTTTTCCTGCCTCCTCCCCCCCTGGCTCATATATATGTGTGGTGATGTAATCTTTTTCCCTTCAAATTACTTTCATTTCTAGGCAATATTTATTGGGCTGTAAAGTTAATGATGCGGGCCGAGATTCCGATTATTAACTTCTGCCTGACTTCATTGTGAGAGCGTAATTTAAGGATCCGTCGCTGTGCCCTTGGCCGCATTTTTTCTTTTCGTGCGCCTGCACCGAAGTGAAATGTTTCGTTCGCTTTCCGATAAAAGGACAAAAAGAGGCCAGGAAGCCGTTGCCGGAAGTCCTTGGTCGACGTGTTACGCTTCTACAAAGTAGTCAGAAACTAAACACTTCGAATCTAGATTACTTTTGGACTAAAGGAGCTTTGCAGCTCGGCTCCGATCGACTTAATTATTTCTTTTCTTTCGCTGGCTGTCTCCGCTCCTTTCATTATTGTGGATGCGTTGATTTATGTGCAGCGTAGCACGTGCCGACAATCGCTATACTGCACAGAGGCGACCATGAGAAGCCACCTCAGGCGTAAAAAATAAACTAAAATAAAACGGATACGCGAAATTCTGCAAGCGGACTTTCTCACACAGCTAAATTGCCCTAACGAAGGTGGCCGCGTTACGGCTACCAGCACGGTTAAACCCAATACGCACGTTTTCAAAGCTTGGATGGTGCGAGGGACGGAAGGTAGCAGGCGTGTTATCAGAAGCCTGCACGTTGACACCGTAATTACGACTCTAATCCGAGGTCCACCTGCTTACGGAATTACGCATACCCCTATTGGGCGCCCACTTGTGGGATCAATCTTCCATCACAGTGGCGCGATGCTCTAACCATTAATCGCCACGATCGCGCATACACTTACATCGTGCAAACACCGAGTGGTTCTTTGAGACGACTGGCGCGCATGCGTAGTCCGTTTGAGAAAGCAAGCGGGTACGCTGCCGTTTCTCCATTACGCCGCCGGCGCAGGAATGAAACGGGTGAACAATAACCAATTTTAGCCGTGTAATTTTGACCTGCTTGCACTTATTTCCAATGCTTGTCTTCTAAACAGGAATATTTAAAAAATCAGCATCGAGAGAAATCAAAAATTAAACACCGCCTTCATCCTTTCACATCACTGAGTCGACGTCTCACAGTTCTTTCTCTCTCTCTCTCTCTCTCTCTCTCTCTCTCTCACGCGCACACAGACAGTTTGCGTCCACATGAACTGCTTCTTGCATTTCGGCGTGCTTACGAACAGTGTAGTTCATGATCATAAACACTGCGTGACACTAAAGTTGTTATCTGAGCGGTGCATAAGCATAGCTTATGGTTCCACGTTGCATAGAATGACCCCAAGGACATTTGTACGCATCGAATCTAGTTTTGTGGCATTTGATTACCCGTCTCACGAGTGCTTCTCTTCACGTAGATTACGACATGTGCGTCCGATCAGCATAACTTTTATGAGGCAGTCGCTGTCTTCCTCCCTTGCCACAGGCAATTTAGGCCTTCGAATTTGTGTTTACACGTTCGAATCTGGGAGGCTGGAAATAAAATTCTCGCAGTTGCTGCTGTGAATGTGTCCGTTCCTAGGTCTCAGGCCAGTGAGAATGTGCGTCGAGTCTGGTCAGAAGTGCCAGACGAGCAAAGTGCGAGAAATGTACCTGTCCCCTGTGATGTAATGCCTTTTGAAGATAGACCTTTTTTTGTGTGTGTGTTGGGCTGCTGAGCACGAGGTCGCGGGATCGAATCCCGGCCACGGCGGCCGCATTTCGATGGGGGCGAAATGCGAAAACACCCGTGTGCTTAGATTTAGGTGCACGTTAAAGAACCCCAGGTGGTCTAAATGTCCGGAGTCCTCCACTACGGCGTGCCTCATAATCAGAAAGTGGTTTTGGAACGTAAAACCCCAAATAATATTATTATTATTTTTTTTGTACTCACTGCGCATTCTTTTCAACATATTCTTATAAATTGGGAAAACCGGCAACGAGTGTCTCCAAGCTATAGCTTGCGCCACAGGTGAGACCGTGATGACGGAAGATCCGTGTATACCTATGGCTCGCGTCCTTCACCGCCTAGTCTTTCTCAATCCGATTTATGCATCCGTTTGTCCTCTCCCCTTTAAGGTATAGTATATACCAGGTAACCAGTGGAAACTTTAAGGCATAAGAAATTGAAAATTTTCAGCAGGAACACCCCGTTCCTTTCGCCGCTTGATGTCGTCTTCGTAACGCATGCGTACTGCTAGCACAGTGTGTTGCCTATCTGTGGATGGCGAGAATTCCACTCTCGGCGTACCACAGAACGCGGGAAGGCGAGCCTATGCCTCACGTTTCTTTTTTTTTCTTTATAAGCCACCTGCAGCACATATACGCGCAGCCAGAGAAGCGAAAGATATGTCATCCCTTTAGCTTTACCCATATGTTTATCTTGTACGCGCAAGAGTAAGAGCAAGAGTGCGAAAATCCAAATTGGGGATTACCCGCCTTCCACTGGTGGAACAATGTGCCGACCCAAATGGAAGAGAGGAAAACTCCCTCTGTGAAGGTCGATAATCCCTTGTCGAAAGCGGGGCGACGACCAGCTCGCAGTCTATTCGGCACGTAGAGGGCTTGGCGTTGGCAAGCAACAGCGTTGAGAACAGTGGAGGCAAGTCAGCGAGCGAAAACAGTCGTAACTTCGGCGCTGGGTGCTTTAGCTTGCGGGAGTCTCGTTCGCAGTTCCACAATGACTAGTCCGAGTTGGCGGCTGCATCAATACGAGCACTGGCCATAAAAATCGTAGCCCGAGACGAAAATGAAGAAAACGAAGGTGTGCTACTTGTATTTGTTTTCCTCAGCCTCGACCTACCAGCGTTTATCTTGCAGTACTGAATTTGGAGCCCGCATGAGGCTACAGCAGCACCTATTCCCCACGTCCCCAACCCCTTCTCATTTTTCTTTCAAGACGACGCAGCGGGCAGAAAAACGCAGAGTCACCAGCTACTAATGCCAGATATTGCTAAATGGTAAGCTTGGGAATAAACAACAACAACAAAAATGCTGCACGAACTCTCCTAAAATGATGATGCCAATACAGCCGACAAGAACCCGAGTTTATTCCGCCTGCTCTGCTCCGCTTCTTTGTTTTCTTGTTTTTTTTTGTATCCCTCATGCTTTATTAAAGTAATAATGTCGCGGCCATGTAGTCGTTTCCGTGATCAGGTTGACGCGCAAATACGGATGCTGCGTATATGTGTACATAAAAGGCATTGTGTGGACTCCTTCCTTCGGGTGTGACGGGTGACCGCCCTATGTACTGGTCCGTGCTTTCGGTGCTGGTGCCCGTAAAGACACTGTTTTCGTGCTTGTGGCATATTCATACGTGTATAGTGCTCGTGGATACTTTCTTCTTGCTTTCCTTTTTCTTTCTTTATTCTTGCCTGAGTATTGTGTTCGGGATTTAGAGATAGCTGGCTTTCACGAAGTCTGCATGCCTTGCCATTTTTTTTTCTACATTTCAAATTGAAACTATATTATCCACGGAATCGCGTTGCAGCAGGCCGTTCAAAACCAAGGAGGTTGTCTGTTCCTATTTACTCCTGCGACTAATTTTTTAGAGCCCCTCACTAAGCCGTCTGCTCCCACATGTGCCACTCACACCATCGTGATGACCACATGTCGTCGGCTGTGCATGTATTTTGGAGCAGCTCTACTCAGGAGGACGACATGAAATCAGAACATGAGCGGACAATCACATTTCATGTGAGGTAGCCTGCAGGGCTCCAAAAAACAGACCTCGTGGTGCCGTCTTCCTGCCGTTCGGCTGCCCCTACCAAAATCGAACCCGCGATTCTGTTGCCGCAGCGGGACGTTGTCGCAACGTAGCTCGGCGCCACTGATAAAATTGAAAGTGGAACAAATGTCGTCGGTATCTCCGTATTATGTTCTTCGAGAAGTTTGAAAGCACGCCCCTATAGCCACGTGCGCGAATATGTGAAAAGAGAAATTGGTAATGTTGCGATCCAAAATATGAGCCTATCAGTTCTTCTCGTATACTGGAATCCTCAGTGCGCTATCACGATCCTTCAGTAACAACTCTAAATCCTTGTATTATGACTTTCTTTCTTTCTTTCTTTCTTTCTTTCTTTCTTTCTTTCTTTCTTTCACTTTCTTTCTTTCTTTCTTTCTTTCTTTCGTTTGTTTGTTTGTTTGTTTGTTTGGACGAGGATATCGCAAGTTAGCCAGAGTTCTGCTCGCGCCCCATTTCCGATCAGACATACAGTTGGCTGTCCTATGCGATCTTGTCGTGCTAGCTATCCTGCAACTATATAGGCAGTTCTTACCGAGTTGCCCGTCCAGGATTGTCGAAAGCTGGGGCAGCGCTTATTAAAGCTAGCGGGCAAGACAAACAGTCAAAACGCACCCAATGGCGTCATAATCACGAGCTCGCATGCTTGCTCTGGCTATTGCACGAAATAAACCACTCATTTCGTAGCTTTCTATGCGTGCATGCTCGTAACATAAACAAAATAAGAAAGCTCCGCAAACAAAATATACCGTCGAGAACTGTTACAGCTGGGCAGTGCCGACCTACAAACAGAAAAGGCAATTCCATAAAAACAGCTTTTGAGATATGTTGAACACACGTATCATTTTGGTGGCTTGTGATCGCTTCAAGCACGATGAACAACCTGTCCAGCAACACAATGTTTACATGTTATCGAAAAGAAAGAGGGTCAGCAGAAATTTTACTTTTCAGTTTTAAGCTGTGATACTTACATCAAGAACTGAAAAAAAAAAGTCGACTTCGATGGGTAAGCCACTCACTACTCGACACTGCTGTGCAGTGTCGACACTGCTGCACTGCAGTTCCCGCTGTGCAAGCACACACACACGCACGCACACGCACGTACGCCCACCCACGCAAAACACACACGGGTGTTTGTGTCCTTTCCTTGCGACTTCCCTGTGCAACTGGAGAGGGTTTCGATGGGGCCGAGCCAGCGCACTGAAAATAGATAAACGGACGAAGAGGGTTGTGCCGGCGTCTGCGATTGGTCCGCTTTCCCTTACTTAGCTTGCGGTGGCTGGTCGAAAATCACGGCGGCGTGCAACGGATGGTTAAGAATGCCGCTAAAACAGACTCTCAGCAAGGAAGAGTTGGCAGAGCGAGGTCGTAGACGTGCCGAAAGTGCTCGAAAACGTTACACGTCCGCGCAGAATGTTTTATTCTACGCACATAAACCCATGCTCTCCGACAGGTGCGAGTAGCCAGTGGCTGAGCGATCGGGGGCAGTCATCTTTTATTCTTTTCGGAACGGGGCAGCCTGCGGCTATTAAGAAAAAAATTCAGTTTTTTTCGGCATATTAACTTATCTTGAACGCGTACATCTCACTTTGACGCGGTGAGTTTTCGTGGTTTTGTGACGTCGCGTGACAGGTAGGTGAAGTGGGCGCAGCCTGAAAACCTTTGACCAATAGCCGTGGGTTAAATGAGGCGTCGAATGAGAAATAAGTATTTTTCTTTTGTGCGGCTCACTAAGCATAATCAGTGTGTACACGTCATATCAGATGGGGAGCTACCACGGTTTTCGTGACCTTGCGTGACAGACAGGCGAAGTTGGGGTGGTCCAAAAAAGTTTGTGACCAATCGCGTAGTGCTGATTGCAGATTTGGAATTGAAAAGTTTGGAATAGGTTATAGCGCGCTTGGTTCATGACATGGGGGCACATTACTTGCACATTCAGCAATGCCAAGTAAAGTTTAACTGTTTATTATTTTATTAACGACAATTACCCCTCATACCATCATAATCATCATCAGCATCTCTCTCATTTATGCCCACTTCAGGATGAAGGCCTCTCACAGCGATCTCCAATTACCACTGTCTTGAGTCAGCCAATTCCACTGCTCCGGCAAATTGCCTAATCTCGTCACACCTTGCATAATCCTATGCCGTCTTCGACTCCGTTTCCCTTCTCTTTATATCCAACTTCTGGTACTGCAATGGGCTGTCCACTCCATTGTGTGATCCGCGCCGTTAGATGGTCTGCCCAACACTTTGTGTTACTCTCCATCTCAGCTAGAATATCAGTTGTCTTGCCTCCTTTTGCACTCTAATCTATGTATTGTCATCTTCGTTCTTGAATCGCCTTTCACTTTATAAGTTTCATCGCTTGCCGCGTGGTTCTTATAGCTCCGTCTAAAGTTCCTTTGTTATCCTCCATGTTTCAGCCAAATGTGTTAGTACTGATGGACTGCACTGGTTACACAGACTTCCTTTTGAAGGTATAGCCGATCCATCGCTTGCTGACAGCTATGCTATATAGGGCTTCTTCTCGTAATCTTTCGCTCCACATTCCCACTCCTCCAGCGCAGGGAAGCCATCCTGACTGATTCCTATTTAGCCGCCCTGCCTTTTCATTTACCCTTTTCTTCTCTCTATCTCTCTCTCTTATACACTATTTATAGGGCTGCATCATATAAGGCTACCGTCACTGCTTACGAATGAGAAGGGGAACCAAGGGGCCCAATTTTTGTTAGTCACAACCATATGAAGCCAACAAATAATGAAGCCGAAGAAAGTATAGGGGAAGACATTTGTACATGCCAATGGAAGCGTAGAAATAGTAAGCTAAATAGAAATGAAAGTGGACGAAAAAAAAACTACTTGCCGCTGGTGGGATCCTAACCAATAACCTCCGCATTATGCGTGCGTTGCACTACCAATTCTGCTACCGCGACGGCTGTTCGCACATCCGAATTCTCGCGTATTTATGTATATGTGTACAATGTGTAATCCGGGAAGTGTTAGCTAGCGCCACTCATAGCCAAGGCGAGGGATGTGGAACGTCCTTTTGACGAAGGCGTCACGTAGTACGTGAATTTTGGGTGAAGGCAGCTG
Organism: Dermacentor albipictus; assembly: GCF_038994185.2. Lineage (NCBI taxonomy): Eukaryota > Metazoa > Arthropoda > Arachnida > Ixodida > Ixodidae > Dermacentor > Dermacentor albipictus. Next base: position 43,099,762 of record NC_091821.1, read on the forward strand.
ACCATTTATATGGGACAGCTTTATGGGACATCGCACTTTTGGCGACAGCGCAAAGGGACACAGAAGGAGGAAACAGGACGACACCTGGCGCCGTGTTGTCGTGTTTCTTCCTTTTGTACGTGCCTCTTTGCACTGTTACCACAAGTACGATTAATCCTAGCCAACGACCCCACCCTGCTATCTTACTCCAGCTTAAATAGAACAGCTTACATGGGGCTACCTTTAAGAAGAAGTGGTGGTACGGAAAGCCGGCAAAAACGTTGCCTGAACGATCGCGCAACCGTCATCGGCCACAGCTCCTCATATATAGTATTGCGGGAGTACCAGTTTTAGCGTTGCCCCTCTTGTGAAACTGTAGAGGGCTGTATCTTGCGCACGAGAAAAAATAGAAGAAAGAAAAATCAGCTTCCAAGAGCGCACCACTCAAGGATGTGTGCTTAGACGTGCATGTGAATGGTGAATGAATGAGTTCACAAATTATCCATCAACCATCCAGCGCCCGACTCAAAGATTTCGATGGTTGTCAACAGAGTAGAGCGCCCTTTTTGCTCGGCGCACGGCCGAAGGAAAATAGCCCTTAATGATATAAATCGCCTTTGTGCACATTGCTTTATCCTAACGGGCACCGCTGATTCTCACATAAAGGTCAACAAGTATTATTCAACAACAAAGAACAAAAAAAGCAGGAGATGGGGGGAGGGGGAGAAGATCCTGAGGAAAGAATAGTTGGGAGAAAATTGTGAGGAGGGGCTTCTTGCTACAGTGGGACTTCAATTGGGTGACCGCGCTTGCCCGATTCCGAAAATGCCACCGATTTAAGAGGCTGGTACCCGTGCAAAGTGCTCGGCTTTTTCGAAGTGTGCCCTTTTTGTCCAGAAGAGAAATGCAAAAAGCGAGCTAGAGTGAAGACGATATAAGAACGCGAACACGAATTTTTTTTTTTTTTCAGAATTGCAGCAGCTACGTTTTATGTCCCCATGAAGACAAACGACCGCGCACGGAAGATTGGATCTGGAAGGCTTACGACTGCGTTCAAAATACTTTTTTTTGAGGAAGCCACACTGAATTTTTTGGGAAAGGGCCCGCAGACGTCTCGCGCAGTTTGGCTTCTCGCCCTCCCCGCCCTTTTTTTTCTGTGTGTGCAGCGAGCGCACTGATTTCACCCGGCCTTGTTCCACGTGGCGAAGACCATCGCTATGAAGGCAAAAAAGGAGTCGGCGTCTTTTTATAAGCTTGCCTCTCTTTTTCCTCATTGCTCATCCGTAAAAGTAATCCGGTCTCAGGAGCCCTGTGAGGTCGGCTGGAATGGAAGCCATAGCAGTATGGAATACTTGAGTTTAAGTCATGAAATTCTCCTTCACCCTATAGTGAGCGATTTCGCGGAGATAACCTACCATCCACCAGAAACCAATGCGAATCCAACAAATGTTAGCGGGAATCCAGCACAAGTCATCTGTCTGCTATGAATAAGCCAAGGTAAAGGAAAACAGCGTGGGGGAATGTGGCTGGGATCGAGCCCAGACCACAAATACGGCGCTCGGGCTGAGTGCAAATTGAGCAATACCGACCCGGAACCAGGTCTGGCGGGCGCCATCTTTCGTGCATACTGCATAATAGTGTCGAGCCGGGCCTCAATTTGACGCCACAGCGAGGTGCGGCTCAAAAATGGGACGGTCAACGAAGCGTGGCATTGTAGGCACTCCGTCACTGCTTTGGTCACACGAGTTTTGGCAGAGACAACACTCTCGGGTGACTTGCAGGGTACGCCGCAGTGCACGTCCGGTGCACGGCACGTACACGGTGCATTCTGCAGGATACGCTTTGCTATCAAGTGGACTTGGCTGTTGGGCTTTTAATTACAGACAGGCCTTCGCTAACGCCTTGCTGCGCACCGTTGGTATTGTAATAGAGAACAAGACGCTTGCTTCTGCTTATAGTATATGTGTGATTGCACTGATCATCTTCTTTACTTTTATTGCGACAGCAATTATATGGACACTCCAGGCGCATTTCTGCCATCGCCGTCGCCGTGAGCTTCCTTGTAAAGTCCACCCGCCGTGGTTGCTCAGTGGCTATGGTGTTGGGCTGCTGAGCACGAGGTCGCGGGATCGAATCCCGGCCACGGCGGCCGCATTTCGATGGGGGCGAAATGCGAAAACACCCGTGTGCTTAGATTTAGGTGCACGTTAAAGAACCCCAGGTGGTCAAAATTTCCGGAGTCCTCCACTACGGCGTGCCTCATAATCAGAAAGTGGTTTTGGCACGTAAAACCCCAAATATTATTATTATTGTAAAGTCCAAGGGCGATAGAATCGTCGCCGCGCGCCATGTGCTGTATGTACGAGTGAAAGCGTGCGAGGGTGAGCCGGAGATCGCGGCTCAATCTCGCGCACGCAAGCTAGGAAAGCGGGGAGGAAGCGCGCCGTCTTCTGTCGCACGCACGGAACTGGGGGATGGCAGGCAGGGGGGGGGGGGACGTTCTACTCCGGGTGGCCCGGGCACACGCCCGGCCGATGTATAAAGCCATCTGCGACGGCGACAGAGTCCGCCGCGCGCAATGTTTTCGCGGCTTTGATTGCGTTGATGTGAGACGCTGCACGAAGGTAAATTCGCTCGCTGCTGCTGCCGCGCTTCTTCATTCTAGCGTTCTGACAGCGAGTTTCCGCGGTCATTGGGTGAGATGTGTTTATGTCTGCCTGTGCGCGCGTGACGCCATGCTTGTTAATTTAGTTAGTAGGCCTATGTTTACAAGTTTATACGGCCGATAAAACTACTATCTTTACTTCGTATAGCTGGCCGCCCACTAACTCGCGATCGCAATTGATGCTTTGCGTTTCGGGGGAAACAGTTTTTCTGCACGTCGCATAAATTTTCATAATTGGCTACCGATACGCGTGGTGCACCGCCTATAGAGGCGCCATTGAAAGCCACCTAATGGGTGCGTCCAACAGTACGCTCGGGAGCAGAAGCAGACGACAACCCTTTGCAGCAAGGATGGCTGAAGTTCGCGGCTGCGATTTTTCCTTTGTTCGGGTGCCACAGTGCTTCTTCTGCGGCGACAGCTGCAGGGAAGGCGTTGGCTCGTATATATGTGAGCGGACATAACACGATGTTGCCGGTGTTTGGGACAGCCCAGTCCACATACGTGCCATGTGCGTCCAGCAGACAAACGCAATGAAGCCCATGTACACGAAGGGGAGCTCATGTTAACTAGCCGCTAGGTTTTGTTCAGTAATGCGATGTCTTGATTGTTTTTCCAGCGAAACTGTGAAGGGCTACTTCCTCCACTGTCTTGTCGGTGTGTATAAAAAAATCCCGAAGATACTACAATGCCGAGCCGACCCGCGGCGGAGGTGACGCAGGCGTTAAGCACTCCCCATACTTGGGCCGATCCCAAAGATAGTGCTATGCTGGGCCGACCTGCGGCGCAGTTTGCCATTAAGAAGAGCCAACTAACACAGCTTCGCTGGTCATCCTTGTTCACAGAGTAGAAGGGTACTGATTTTTTTTTTATTTTACCCTTGCCGTAATAGCGCTTCTGTACCTCAATAGTAGGCACACATCGTTAGTGCAGACTTATATCTTGAACAAATTCGCGCGGTGGGAGTCTGCACATGCCGTAGTAATCTTTTCGCCGATGAATACGTGTGACATCGCCGAATAAGAGCCGTCAAAGTCGCCTCGTGAAGAGTAATTGCGAATTTATTGATCGAAACGAAACGCGATCGAAACAAAATGACCAAACGTAAGGGTTAATAAGAGCACGTGTCAGCGCTGTACCGCCGATGCAATTCTGCTGCATACTACGATGAATTGCCGTTCCCGCTGCAGTTATCGAAATTTTATATTCCCTTAGGGAGCTGCTTGGAAACGTACAAAGCTAAAGTCTGACCAACTTTTCAGTAGTTTTTTTTTTCTGGAATGTTACTAGAGAGAGACGCCACATGATATATTTAAAGGCAGAGCAGCGCCAGTCAAAGTAGATGGGCGTTGGAGGCAAGACCGGATTTAGTCCTCTGCGGCGTAAGCATAATAAGAAAAAATTCAGTTGAGTACAAAATTCACATGCAAAAATAGAATATGTTGTCAAACAAACAAATCATTCGGCTTGGTTCGTCTGCTCAGACAGCATCGAGATGTAATAACTTCCCAGACGTGACGCGAACCTTTCAGTGAATATAGAACCGCAATACATACGGAGCAACTTTTAGCAATTCTCGACCTGAACTATACATTTCTTAACACATTACATTTCCTTTATATTACATTACATTTTCTTAACAAATGATGATGCAGGCAAGCCTGCTCGAACATCACATGAAGAACACCATTGCGTCCCGATTTCACTCTCCAGGACAGACGCTGCGAGAGAGCTTCGTCTTCTGGTACGCGCACGCTCGTTGGCCGAGTGGAACACCGCACATATAGGGCGCACCAGACTGCGTAGACTCTTCCCCGCCGCTCGCGCTTTCGGCCGTGCTGCACCGCCGCGAAACATCTATTCTGCGTCGGTTGTGGTTGAGAGTTGCGTTCACGAAAGCTTATTCAGCGCTAATGGGCATGGCTGACAGTCCTGCATGTGATGTCTGCGGGGGCTATAGGATAACATTGACCACCTATTGTGCCACTGTCATGAATTTGGCATAAAAAGGCAATCAATGTCCCATGCACTGAGGCGACTAGGTGATCGTCCAACCAGCGCACAGACTCTGCCGGGATACCGTCCCCACCGATCATCGGCCCAGAAGGCAGCGAAGGCACTTTCGTGCTTTTCGAAAAGGGCAGGCTTGTGCGTGTGCTTTTCACTGAACGTGCTGTCCGCGCACCTCCACATATTCACTGCATTCCACTTTTTCTCTCTTCTTTCTATTCCACCTTTTTTCCTTCCCCTAGTGCAGGGTGGCCATCTAGACACTTTTCGTTTTAAGATCTCTACCTGCCAGCTTTACTTTCTCTCCCTCTCTTCTTACAGAGCAACGAACCAGAACCTTCTGTTCTAACCGAGGACGAATGTCCATGGACGCTATAACGTAAAGCTATTCCAAAGCATTTCTATTCCAATTCTGCAATTAGCCCTCCGCGATTGGTCGCAAACATTTTTGGACCACCCCCAATTCGCCTGTCTGTCACGCGACGTCACGAACACCGCGATAGCTCCCCATCTCATATGACGTGTACACACTGATTACGCATGATTGGACCGAATGAAAGAAAAATAGTTATTTCTGATTCGACGCCTTTTCGCCATTCGACCTCGGCTATGGGCCAAAGTAAATAGGGTCAAGGTCCAAAGGGCTGCACCCACTTCACCTGTCTGTCACGCGACGTCACAAAACCACGAAAACTCACCGAGTCAAAGTGAGATGTAGGCGTTCAAGATAAGTTAATATGCCGAACAAAACTGAATTTCTTTCTGAATAGCCACAGGCTGCCCCGTTCGGAAAAGAATAAAAGATGACTGCCGCCGATCGCTCAGGCACTGGCTACTCGCACCTGCAGGAGAGCATGGGCTTATTTGCGTACAATAATACTTCTTGCGTGGCCGCGTAACCTTTTCGACCACTTTCGGCACGTCTACGACCTCGCTCTGCCAATTCTTCTTTGCTGAGGATCCTTTAGAGCGGCATTCTTAACCTTCCGTTGCGTGGCGCCGAAATTTTCGGCCAGCCATCGCAAGCTAACTAAGGGAAAGCGGACCAATCGCAGACGCCGGCGCCACCCTCCTCATCCGTTTGTCGATTGTCAGCGCACTGGCTCGGCCCCATCGAATAATTCTCCACTTGAGCGTGCTCCTCACCTCTTTCCAGCCAATTAGATAACACAAGCCGCTCAGTGTAGGCAATGTTATTCGTTTTTAAAGCCAACAAAAGCGACCTCTTATAAATGAGGAGAGCGTTTGATTGGTCTCTTTAGATAACCCTGCGGGTCACCACCCTATGCTTGCGTCGATGTTTAGGCAAATTTGAAGTCAGGAGACTGGAATAAAAACATATTTGAATAGTTTTACGTTATATGGCCCCATATCTGTCAAGCACACTTCGCAGCCCTTCTGCTTCCGCAATATAGAGTGGAAAAATACAATGAACATGTGTGAAAGACTCGTCATAGCTGCACGTGTCGCAGCTATGTCTGTCAATTATTCTGTTGAGAAAGGAATACGCGACTTGGTAAACGGGATGTCTATTGATGAACTGCACAACATGACCAGTTCACGTGGTGAAAACCTCGGTAGTGTGCTTAGAGTTGTAGACCAGGGGACAATGAACGTGCGCATAATATGGCGAAAACGTTCGAGCCCTATATATGGGAACAAAGCGCTACATTCACGAGCCGTCGAGTGAAGCCGAACCACAGCGAGAGTTTGTGAAAGCTGCTTGAAAGCGCAACAAGCGCTCTCACGTGCGAATCAGCTGGTTTGCGTAGCCGCGTTCATTCCCACTTATACAGCAGTATGTAGAAAGTCATTCAAGTAGAACGACTTGAAGAAGGACGCCAGAAAGCAACTACTCAATAGGCATCAACATGTATCGGAATGCTTAGCGCCCTTGAGCGTGGCGAATCCCATGCGACAGAATGTGCCATGGGCTCGGTGACATATTTCGTTCAATCGCTAAGCATCGCTCCGGATTTCCGGTGGCACATGCGTAACGTTGACGGATGCAAAGCGCGGACATATACTAAATCTCAAATAGTTCGATGAGTGAAACTTTTCCAACATAGATACACAGATACAAAAGAAAGAACGGTAATTCGAGATTCGTGTTACGCACAAAGCCACAAATGTCATGTGCCAAGAGTATAAGCTTTCTCATCCATCTTTCAAATTAAAAATATATATATATATATGTTCAGAAAGAAGCAATAGAAATGCTGCTCACGCTTCGGAAGAGTGACTTGTCACGTATTGTACGATTGATCGAAGTTGGTCGATAACGACGCAGAGATTGTATTATAGTGTTTTCAGCAGTTCCGGAAACGCCGCTCTTGGCTTCCTCTTCATCTGTCAGCGCAGGCACGCCCGACAAAGAACTTTTGACGCCGAGCAACTATACAGTTTTTTTTTTATACAATAGAGATATTTTTTTTGTAGAAGAAGCTATGACCATGATACACCTATCGATTTCGCATACGAGGTCTACAGCGACGTGGAAATACTTTGCCGCTGCTAAGTTACTCTGAATATGCTCATTATTTAGGAGTGCAGAAGCGTAGGAACGTACAAACAGTAGCGTGGAAATCGCGAATGTACTGGCCAGAAAACCTTCACGAGAGCTGTTTTTTGTTGGATCTAATACTGGGCACGGCGCGAAAATGTTGCACCATGTATTCCTGCCTCCCCCTTTCATTGTTGTTTTACAGCCGGCCAGCCGAAGCAGCATCCCGTCACATCGCTGCCGCTGTGTCGTTCATGTGCATCGAGGAGAAATGGTCTGTAGGCGATCAACTTGATGGCAGGAACAAGGTGCGGTTGTACTGCAACGCCGGTTGTTAGACCGAAGCCGGTGGCGCGCAGTCAACGCGCAACAGACACCTTTTTCTACACAGTCGTTCGGACTGCACCTTTTCCCTTTGAAATGTAAGCTGACTTGTTGCACTGCAGAGCGTAAGCTGTGAAAATAGAACCAAGAAGCGAAGTGACATTGCACGGTGCGGGAAGACGCGTGCAGGCAAGTAAGAATCTGTAAAGACAACAGACAAAATGACACTCGTATTGTCTGCCCTTGTTTCTCCTGTGCGTATACATCTCCTTCACGCCTGTCACTATTATGGCACTTTTACAAGCCCTAGAAGAAATAATTCTAAGTACCTTATAACTTGCAGTAAACTGCTATGCGACTCGCCTTTATGTCGGCTATTTTTCACGTGACGTGACATAGCAAATGACCACTTGCCGTGAACTCAGCCGACAGATAGACGCACCGGCAACCTCTCCCTCCTTCCCTGAGACATGCCGGCATTTCTTCTGCGCTGACAAAATTTAGCATAGAGTGAGCCTCTGCCTCTCCCCTACGTTTTTATTTGTTTTTATCAGCCCGCCGCTCCTCGATGCTGCCCTGTATCCGCCCCTGTAAAGACAGAATTGTTTAAGTGCACTGCGAAATCTCACTCAATTGGCTTCGCTTGCAAGGATGTGAATGTGCTAGGTATTCTTCTCATTTTTATTGCTGTGGCGGCGCATGTCGGTCGTAACATAGCTAATAAATACGACGCTTAGTCTCTGCTTAGCCATTGGTCATTACTTCTGAGCCACTTGTATTACGCCAGTATATATACTCGCTGCTCAATCTTCCGCATGCAAATGCTCCATTAGCGCGCTAATTTTCCTGTTTTAAAGCAAAGCTAGGGTGCCATGCATTTTTGTTCTCTGTGAACAAAAACTATTATCATCAATGGCTCATACCCCCGTATGTATGCATGCATGCGGGTTAGGGGGGTGCACCTTTTGCACAAGTGTCTGAATACGTTTGGAAAAACGCAATCCGTACCTAATTCAGACAGCACCCGTATTTACGTAATACTTACTGTTTGGTACCACGGGCCGTAGTACCAATCAATCTGGGCACGTATTTAGATAAAGCTGGCACGCTAAACACTTAAAAAAAAAGGTAGTCATTTTCACTAAGTAAATACTAACGCGCTACTTGTTCCAAAAAGCACCACCTTCTTAGTAAGTGCAGGTAGTAAAATTACGGTTCGTACTTTTCACTACTTGCTGAAGCTAAAAAAAGCACTAACTTACTACTAACTTAATCCTACGTCGGTAGTGCAGTTATTAACGCAACTGAAATTAAATTACCAACAATACAATGGGACCTATTCCTTTTATAAGTGCCGCTTGCACTGACATATGAAGTCGATGGCAATGTGAAAGCATAAGAAAGTAAAACAAAAAACGTATATGAAAAAAAGAGGACCGCGTCCTTTCCCTATATATTAAGGCACCAATTAAGAGTATATACTCGTATATCCCGGGTAACATTAGCCAGAGTTTAAAAAAATATGCGAATATGTAGCTGGACAGAACCAAGGTAATGTTGTTTGTCGTCGCTTGGAGAAACATTATATTTCTCATTCCGCCTAAATAGATAATTAGCCTTAATTATTTAATCAACTTCTCAAGTATTGTGATTATATCAAAAATGTCAATCAAAAAATTGTGGAGCAGCATGAAAAACTCCCGATACAGCTTTGTGTTGCTCAATACGCGCTACATAAAAATGGTTTTCGGAGCGTGAACAACGCCCCCGCGAATAAACGCAAAGTGCCTCGAGAGGCCAGTCGCTCGGCAATTTTGCGTGTATTCGCAGGCTCCTTTCACGCTCGGAGAAACACTTTTATATAGCACGTATCGAGCAACAGAAAGCTGTATCAGGAGTTTTTCATGTCGCTCTACAATTTTCTGATTGACACTTTTAATCCAATTATAATACTTGAGAAGTTGATTAACTAATTAGGACTAATTATGTAGTTAGGTAGAATGAGAAACATAATATGAGTATCTCTAAGCGACGGCAAACAACATTACCTTGGTTCTTTCGAGCTACGGGGCATTCGCACATTTTTTTTTTTTAACTCTGGCTAAATTTAGACAAGTCTACTTGCAGTCCGCAAGGTGTCTGCAGACATTCTGCAGACTAGGTCAACGTGGAGGTGACTGGTGGGTGACTCAAGGGTGACTGAAAGGTCAGACCTATTCAACCGTAATTATAAAATGTGTCATGGTTCTGAATATGTATATATATGCGTTTATATATAGATACATCTACACACACACACACTCGTTGGGCACGCATATTACAGACAAGTCTACTTGCAGTCCGCACGGTGTCTGCAGACATTCTACCGACTAGGTCTACGTGGAGGTGACTGGTGGGTGGCTCATGGGTGATTGAAAGGTCAGACCTATTCAACCGTAATTATAAAATGTGTCATGGTTCTGAATATGTATATATATGCGTTTATATATAGATACATCTACACACACACACACTCGTTGGGCACGCATATTACAGACAAGTCTACTTGCAGTCCGCACGGTGTCTGCAGACATTCTGCAGACTAGGTCTACGTGGAGGTGACTGGTGGGTGGCTCATGGGTGATTGAAAGGTCAGACCTATTCAACCGTAATTATAAAATGTGTCATGGTTCTGAATATGTATATATATGCGTTTATATATAGATACATCTACACACACACACACTCGTTGGGCACGCATATTACAGACAAGTCTACTTGCAGTCCGCACGGTGTCTGCAGACATTCTGCAGACTAGGTCTACGTGGAGGTGACTGGTGGGTGGCTCATGGGTGATTGAAAGGTCAGACCTATTCAACCGTAATTATAAAATGTGTCATGGTTCTGAATATGTATATATATGCGTTTATATATAGATACATCTACACACACACACACTCGTTGGGCACGCATATTACAGACAAGTCTACTTGCAGTCCGCACGGTGTCTGCAGACATTCTGCAGACTAGGTCTACGTGGAGGTGACTGGTGGGTGGCTCATGGGTGATTGAAAGGTCAGACCTATTCAACCGTAATTATAAAATATGTCACGGTTCAGAATATGTATGTATATATAGATACATATATATATTTGCACACACACTCACTGGGCACGCATATTACAGACAAGTCTATTTGCAGTCCGCATGGTGTCTGCAGACATTCTGCGGACTTAGTCTACAAAAAGGTCGAGTCTACAGATAGGTGACAGGGGTGACTGATAGGTGACTCATGAGTGACTGAAAGGTCAAACCGATTTTTGTAAGGGAAGTTAGCTGGGACACCTTGTATATGTATACAAGGGACATTAAGGCGCACTGACTCCGGGTAAGAATGTACTACATATCTCCAACAAGCAGCGATACGCAAGAAGACACATTGAGAACGACAAATGTGCTACGCAGCACTTACTCAAAAAGCAACTTCAAGAGCATTTATAGCCCTAGTTTGAGTGGGCACATGTTGCCCCGGTTAGCACCAATGAATTTGTTTAAGTAATCAAAGTTTGGTGGACAAATTTCTAAAGCCTACGGCCCGCATATATGTGTGCTACGACGTCGCACATGACTGTTGGTCCAGCATAATGAACAACACTACAGTTTATCTCAATTTTGCATAAGACTGTCACAATGACAGCATAATAGGCCACGGTCAGCTGACGAGGTATATAGTAGTGGTTTAGTTGTTACTTAGTAAAAACTACTTGGAAGCCTTTCTGGCTAGTAAAGGCAGCACTTACTAGCTTTACTAGCTGCTGGCTCGTACAGAAATAGGAAGAAGGTAGTAAAATACATAGCAATCTAGTAAACGCGCGCATTTGCTAGCTATTTACTAACTTTAATTTTAAAAGTGTAGAAGTGTTCCCAAGAGCAGATTCCAAGCAGTCCTCATGCTTGACATATCATTCGCGAAGGCGGGTCACCGACGGCAACGGTATACTTACGACGGAAAAAAAAAACTTGTGAATTCGGCACCTGATTTTCGTTCAGACCATTAGCCAATAAACTATTTCTCTACAACGTCGAAAGGACGTGAACCGAACGAGAGCTGGCGAGACACACGACTCGAGGCGAAATGCGTGGGCCGCCAGTGATTTCGGGACACCCTCAGCGGTGGCGAGAGCGACCGAAAAGGTGTCATTACCTTCTCCATTTATCCGTTCATTCCCACTGCGGGCCGATTTCCTTCCTTCTCGCGGCAGACGTGTCGGCGCGGTTCCTTGATCGGTTCGTCGCGCCTGGCGTTCTTGCGGACCGGCATCGGCCATTACGCGGGCAACGCGCGTGACAGACCCTTTTGTCCTGAACCGAACACGCGGCGCCGAAGGGGCTTAGACATTACTGGCGCTGGGTCTTAACGAGGTGTCGGCGTTCGAGCGGCCGTCCAACTGAAGGAGAGTGGCTCTAGCCGCGTGTGCGTATGCTGCCCGGAGGATGGACGTGAATCCCTCCGGGCGAGTGCGGTCTTGCATGTAGAGGCGCGGCAAGTAGTCGGCAGAGATAGCGCAAACGCACTTGTCGGCAGTCCTCGTAAACGTGCACGCGAGTCACTTGTAGCTCTTTTTCGTAGCCTGCTGCATATGTGCGCTCGAGGGGTTCTATAACATGCTGCTAGTGCCTCCGATAGAGCTTTGCGCTGGTAATTTACCGTTATAGTACACCAACTGAAGTTGGCCATGTAACGCAAACGTTTAACTGACGTGAACTGAAACACTCGGTGGTATGCCGAACTGGAAATGTCAATGTGCAATAGAATAAACGTCGTTTACTCCGGTCTGATGTCTTCTATGAGAGTGTCATAGCGACAAACATGATTGTGAATAAAGTAATAACTAACTAACTAAATAAATAAGTAGAATATCCTCGCACTAACATTGGAAGCAGGGAGCAGAGAACAACCGCGCATCTGAAGGGGCACGAGTGAGATGTCTTTCTGAAAGCTTTAATTTTATGCCGATAACAAACATATGGGCACTCCAGAGGCATTTTTGTCGTCGTTGTCGCCGTCGCCATGACGCTCCCTATGAAGTCTGAGAGCGATAACACGGTCACTGCTCGCCGTATGCTGTATGTGCGAGTGAAAGCACTCGATGGGAGCCCACAATAGCGGCTCAATCTGGCGCGCTCGTGGGAGTATAGGCGCAGAGCAAACGCTCCGTCCTTCCGTCGCGCGAAAGGCCCTAGTGGGATGGGAAGGAGGGAGGGGGGGGGGGGGCAGCGTTGGGCTCTGGCAGCCACAGCGCACTTCGCGATCGGACGCAAGAGGAACTGACGATCGAAAGTCGGGAGGTAGCGTAGGATGGAGGCTTCTATTCCGCCCGCAACTGCGTTCTTTGCCCGGCGGCGCGCGACCGCGCGCGCCGTATACCTTGAAAGCAATCTGCAGACGGCTCACGCCTTTGTGCGTGCTGTTTCCTCGCCGCTGTTTGCGTTGAACCTATAGAAAGCACGAAGGTCGCTTCGCCCGCTGCTGCTGCCGCGCTTCCTCCCGCCAACGTTTTGACAGCGAGATGTCCGCAGTCATCGAGTGTGATGCGTTCATGTTTGCCTGCGCACTGACACCGTGCTCGCGAATTCAGTTAGTAAGCGAATATTTACAAGTTTACACGGCCGATAAAGCTACTATCCTTACTTCGTATAACTGTCTACTAATTTGCTATCGCAGTTTGATGTTTTGCCTTTCGGGCAAAACTGCGATTTTTTTTTTTAAGCCTCCCAACTAGGCAACCCATTTGATTCACTTTCTGAGGTCGCTTTTCTCTGCGTTCATGTCCGCCGATATCAAGAGGCCATCTATCTAACGCCTCGTAGACAGCACCTGCCCATGCGTATATACCGCGCGCCTTTGCATCACGCAGGAAAGCCGGCAGCGCATTCATAACAAAGTGATCCGCGTATAGTTCGGTGTTTTGATGCTCGATCCCTTAGAATGCCGTAGGTCGAACCAGTTCTAGCGGCATGTCAAACTGCAAAGCCTGCAGTTTTGCTAGCGCTGCGTAACGGCCCCGAGCTCATGTACCCGTGTGGGTCAACACATTTGGATGGAGTGTTTGCCGAGCTTCACAAATATATCGCATGACCTTAGGATATCGATTGGTAACCTGTAGTACCTGTTGACATCTGAGCTACTACTAGTTCGTATAGAGCATTTTCCTGCAGCCCCTTCTAAAGATAGTTTACAAGAAAGCACTTGGTGTGCTAGTCCATGCCTCCCTATTCATATGGAATGTGTGTACAGGGTGTCCCAGCCAACTTTAGCCAGAGTTTAAAACATGCGAACGCCACTTAGCCGGAACGAATCGCGGTAATCTTGTTGGCTGTCACTTGGAAATATTGAAATTATTTTCTTCATTCCGCCTAAATAGGCAATTAGTGTTAATTAATTAATCAACTTCTCAAATATTATAATTAGATTAAAAGTGTCAATGAGAAAGTTGTACAGCGACACAAAAACCTCCCGATACAGCTTTCTGTTGCTCAATAGCTGCTACTATAAGTTCAATTCCGAGCGTGAAAGAAGCCCGCAAATGCACGCAAAATCGCCGCGCGAGGCGCTTAAAAGGCGCTGTAAAGAAAAAGGGGGGGGGGGAACATTCCGATTATTTATAAACTTGCCACATCTTCAGCACGTAGGGCCCTACTTCGCAGAAGAAAGCGCGCTGCCAATATTCGGAAGCTTATACTTTAAGCAAATGCAAGCTAACATTCGATAACACATCCCACATAAAAGACACCTGAGGTGATTTACGCAATCACTTCATTGCAACACCCTGCGCACAAAGAGGCTATAGAAAGCAGTCCATAATATTTCACTTGTCATCCTTCCGAGAAAATTCAGGCAGAACCCATCTCGCGGTAAATGTCGACGTTAATGCGATTAGCACTGAAGCAACGTTGCAACATGCCCCATTGCCGCCGCAGACGCATGTATTGAGGTGCGTATGTGGCCTTGGGCTGCTTCGATAGTGGGCGCCGCCGTGCTGAGCGGTGACACGTCCAGTTGCGCAACGATATTACGTCGGAACGCGTAAGAGTTCGCTATGACGGACAGCGAGCAGTTAGGTTTGGCGGTCGCTGACAGCGTGAAAATATGTAATTTTAACAGATTGCACGCTTACGGTGCATTGCCATATTTACATCTCACCTTATAAACGGAGGGGGAATGCTTACAGTAAAGCAATGCCAGAAGAAATGTCGAGCGCAGCAGATAACTATAGTCGCTTTTGCTGCGCTGTTGCTCAGAAATTTGTTTCGAAGAAAGTTGACGCATATGGCGTATGCTTCAGGTATTAGAGGTTGTCCTTAGAAAACAATGGCGCAACTTCTAGTACCTAGGGCGTACGCGTAGGTACAAGGTACAATAATATTGCGGCCCCGGGGCCGCAAAATTATAGCTGTGTAATGTTGTGAAATGTACATGTCGTGAAAGGCTATAGGACAAAACAAGGTGAATAAATACGACAGTTTTACCAATAACTGAAGCGAACTGTCGTTGACGAGACAGAAATCGAGCTTGTGAAAAATAAGAATAATATTAATCATCATCATCAGCCTGGTTACGCCCACTGCCGGGCAAAGGTCTCTCCCATACTTATCCAACTACCCCGGTCATGTACTAATTGTGGGCATGTTGCCCCTGCAAACTTCTTAATCTCATCCGCCCCCCTAACTTTCTGCCGCCCCCTGCTACGCTTCCCTTCCCTTGGAATCCAATCCGTACCCCTTAATGACCATCGGTTATCTTCCCTCCTCATTACATATCCTGCCCATGTCCATTTCTTTTTCTTGATTTCAACTAAGATGTCATTAACTCGCGTTTGTTCCCTCACCCAATCTGCTCTTTTCTTATTCCTTAACGTTACACCCATCATTCTTATTTCCATAGCTCGATGCGTCGTCCTCAATTTAAGTAGAACCCTTTTCGTAAGCCTGCAGATTTCTGCTCCGTACGTGAGTACTGGTAAGACACAGCTGTTATACACTTTTCTCTTGAGGGGTAATGGCAACCTGCTGTTCATGACCTGAGAATGCCTGCCAAACTCACCCCAGTCCATTCTTATTCTTCTGATTATTTCAGTCTCATGATCCGGATCCGCGGTCACTACCTGCCCTAAATAGATTCATTCCCTTACCACTTCCACAGCCTCGTTACCTATCCTAAACTGCTGTTCTCTTCCGAGACTGTTAAACATTACTTTAGTTTTCTGCAGATTAATTTTTAGACCCACTTTTCTGCTTTGCCTCTCCAGGTCAGTGAGCATGCATTGCAATTTGTCCCCTGAGTTACTAAGCAAGGCAATATCATCAGCGAATCGTAAGTTACTAAGGTATTCTCCATTACCTCTTATCCCCAATTCTTCCCAATCCAGGTCTCTGATTACCTCCTGTAAACACGCTGTGAATAGCATTGTAGATATCGTATCTCCCTGCCTGACGCCTTTCTTTATTGGGATTTTGTTGCTTTCTTTATGGAGGACTACGGTGGCTGTGGAGCCGCTATAGATATCTTTCAGTATTTTTACATATGGCTTGTCTACACCCTGATTCCGTAGTGCCTCCATGACTACTGAGGTTTCGACTGAAAACGCTTTCTCGTAATCAATGAAAGCTATATATAAAGGTTGGTTATATTCCGCACATTTCTCTATCACCTTATTGATAGCGTGAATATGGTCTATTGTTAAGTAGCCTTTACGGAATCCTGCCTGGTCCTTTGCTTGGCAGAAGTCTAAGGTGTTCCTTAATAAAAAATAAGCATGATAAATATCATATCGTCGAAAACAGTCTTACATTGGCAGAGACACACTTTACGAGTGAAAAGCAAGCTCGGTGGTCGCGGCGTTGATCGCAGCCCCTGCGGCCGAATTTCGACGGGGATGAAATGCAAGAATGCCCGTATTCTTATATTTAGGTGCACATTGACGAACCCGAGGTTGTAAAAATTATTCCGGAGTACCCCACTACAGCGTGCCTTATATCAGATCGTCAGTTTG
Source organism: Dermacentor albipictus (assembly GCF_038994185.2). NCBI lineage: Eukaryota > Metazoa > Arthropoda > Arachnida > Ixodida > Ixodidae > Dermacentor > Dermacentor albipictus. The sequence goes on from NC_091821.1 coordinate 43,116,272, forward strand.
GCCGTTAGAACCACAGACGTTAATATTTTCAATAGGCAAGACTAAAAGCAAGACACCATGGAACGACGTTTAAGCACTGATAAATTTGCAAGCGACGTTGCAGACATCTAGAGCTTAAAGTGCCAGCCCATGTGTTCGGCTTTTGAATATTTCCTACGTGCGAGGTAAGTATATAGGGCCTAAGGGTTTTGCTGGAAAACAAATTCGCCTTTCGTTCTGTTGTGCAACGACGCATAAGTTAGCCCAGCGATGTGAGAAGGAGCATCAAAGTGACCCACCTCAGAGAACTAATAGAAACATTTATAGTGTCTAAATACATAGCTGCGACTTGAGTAAAGTCACAGAAAGAAATCCTGCAAATAACCGAGATGCGGTTCAAGGCCGCTCACCAACACCTGAAGCCACAGGCAGCCATATACATAAACTTGAGAGCATTGACAAAACAAAGCTAAAGTTACATGCTTCTTACAAGCACGATGATGTATCAGTCCATGTTTACACGTGCGGCGATCTTACTGTACGTCATATTCCATCTTCCTCGCTACATCTGGTTGGTTCGATCAACACAAGCAAATGGTGAGCCACAACATCACAAATCAGCCCAACAATATTTGCATAACACCTGCATGTTAAGTGCATGCGATTGTTGCAAATGACACGTTGGGTTCGAGCACGCTTCTTACCGTCTTGTTTAAACGACTTAGATGGCAAACGCCTATAGCGCTTCAGTAAATTTCTTGAAGGCTGGTTCACACAGAAGATACGAATTCAAACCTCGTGAATTACTTCAGCAATGTCCTTGCTGACTTTTTTCTGGCGTTCCGGGTCGCGGGGAAATCTTAGACATATGTGTAGTTTTATTTTTTTAAGCTGGTGCACAAAAGTGCGCAACAACCGAGCATGCTGGAGTGTTTCTTTAGTTAAAAAACTGTCGAACACCTACCATATACTACATATCGCGTGGCAAGTCCGAAAAGTAAACTTAGCGAACACGTCCGCAACAGCGAAAATTACAACCATGCAACACGACAGCGCTGCACTGACTAATGCATGTACGTGTGCGTCTGCTTCATCAGCTCCAACACAAATATGGAGGAGGTGCGGCGTGGGCCTGGTCTAAGGTTGTCACCTCACTGAACGGTGGGAGGGCGCGTTGACCTGGAGACACCATGTTCCCACTGAACACGCTGCGCCATTTAGCGTCACCGCCACGAGATCCGCGCGTGGCGCGTGTGTGAATGTATAATCGGACAAGGTTTTCTGAGTATACGGGTTCAGCTGAGGTTGCTACCGTAACCATAAGTACACGTAGAATGCCTTGTCTTGGGTAGGCGCGATGTTTTTTCGCAGGAACAAATTTAAAACGACATGGAACACGTACTACGCAGAGCGCCAAAATGCGTAACCGACTCGCCCCGAATGCAGCCCTACATGTAGGATGCACCACTGCGCCCTGCGAAGGCTGTACTCTACCAACCCGTCCGCCTCACCCTCTCTCTATTAACAGCGTTCTTTTCACTCGGTGTGGGTGCACGCATATGTGTGTTTGCGTTAGCAGGCCTAATAGATGGTAAATGCCGGAATCCAAGCAGTGTACACTCATGATTATAGAATGCCTGCGTGGAAGCGTGCCCAAGGGAGTAAGGAATAAAGGAAAATGCAATAAAGGGGCACTTTTTGAATACATTAGCAGAATATACATTGCTGCAGCGAGCATTTCCCTTCGGAAATTTCTCGTACATTTTGCCGCTTTAATGAGGACACACATGGTAGCCGCATTATTTCCCACTTTCACGAAGCGTTTTAAGACCGTGGTTGCACTGGATTACCCAATTTTCTTTAGGTGAGCGCGAACACCCTTCCTGCCCTGTTCCTGCCTTCGGCAAGCCTCGATTTTCGCAATGGCGCGCCTGAGTTCGCTGAAGTGTCAGCGCCCTGTTTGCAGTTGTTGCGCGTGGGCGCGTAACGCAAGGCCGGCTTTTATTCTATTAGCCGGCCACAACGCGCTCTCCAAACATCCTTTGACGCCGACGGTTCACGGTCAGGTGAGCGAGCTGCGAACACGTGCCGCACGCGACGACAGTAGAGTGGCGATGCTCGTGCGCGCGCTGGTACGGGCGGACGACAAACACGGCACCGACGTGTTCCATGTTTAAGCGTCAATAGTTCTGTCACAGAATAATGCCTGTGAATACACTGAACGTGCATAAAAAGTAAAAAAAAAAGCGAATACAACACTAGCAGCGAAACTAGCACCGAAAAAGCTGTTAGCAAGCTGCCATTAGGTCACAACATTCCAAACCAAGTTTGCACAAGTGCTGCCAAACATAAGAAGCTGTCTTCAGAACAACACGGCCTTTATAGCGCATCCAAACAATGAAGCAAATCCGCATTTTCCGAGCCGGACGTCACCAGACAAGGCATTGTAGACGGGCAACGTCTGCATCTGCTCAACTCCCACGCGAGCTGCAGGAACGAAAAATTTCAAGCTACGTATTTCTCGAGATCCCAATTTCGGATCAAGAACACTGCGGATTTAGCCTAGACTGCTTCGTAAATATAAAGAATACATTGTTGCGCCAGAAAAGGAAAATAAAGACCTGGGAAGGAAGAGTACGAAACGACAGATTGAGCGCTGATGTTTACGGTGCTTTTTGCGCGCCGCATTATCATCTTCGTCGTTTCGTACTCTTCCTTCCCAAGTCTTTATTTTCCTTTTTTGGCGCAACAATGTATTCTTTAGATCCCAACCAACTCGCCCAGCAACAAGTTCTGCTTCCTAAATCTGGCAACCAACACAAATCGCTTTACTTCGGGGCAATGTCATCGAAATTGCTATCGATGTTTAAAAAAAATTATGGGGTGTTACGTGCCAAAACCACTTTCGGATTATAAGGATAGTGGAGGACTCCGGAAATTTCGACCACCTGGGGTTCTTTAACGTGCGCCTAAATATAAGAACACGGGTGTTTTCGCATTTCGCCCCCATCGAAAGGCGGCCGCCGTGGCCTGGATTCGTTCCCGCGACCTCGTGCTCAGCAGCCCAACACCATAGCTACTGAGCGACCCCGGCGGGTGCTATCGATGTTTTGTTTGGTCTTCCATCAAACTATAGTTTTCTATATAGCTATTATTTCTTCTAGTTTATCTATACTTCGGGTCTGTGGTTCGGCTTGCTAGATGGTTGACGTTATTTCGCGCGCTTTGCGACGCTTGATTTTCCAGTCTTGAAGATGAATCTCAACGCCGATGTGACCTTCTTTTCTCTTCGCGTTGTGCGAAAATTCTGTGCGGATATTCAACGATGAAGGCAGCTCCTCCGAGGAAGCATTTCAGAACGGATGACTGAATTCGGTCGCGTCTGTATGAAATGATCCCGTTATTCGTCGCGCCCACTGTGGGCAGATCTCGGTACGGTTAGTCTCGCATTATCATCTTCGTCGTGACAATATGTCATTTTATTGTGATAGCAATTATATGGGCACTCCGAGCGCATTTCTGCAGCCGTCGCCGTCGCCGCGACGTTCTGTATAAAGTCCAAGGGCGATAATATCGTCGCCGCGCGCCGTGTGCTGTATGTGCGAGTGAAAGCGTGCGGCGAGGGTGAGCCGGTGATGGCGGCTCAATCTCGCGCACGCAAGGGACGCAAGCGGGGAGGAAGGGCGCCGTCTTCCGTCGCGCGCAAGGCACAGGGAGGAAGAGGGGGGGGGGCACGTTTTACTCCGGCGGCCACCCGGGCCCTATCTCGGAAGTGATGTGCCATGGGTGCGGAGTCTAGGCGCACAGAGGGCTGCATGTGCGCTATCTTCTCGCCGCTAAGATCGCGGTGAAGCGAGAGGCAGCACGGAGGTCCATCGGCTCGGTGCTGCTTCAGTGGTTGCTCCCTCCAGCATTTTGACAGATTATTTCCGCAGTCATCGAGTGAGACGTGTTCATACTTGTTTGTGCACGCGTAACACCATGCTTGTTAATTTAGTTAGTAAGTGAATGTCTACAAGTTTATACGGCCGGTAAAGCTAGCATCCTTACTTCGTATACAGCTGTCGACTAATTTTCTATCGCAATCGATGCCTCGCCGTTCGGGCGAAACTGCAACTTCTTTTCCAACCTATAATTTCGCATTCCCATCTTCCTCCTGGCAATACGGTACTTTTTGCGAAGACTACTGAAAAATATCCCCGGAACAAATGGCAACACAGTGCATCAAATCGCCTAGTGCTTAGCCTTTCTGCCAACACAGCCGTTTTCGAGAGAGCGGAGACAGAGGGAGTCCATCCAATTAAAAATATATATATATTTCACAGATGTAAGCCAATCTGACAATAGATCCTGTCTCAAACATGGTGACCATTGCGTTAACCGGCTCCTGCAATCGCTTCAGGCACACGCCCCAATCAAAAGTATAGCATCAAGATTGGTTCCGGTTACTCAGAGACAACCGTCGCTGGGCCAAGGATATGCACGCCACCTATACTGACATGAAATACAGCGAAGCTGTATAAGCGTGTTCTCACACCCTTCGGATGTATACTATAGGATCTGTTTGCTGGCTTACCCCCTCGCTCGAACGCAGCAGCAATGACTGTTTAATTGCTACTGCTTTGAAGGGGTAAGGGGGGGGGGCGCTGCTGCGTTCGAAACCAGTCGTTACTGGCCACTCTCAGAGAGGGCTCCCACGTAGGCTACGTCGCAGAACCATGGCGTCAGCTTTCACAGCCACAGCAGTATGCAATCTTCCGGCTGACGTCTAACGAGGAGCCGGTAAAACACGACGTAAGAAACGAAAATTACGAATTAGCGGTTAAAAGTTCCTCGCCAATATGTTGTTGTATGTTCGAATGAGATATACGCGAGGGCACAAATATTTTATAGTTATATAAATGCGTTTCAAAGCAATAAATCTGGAACTAAAGCTTTACGTAAACGGCCGTGGAATTCCTCTTAGAAGGGGCACTACACAGAAACACTAAATCTGTTTAGGCTGACAGCGTAATCTGTCTTAACTACGTTCTGGTTCATTTCTCAGTAATGTGTGCATTATTATAAAAGGGAATTAAAGACCAAAGCTCCATCTTTTGAATTACGCGCCGAAAATGCAGCGATGCTGCGTCTATGTGACGTCATGGATTTCGATATATATATATATATATATATATATATATATATATATATATATATATATATATATATATATATATATATATATATATTCGAGCCATCGACGCTCAGTAACATTTTGAAGCTCGCTAAGTTCAGTCCTTGGTTATCGTAAAGCCAATTCATCTTTGCTGATCAAAATTTAACTGTACAGACTCCGACGGACGTCGTTCAAACTTCGAAAGCAGTTGTACTTTCAGGTTGCGTCGTCCGCTAGCCTCATTGGCCGTGGGGACGCTCTCTGCGGCGAAACGGACTGTGAAACTGTTGTGCGCCTTCCGTGGAACTGTCCGTCGTGTGGACGCACTCTTACTGCCCACTACTTTATTGTGTGCGATTGTGTGCGAAAACACCCACGGCAAAAAAAAGAAAAAAGGAATAAAAAAAAGAACTTCATGACATGATGGCCTTGCGCAGTTTGTGGATGTTTATAAAAGGCAGTTGTCGTAAGAAAAAATTATTATTATTTCTTTTAGTTTTTCGTGCGTACCAAGCTCTGTCGCTGTGCACTAAAGCCGCAGGCACGTGTGAGCACGTGCCCGCTACGTGCGCCTGTAGTAATGCGCCTGCCCGAGGCGGTCGCGCAGCTGAGTCGCCGAGGGCGACGCGTCATGCGAGGAGGCAGGCAGGTGTGCCGGTGTCAGATACCTACGGGTGCACGTACATCAAGGTCGAAAGAAAGTTAGTGTACATGTGAGTGCATTAATCTAATCGAGAAACTGTCGGGCGGTAGTGTGTACTAGACTTTCGTTCCGTATTTCGCGGTACCTGACGTGTAACAACAGATAAAGAAAGCCACGAGGCAAGAAACTATAGGCCAGGTGCAGAGCGCAGCGCTCTCTTTTAGCATTTCGTGCCTTGGCCTTAATTCACCCTTCCCTCTGCACGTAGTGTGCCGCCGTGTCTATTGGCCCAGCTGCGAGCACATGGTTTCGCAAGTGGTGTCATCGCCAGCGGAACCACATGATCCTATTCGCTTTATTGGGGACGTATTCTCGGACCATTGCATTATGCGATAATATCACTTTTGCGTGATGCACAGTACACGGCGCATTGAACGATTGGAGCCGCTTCGCTCTACCAGACAATCAGCTCAACCGGTTTTCTCAACCAGCCAATCAGTCCGCACTCAAAGTGATATCTACGAAAAGTGACCGTCCGAGAATACTTCCCTTGTTGAAAGCGGCACGAACTGCGATGGGCAAACTTATATGCCTCCTATAGTTCTAACGGCATGTTCGCTTGAACACACACTTAATGTATTGTCATATGCTTTCACAACGAGGGTTCCGCAAAGCGCGACTTCGCTTCTGTATTTGGTGGCAAATCACGCACACGCGTTTCCAGCGAACTGAATTCAAAACTATACCGTAAATACTCAGCATTTTGATGCAAGCGAACGCACCTCCAACAGTCCGAAATTAATTCAAATCCGATAATACGGTTCTGCTTGTAGAATGTTTAAAAAGTGAACGGAAAATTGCGCTGGAACTCCCCACGCGCGGAATATCGCGACGCAAGAACGAGAGGCGGGAGACGTGTATCGTCCTAAGTACGATGCAATGCTATACTTGGTGTGACGTCAAGAGCGGAGACGTTGCTGATTCGCGTTTGTAGTGCACAAAAGAATAAAATATACTTGCACTACATTAAATTCGTGCAGGAGGCTAAGTCTAACGACGCACTTCTATAACAAACGCAGTCATGCATAGATCGGTCGCACGCGCGGTGCCGCGTCTCTTTTTTTTTTTTTACACTAGACATGGGAAAAACACAGCACTCGATTACACTGCTTGACCTTGCGGACTGACAAGGTTTAGATTAAAATTCAGTGTATTCGGCTGCTTGTCACCGACTGAAATTGGACTCTTGGTTTTCCTGATTTACTGCACCTTTTTTTTTTTCTCTCCCGCGTATTTTCCGGAAGATGGCTCTAATATTTAGGCGGTGAACTATATAACAGATGACATTTCAGAACGCCGCAACCTTCTTGCGCAGCTGTTTGCGCGCAGGCTGGATACGGATTCCAGCTTGTGCCAATTCTTTACAACTCGAATCTTAAAGCTATCGCTGCGAGATTATTGACTGACTCATTAGACGGTGGTTGAAGGACACAGGGCCACGCATGGCTTGTCAGATACGGCTTACTGGAGTCTCGGTTAATTTCAATACTAGGGATTCGTTACAGCGTAAATAAATTGAAGTACACGAGCAAAGAGCTTATGAGATCTAACTTCCCGAAACTGACAGACTGGGACGCTGCACTGAAGGTATGGTATGGTATGAGGAACTTTATTTGGTCCTGAAGGTCAACCATAGGTTGACGCGGGCCGCTCCCACGTTGGGACTGTCAGGCCGAGCCCTTCAGCCACATCGCGGGCCTTCTGGACTGCCCGCAATTGGTCAGAGAGTGATTCGCTATGTAGCATTTGCCGCCACCATTCTTCTTCCTTGTCACAGTCTGTGAAGACCGCGGGGCACTGCCAAAGCATGTGGTCAAGAGTAATGATGCCATTGCACTTATTACAGTTGATTTGAGTTTCCCTCTCAGGATAGATCCTGTTAATAAAATATGGACTTGGGTATGTTCTAGTCTGTAGCAAACGTAATGTGACCGCTTGGGCTCTGCAAAGCTTACCGTGTGGCAATGGGTACTCCCTTCTGCTTAAATAATAATGCTTCGTGATTTCATTATATGTTAATAATCGATCCCTGTGTTCCCCGGGTGAAGTGTATGTTGCTCGGTCTTGAAGAGCATGGCTAGAAAGTCCTCGTGCTGCTTCATTTGCCACCTCATTGAGGTTTCTCCGAGCTCCGTCCACTACCCCCAGATGTGCAGGAAACCAGCGGATTTCAATCCTCTCACTGTTGACCTTCTCTAGTAATTTTGTTGCTATCCGTGTCACATATCCGTTGGTAAAGTTGCGTATGGCTGTTCTAGAGTCGCTGTAAATATGTGTCCACCGATTAGCCCGAATGGCTAAGGCGATTGCTACTTGTTCTGCTACTGTTGGGTCCTTGGTATAGACGGTGATGGCATCCCGTATGTTACCTTGAGTGTCTACAACAACGGAGGTATACGCATCCTTATTTTTAACCCAGGCAGCGTCAACGAACACCGCCTGCTGCTTATGTTGATCTATGTCTTGAAGGAGTGCCTTCGCCCTTGCCTTTCGTCTCTCGAGGTTATGTGTCGGGTGCATGTTCCTAGGGAACGGGGTCGTCTTTATTGTTTCTCGTAGTCCCGCTTGCAATTGTGTTAGTAATTCTCCTTCGTTGGTGTGGTTGTTAATTTCTACGCCAATTTCTTCAAGTAGCGCCCTCCCAGGTCGTGTCCCCATTAGTCTCTCCTGGTGGGCCACCTGCTGAGCCTCAGCTATCTCTTCTAGTGTGTTATGCAGCCCTAGGCGCAATAAGCTATCGTTAGCCGTGCTGATGGGAAGTCCTAGTGCAGTCTTTATAAGTCGCCTGATTAAAGCGTTTAGCTTGTTCTTGTCAGCCTGTGTCCACTGTAGCATGCCAGCCACGTACGAGAAGTGGCAAAAGGCGAATGCATGTACCAATCTTATGGCACTGTGTTCTCCTAGCCCCTTATGCCTGTTGGTAATTCTACGCAGAAGCCTAATGACTTCTTCTGACTTGTTTGAGATGTGTTGTATCATCCTGCAATTAGATCCATTCGCTTGCAGGAGAAGTCCTAGCACTCTAATAGTCTCCACCTGCCTGATTGGTTCTCCATTCTTCGCGTATATGTCAATGCGAGGTTCTTCCTCTGGGATATATCCGTTCGGTTTGCGCCCACGCTTACTGCTCCGTAGTACCAATAGTTCAGATTTCTTAGCAGAGCAGTTCAGTCCCATACCCTCAAGTGTTGTTTCCACCACATAAATGCTTTCCTGTAGTTTGGTCTCTGTTTGTCCCATATTACCTTCGGCACTCCAGATTGTTACATCATCTGCATATATAGCAAAGTGGATACCCTCAACCTGCGCGAGACCTCGAGCCACTTTTGACATTGCCAAATTAAATAACATGGGAGATAGGACGGACCCTTGTGGTGTCCCACGATTCCCAAGTTCCAGAGTTGTCGATTGGAGTTCGCCTAACCTGAGACAAGCAGAACGGCCACAGAGAAAGGCTTTAACTATATTGTGCAATCGTTTACCCAATCCCATCTCCGAGAGGATATTCAATATGGCCCTGTGCTTGATGCGATCAAAGGCCTTTTCTACATCTAGGCCTAGAAGAGCTCTCGTATGCAGCGGGCTAGCAAGAATAAGGTGATGTTTGATTAAAAGCATTGCATCTTGAGTCGAAAGTCCAGGACGGAAGCCGATCAGGTTATGCGGAAGAAGATTTCTGTTTTCTACATACTTAGTAAGTCTATTGAGTATGACATGCTCCATGGTTTTGCCCAGACATGATGTTAACGATATGGGTCTTAGGTTATCTAGATTTAGTTGCTTGCCTGGTTTGGGAATAAGAATTGTGTTAGCAATTCTCCATTCCTTTGGATAATCACCATTTTTCCAGAGTTCGTTGAAATACTCTGTTAAATATGTTATAGACTCATCGTCCAAATTTTTCAACAGCCTATTGGAAATGCCATCTGGACCGGCAGCAGATCTACTGTTGAGGTCGTACAGGGCTGCGCGAACTTCGCTTTCTGTGAAGTCTTGATCCATAGGCTCACAGTCTTCCCCTGTATATTCAGGCGGGTCTGTACTATCATTGCTATCGTTAAGCGGTAAATACTTAGCTGCAAGCCGATCCAGAATGGCCTCCTCCGTTGTGTCCTGACTCTCACGATGGACGAGTCGTGCTACTGCTGTTCTCCCATTAGATTTCGTGTCGTTCTCATGAAGCAAATGTCTAAGTAAATTCCAATTTCCACCACGTCTGATTCGACCATCTATGGAATTGCAAAGCTCATCCCATTGTTGTTTCTGTAAATTTCTGGAGTGTTCATCAATCTCCCTATTCAACAATGATATGCGCTTCCTGAGTCTCCTGTTCAGACGTTGCGTTTTCCATCTTTTTAACATAGATTGTTTGGCTTCAATCAAGTGCGCCAGCCTACTGTCCATGATTTCGATATCCTCCTCTGTGGTAATATCCTTCGTTGCCGCCTTTACATCTTCCCTGAGCTGAGTGGTCCAAGTTTGGAGTGTTTTCTTTTCTCCTGTCTCTGTCTCAGCTCTGCTTTTCCTTGCTTTCCGAAAAAGATCCCAGTCAATGTAGTTAAAATGCTTTATCTCATTACTTGGTGTTTCCAATAGTATTTGCAATATATAATGATCGCTACCCAGGTCAATATTGGAGTTATTCCAGCCAGCGTTCGCTAAATTTGATACGAAAGTAAGGTCTGGGGTGGAGTCCCTGCATGTAGATGTACCACACCTAGTGGGATAAGCTGGGTTTGTGATGAGGGAGAGATTAAGATCTGTAGCTAGGTGCCAGAGTCCATCCCCTTTCTTAGTATTCCAGCGATATCCCTAGGTTTGATGTGGGGCGTTGAAATCTCCTCCAATAATGAGTGGAGCGTGCTTAGTAATAGCCATAGTCTTATTAAGAAGTGCCCTGAAACTCTGTTTCATGTCGCTAGGGCTGCTATAAACATTAAGACAAAAGAGGCTTTGCGGTTTGCTTCTATTCCTCTTCAGAATTATTTCCACAAGTAAGTATTCTAATTTGTTTAGTCCAAGGTGCAAATCATGTTCTATGTAAGGTATTTTCTTATCTACGAGCGTGGCTAGCCCCCTACCCGGCTCTTTGCCGCTGCATGTCGCTTTGTATCCGGAGAGGCTAATGTCATCCGCCAAGGTTTCCTGCAGCATAATAATTTTCGGTTTGTCTGCAGAGTTTTTTATTAACTGCATGAGAGGTGCTTTTTTGTGATAAAATCCTCGGCAATTCCATTGCCACACGGTAAAGCTCCCCCTGCTAGCCATTGCTTATAGAACCCGCCTTACTGCTACCTGCTAGAGTACGCTTCGTAGAACCCCCCGACGCGCCAGGGAGTGATCTGACGCTTTCTGCTTCTGAGGGTAAGTATTCGTCGTCCTCGCCTTGCGCTTCTACTTTGGTAAGCCTCTTTTCAGCCGTCAGTCTCCATTTCCATAACTTCTCAACTTTGAAGGTAGTTTTGTCTATGGCATCTCTAAGTTGTTTAATCGCCTCCTTGATCTCTTCCAAAGCCGAGCACACTGTCGTTTCTACTGGGCTTATTGCCCGCTTCTTTGGAGCTGGTGTGTTTTCTTCATCCTGACTGTTGTCTTTATTCACCGGTTTGGCTATTGCTACTTTTGTGGAGCTAGTTTGCGAGTTCTTGCGAAGTTCTACAACCTGCTTAGTAAGTTCTTCATTTGCCTTTCTCAGATACGTTACTTCTTTAATTAGCTGTTCTACCCTGGCATCATTATCTCCGACCGGCCGCCCCGCACCGCTCTCCGCGGTCCTCACAGTACCTTTTACTTTGTCGGCCCAGGTTGTTCCAGATGTCGTCTTGTCGCCAGGCGTCTGCCCTCCTCCTTCGAAGCGCACCTGCACTTCACGTGATCTGGAGCGGCTTCTGCCCTTCGACGGTGAGCGGCGTCTTGACCGTGTGGGGCTCCTTGAGCGTGTGCGCCCCCTGGTGCCAGTTTGGGCATCCCATTGCAGCTGAGGTGGTGTCGCCCCCGATGCAGATCTGTTGCGTTCTCGTCGTCGAATTCGCACCACGTATGGAATTTGGTACCGCTGTCGGCAAGTCTTGTCCCCAGTTGGGTGGTCCCCTCCACAGAATTTGCAGTTAGGCACACACATGTGATTGTCCTCCGGGTTTTGAGTTCCACATCCTCTGCACTGTACCACGTCCGGTGTTGGACATACATCTGCCCGATGTCCAATCTTTCCGCAAGCATAGCAGACATCAAACTGCTTCCTATACAGGTAACACCTTACAAGGGTCGACCCGTATCTGACATAATTGGGCACCTTGAGCCCATCAAACAGAACGATGACCGAGCCCGTGGATTTAATGCGTTTGGCTGCCAATGCCAGTGGGTTAAAGTCATGCACAATGTTCTGCGTTATCGTGGCCTGATTGTCTCTGAGGTCAACTCTCCGAATCACCCCTTTACACGTGGTATGCGGAGCTGTCTCGTAGGCGTTCACTTCATATTCGGTTTCCCCTATAACTATTGACCTGATTCGCACATACCTGGCAGCATGACTGGGGTCTGGTGTACTAACCACCACGATGTTTTGCGTGAAGTTAGGGCAAACGACATCCTCTCGGGCTTGTTGCGGAGTCAGGCCTGATGCTTCAATAATCGCCACGCCTATCGCTGTGGTGCTCACTTTGCTCAAGTTGAGACCTCCTCGTGGACGGATGATGATCTTGCTGTGCTCCTCGGGCAATTGGGGCATCCTTGATGCCTTGACAATCCGATTTTTGAACATAGTGGTTGTAGGTCCCTTGTTCTTGCTGCTGTTGCCTTGCTCTTGCTGGCTCTGCGGCGATGTTTTCCCATCGCCAGCAATCCTTGTGGTGGAGCGAAATTTTCGGCTTGTCACAATTTGCCAACCTAGATCTTCCTCATTCTCTTCTAATCCGGTAGCGTCTTCATCTTCCATGCGCGTGCCCGCCATCGCGGCCCGGCGGGGCCAGTAGGCCTACTTAGGTCTTGCGCCAAGAAAGGCCAGTAAAAGTCCAAAAGTGGAAGTCCCACCTTAAAGAAAGGTGTCCGCGAATTCCCGGTGACTTCACAAATCCAGTGATGTGCTTGAATCCGTGATGGCGGCAAAGACGGCTGCACAAACATTCAAAAACGACGGAGCCGGTGTGAGGGACGTCCGCACCTCGGCTTCTTCTTCTTCGACTCCCCGCTGCACTGAAGGGCTCGGGATCAATTTTAACCACCTGTATATGTTCTTAGCCGTGCACCAAAAGCAGGATACACGAGCTTTCTTTAATCCTGCCGCCATCGGTATGGGGCCGAGCGTTCACACACGAGCGATCTCGCATTACGCTCCATGAAAATGCAGCCGCCGCGTCCACACATAAAGCAGTGCGAGACCTTAATACGAATCTTAAACGGTATTTCGGAAAGTTGCAGTGTATATGCAGTAACATATATTTGAACAATTGTTACGACCGCATGTTACTGTTACTGAGTTTGCTATATCGAGGGCTGCCGGCCATGAATCAGTTCTCTTTGTGCGATGCCGTCCGCCGACAACTAAAATCTATGAATTGCTGGGAATGATGTTATTTTTCTATCGTGTTGCGAGAACATTATTTAACAGCGTGACGTTATGCTACTGCGTGTTTCTCTCAAAGCATATACAGCGACGATCCAAGAGGCGCGAGGCTCTGCGTCTTGTCACGGCGTCTTTGGTTAATCTTGCGTAATGTGAGAGAAGAGACTACACAGACGTGCGCGCGCTGACGGGCGAGTTGTTTTTCTTTTGTAAGACGGCCAGTCGGCGCCCGCGGGCGTGTCTGCGTGCCTTCGTCTAAGCTCCGCGTCGAGGTGGTTTTCCGACTCAAAGTCGTCGAACTATAGTTTAGTTTCGTTGCTTAGTTATTTGTAGCATCATTTTCGTAGATATGACCATAGTGTCAGGAAAGAGGTACAGAGAGAAACAAAGAAAAGGCGGGGAGGCTAACCAGAAAGAAAAAAGGGGGGGGGGAGGGGGCGGTGTGCTACCTCTCACGGGGAAAAGGGATTTGAAGAGACGCGAAGGGAGGAAAGGAGTAGCGATCATTATTATGCAAAGGACGTGCAGTTTATTGAAACTTGGCCGCGTGCCTAAAAGAGCACGTTGAGTGATCAGTTTTATTTATTACTAATTTAATTTTATTACTAAATCCAAGGAGACTGGCTCTGGTTCCCGCAGTACCAACTTCTTCCACACACATTCTTTCATTCCGTGGTGGCACGTTACTTTTGGGCAAAGGCAAGAAACGATTCCGCGGAAAACATAAACAGTTTTTATTATGGTGCGCGGTGAAATATATTTTAGCAGAGATAAGGTAGACCGGGATAAGAGATTCCTCGTTATGATAAGCATTTCTCGCTCTCTTTCTCTAATTGAACAGGTGTGCCATAACTGGCGAAGCCGCGGATATATCTGAACAGATTTTAAACTTTCTGAACTCAGCCTCACACTTTTTTGTTGTTGTTGTTGTTGTTTGGAGACGAACTCTGTACTCGTCAAGGAGCCAACGAAAAATGGAGATGCTTAAACACTAAAAGAACACAAAAGAGAATCTGAGAGAAATGGCGTATATGCAAATACGCACACACACCCGGTTGCAACTAAAACACAGAAAAGCGCAAGAGAGCTCGCAGAGGCGTACACAGTTAGGCAGCCGAGCGCTTGAACGCAACAGCACTCGTCCTTTTACCTGAGAAACTGCATAAATTATGGCAACGCAGGGAAAAGTTACATATTCTTTGCTCGTTCGTTGCACCCTTCCATTATCAGGCGGATTACCGACAGTATATTCTGATGTGAGAGTAAGAATAATGATGTATACAACAAACCATTATTCATTTTCTTATTCATTATCGAACTTATACATCTGTTTATCCATCAGGGCACATAGTATAAGAGCGGGCCCCATAGCACGTCGACTGAAAGATAAATGACATATTGTTTTCACAGACACCGCATAATCTGCTCAACACGTAATTCACTTATGTAAAATAACTATGCTTATGACACTCAAACTATTTTTTTTCCTGGTTACAACTGCAAAGCTAATCACGTAAATGAAATACCGTAGAAAAAGGCAGAAACGGTGCATACTCTGTCGAGGTTTGCTCGCTTAAGGAGCCTCGTGCACCACTGAGATTTACATGCACTATCATAGTTCTGATTCTTATAGGGGATATGCGCTGACGTCATTGAGGCGACCGTAGTGTTGTGCGGACAGCGACAGACAGACTTAACGAGCATAGAAACGCAATGCGAATTTCTACGGCGCAGATCAACTAATAAGACACACGTGAAAGAGCCACGCAATTAACTATGGCTGAGGTCACACTTTGGAAGTAAATGCATAATTCGATCAAATATAATTTATAAACAGAAAAAAAGCGCGCAGTGTCATTCATGCCAAATGTAGGAGACGTTGATACGGACTACGTCTAATTAAAAAGAAAAAAGAAGTGGCTGAGTATGAACTTACCAAAAATATTATCAAAGCGTCGGGCGTTGATTATTTAATTCTACAATATACGGGCACGCAAAAAAAAAAAAACGTTGCCGTTTCATAATTTCTGTGTGAAGCTTTCAGACGTTCGGTTATCTGCATGGTTACATGGACTTTGCTATGAAAAGCAAGTGAGCGGTAGTTGACCTTTTTTCTTCTACGCTGAAATCGAAGGACATGTACATCATAAGATAGATTATAGGTTGTGTTAGCTCTCTTTGCTGTCGTTTATCTAGCTGTCTCTGACCGAGTTTCAGGCGCAGATAGTCATAAAGGCTCCCAACAAAAGTGCAATATACGATAAAAAATATCCGAGGACATCTAGGGTGCGATCTTGTACGCGTTCCAAAATAGAACGGAGGCGGTCCGTTCCACCGAGCCGCACACGCTTGGTCAGTTTGAACGGTGTCGAACGCCATGACGTCAATTGTGAAGTGATATCTGCTGTCAATCATTCCGTGTTGTCTGCTATCGGACAAACGCAACGGAACGGACCGCCAATTTCGCGACGGAAAGAACGGACCGCCTCCGTTCGAGTTTGGAACGCGTACAAGATCGCACCCCTAAGTACCTCTTAGAGTTGTTAATGCGAAAACATTAATGTCCAACTGAACGCCGCTGAGTGGTGCTTCGAATTTTGGGCATCAAGCAATGTATCATAGCGGTACGTGCCGCCCAAGCCACCGAGCAGCAGCAGCCTGCGGTGCCAACGCCGCATGCCACCGACGCCCTGAGCGACGAGAGACCGAGGAGGCAGCAGCGGCCACCAGGGCAGGCAGGCACACGCAGCAGCTAAGCCCAGTGGGGGTGAGAGAGGGAGATACGGGGGCACCGCGCGCCGGCTTCCCAGAGCGATAGCGAGGGTGACGTGGCGTCGCGGCCATTCCCGCTGCCTTCACGTAACACCTGGCGCGCTATCGGAATGACGGGGGTTCCGATTCGCTCGCTCGGCTCCGTCGAGGCGCACTCGTGACGTGGCGTCGCAGCCAATCAGAATTCACATGCCTTTTCGCTGTTACTGACACTGCCGGCTTTTTCGCTCAATGTGCCATTTGATGCTTTCGCATCAAAAAAAAAATCGGCTTTGGCAGAATAGTCAGCTGTGCAGTGCGTATTCAGCCGTAAATTTGGTACTGAGTCGTCACGTGCAAATATGGGCGAAATTAAGCATTTAACAGCAAACTAAAGCATAGTTTCGTAGTGAAGAAATTGGAGGACGCTTAAGCGTCGCCTTTAAGAGCGGAACACGATAGCATTCAAAGATCCCTGACTGCTTCTCACGCTTCCCGGAAACTGCAGCTCATATAACCATAACGTTAACCGGAAAACGGTGGCGGTGAACGCTATGCGCGAAGGCGAGCTTTCTGGTAGAAACGCGGCCTCTTGCCTGAGCCGATCCTGGAGGTAGCGCACAGCCGCGCCAAAAAAAAAAAAAGAAATTCAGGTTTCTGTTATTGTTTCGCACTTTTAATGTTTACGTCTGAGAACAATTAAAATAAAAGCAATGCGCTATCGGTGTTTTGTTTCATGACATTTGTTTGTGGGTTGTTATTCTTAGACTAGGTATGAGCAACTATAGTGATAGAATGGTGTGGCAATGTAACCCGCATATACCGCATGAAAAAGGCGTGGCATATACATACACCTAAACATGCACCACAATTTTCGCTCACTGACATCTACGCCGACGCCAACACCGACACCGGATTTTCTGTGACACGGGACCCTTAAGGCTATGGCGCTAAAATTATTCGCAGCAAGCTCCAACTAGCCTCTCCATCAGTGATGCAACATTGATCTACCGCTTACGGCAAAGTAAGTAAGCTCTAAAGTACTACGTGCCAAAACCACGAACGGATTATGAGCTACGCCGTATGGGCGGGGAATCCGGATTCATTTTGGCCACCTGGGTTTCTTGAAACGTGCACCTAAATCTAGGTACACACGAGCGTGTTTTGCATCGAAGTGTGGTCGCGCGGCAGGGATCGCACCCGTGACCTTGAGCTCAGCAGCCTAACGCCGCAGCAACTAACGCATAGATACTGCGGCGATTCAGCTCCTATACGGTTGGTAGCCGCAAGTACGCGTGCGATTATTCTCACCGTATTCGAGTGGCCAATAGACCAACGTGTGACTCTCGCGGACGTGAAGGAAACTATCGAACGCCAGTGGCGCACTTGTCCATAATACGACGTGCTACGCATCTCTTTACAGGCCGCACTATAAGCCGGCTGGACGCCGGAACATTTTTTGAGGCAAAAAAAATTTTCGGCTGTCGCAACATACCTCGCTGACATAGAAAACCATTCGGGTGCTACTGCAGTGTTTAAAGTGCACCGCTTCTCGGGACCCTTCGCAGTCTTCATGTGCATTCTCCTGCGGACACGTAGTGTTCACTACCTTTTTTCCTCTATTTAGTCCCCTCCCCCTCCTTTCTTTTGCCTTCCCGTTCAGGGTAGAAAACCGCGGAGGCTCGTCTGGTTGACCTTCCTTACTTTTTCCGTCCTTACTTTCTATCTATCTCTCTTTATAAACAAGGCGATTGCAAGCAGAGAACAAAATGTTATCAAGTAACGAAACTGTGGGAAAATATAATTTCTTTGCCGTGATATCACACGTAGATTCCATACACAGGTGGCAACCTGCGTATGGAATACTGGACACAGCATGGGGTGCACTTTAAAGAACGATACATTATAACATTTTCTATAAAGCTAAGCCACGTGATTCCTGCTTTAAGGACGAAAGAAACGTTGCCGAGACAAAAATTACGAACAGCTATGCGAGTCCGCGACTTATCTTCCATACGTTTATATATTACCACTTGATCTTGAAAAAGAACACAACTACTGTACTCGCTTCTACACCTGGTGTACTTTTTTGCGAATTTCTTTTAGGAACACACGAATGTTTCCACGGCTAATTGGCCTGTATGCCCCAACCTATGGTTGAAAGGGCGAGGGTTATCAATGTTTGGTCGTGCTGCTGTGTGCAAAATTTTCTTAGTAGCAAAAGTGTGGTACGTTTTGCAAATTCTTTATGTGCCCTGCAAATGTGCAATAAAATGCAGCGTGTGTTTGTCGTATGTGTACGGTCTTCTAGCTGGGAAAAAGTAAGCAGAAGCAATTTAATTCGTTCATTCCACAGTGATGAGATATCTCAGATATATTTATTGGGCAAACTGTGTCACGTTTTCCTTTCTTGCGTAATCAGACAAATGACTCCTTGCGCATACTTATGCAAGTACGACTGGAGAAAGCAGTCTCATTATATTGCAACGGGAAAAATTGTTAGGCGATATTTTTGCGAAGAGGCCGAATCAGTTCGTATGCCAGGTGCTCGGTTTTCCATGGACTATTTGCGCTCAGCGACAAGGCAAAAACTGTATAGAAATGTAGTTGACACACTGTTGACAACACCATTGTACAGGTCTGTAAATGGGTGAGGTGCAGGAGATGACGCAATGAAACGTGTGAAAAGAATGTCCTTCTCCTTCCCTGTCTGCTAGACCTGCTGCAAAGAAACATATTTCTTTAAGCTGCAGGCAAACACGCTGCCAGTTAAAACATGGTTAGATGAAAAATGAAATTTGTGCAGTAAACAGTTAACTTTCTACTTCGCAAAAAACAGGAGACCATTGGACATGTATTTATTGATTCCTGAGGCCCAATAATTCATTGGCATATCCTACAACGAACACTGAAAGAAGAATTACGTATAGCGTACACCTCTAGGCATAATCGTTTCCCACTAACAGATCACGAAGGAGTAGTTCCGAACGAAAATGTTCTTGCTGTTGGGCCTTCACAGTCTTTGGAAAGCTAGAATGGCAGTGTGACATGCAGATGTTTATACCCGTCCGCTGTGAATCAACTTTAAGTGGGGTTGACATATCTTAACGTTCAAATGTATATATTGATTTGCAATGCAAGCAGACAATAAAGAAGAAAAAAAGCCACCGAGGCCAAGTGGTTAGACCACTAGGCTGCTGCACCCGAAGGCAGAGGTTCGATTCCACTGTCCGTAATGACTTTATTTTTATTACATGAAGTCACAAAGTGTGGTGAAAAAAAAGTAAATACCTACCGACCACATACGAACTTATCGCGAAGTACCTTGAGTGAGACCTAGAATGTATTGCATTAGGAAAACATTTCCCCCAATATTTTCCCCCTGACAGATAACTCACCTAACTCACAAGAGCACTTCTCTGCATGGCGAATTTTCCTTACTAATGGCGGCGGTCGTAGTCATTCGCATGAACACGACCCGCCGCGGTTGCCCAGTGTCTAGGGCGTTAGGCTGCTAAGCACGCGCTAGCGTAATCGAATCCCGACCACGTCGGCCGCATTCCGATGGAGGCGAAATGCGAAAGCACCCGTGTACTTAGACTTAGGTGCACGTTAAAGAACAACAGGTGGTCCAAATCTCCGGAGATCCTCACTACGGGGAGCCTTATAACCAGATCCTGGTATTGGCGCGTAAAACTGCATAATTTATTCCACACAAACACGGAAGTGCGAACTACGCATGTTGGTACGTGCATCTTATTGCGCGTCGCTTGTTTCTTTCTTCCTTTTTTTTTTTTTACATAGGCCGTCTCATAAGATACACAAACTGCGTACATACACTGATTGCAAAAGTGACTACGCCACCATTAGCTTGGAAATTTGCCTCCCTGAAAAGCGAGCTGAACCATGGGGAAAAAAACGAAAAAAAAAATTGTCATTGCGCAGCATTGTTGTGCTTCACTGCATCACTACTCGTAGTGCGGTGAAGACACACTCGCCTCCGAAAAAAAAAAGAACTAATTATTACGTTTTGCTTTCATTCGCATGGATTTTCGGGCTTTATCCAACCGAAAAACCCGTCTATTCGTCCATCATGTAAGACGATCGCTTTCGAGGTAGGGCCCGCAGCAGCGAGCGAAGTCACCTTCATGCTGCCTCTCGCTTCAACGCGAAGTGGCAAGAACACAGCACACACGAAGCTATCAGCAAGCGGTGCATTGTGTCCCCATCGCAGATCACTTTCAATGGAGGGCCCAGGCGTCTCGCTTCAACGCGAACTAAGCGGCGAGAACACAGTCCCGCGCGACAGGCACCATACGCAGCCGCTGCCAGAGCATGGTTGACGATTGTTCATAATGGTTCCACGTGGATGTATGAGGCGATGAAGAGCGATAACGGCTTATGCTGGTCGGAACGTCATCAGCGCGCCTGGCGCCTCCACCCGCAGTACTTTTCTTGCGTCATCAGTGCTCCTTACGCCGCCATCGGCACCAGTTCGTGTCGCCACTGCGCTGTCGTTAGCACTGGTCTAATCAAGTTACATAACATTGCTAATGACACCGGGATGCGTGGAGATGAGCAAGTGGCACAATGCTTACGCATGCTTAGACAACCCCCAGATGAGTTTCTGTCTCAATTTTATTTTATTTTCATTCTTTACTGCATTTCTGCTTCTTTATTCTTTCTTTGTCCTGTATATGTCTATTACGATGTCCGAAGATTAAAGCGTGGCAGCAATGTACGGGCTCTTGTCATAGTTTCGTTGAAATGCATTGTTGGAAGAGAGTTTTCAAAGTGTTATCACGAGTCATGATTTTGCTTTTGGCTCCTGGAATAACCTGATATTAAAGGCGGCAGTACCTATAAACTTAAATGTTGAAGAGTTCGGAAACTAGAGACGGTTGAGTTCGAGGTCTGGTGCATACGTCGTTAGATAGCGCCCGTACCTAGTGTGCTTACCGTTCATACGTTCTTAAGGAGAGGTGCTAATCGAAAAACGTGGTTCTTTTTTTCTTTGAAAATTACAGATATTTTTTTTACTTTTGTCAAGTTCAGTTTATGTACATTTATGACAATAAATAGCAATGCTGAATTTCAACTACAAATGGACTGAAATCGCCTTTAAATAGCACAATATTTTAGTTAGTTATTAAAAAATTATAAGGTTTTACGTGCCAAAAGCACTTTCTGATTATGAGGCACGCCGTAGGGAGGGACTCCGGAAACTTGGACCACCTGGAGTTCTTTAACCTGCACCTAAATCTAAGTACACAGGTGTTTTCGCATTTCGCCCCCATCGAAATGCGGCCGCCGTGGTCGGGATTCGATCCTGCGACCTCGTGCTTAGCAGCCCAATAGCCACTGAGCAACCACGGCAGGTGGTCAGTCAGTTAGTTAGATAGTTCCAGCGGGCGCTTGGTCCTGACGATAAACCCTACCGCTATTTCCGTTATTGGCAAACCAAAGCCCACTTTTTAAGGCATTATTACGCCAGTGGCTTGATACGATAGCTGAAACAGCAGGTAATCAAGTCATCCCGCCGCAATATAGGTTCTCTAATGGTGCCATGACGGTTTATTACGGTTTTATTTCAAGGTCAGTCACACGACGATCTGCTTCAGGGTCCCGCGAACATAAACATACTGCAAATCAGAGAAGTGTCTCTTGTATGGCTGCGAAATGACGCCTACGGCGAGGCTTTTTTGCTTTGCCCCATTTCATACGTTTCAAATTTTATGTCCATTTTTTGCTATTTGTT
Organism: Dermacentor albipictus; assembly: GCF_038994185.2. Lineage (NCBI taxonomy): Eukaryota > Metazoa > Arthropoda > Arachnida > Ixodida > Ixodidae > Dermacentor > Dermacentor albipictus. The sequence continues at coordinate 43,138,182 of NC_091821.1, forward strand.
CGGCATTCAAATTAATATCTCCGTCACAAGGGACGCTGCATCCGTCTGGAGGAAGCAGTCCGGGGTTATAGACACATAGATACGCCGCCGGTGACAACAAGCGTCTACGACACGCCAACTGCTGCCTTTCACAACGGGGCATAAATTTAGCCCGAGGCACTACCACTTATGCGGTCAAACGTGGTGTTTCCCGAGATGCCACAGGACTTTTCTTACTCGAATGCAAAAAAAGAAAGAAAGAAAGTCCGAGACCACCGTCCGCGGTGTTATATACCCAGCGCTATGTGCCGCTAACTGAAGCAAGTTTGCGCTTCGTCGGTCTTTACGCATGGCGGGTGGCGGATTTGGTGGGCTCTCGCGTGTCCGTATGCGGCAAGTCGAGTGGCAGGATGCGCTTGTGTTTGCTGCGCTTCCCAGTCTCGCGACGTCTCCCGGAGCAACTGGGGAAAAACGCTCCCCTGATAGGTCTAGCCCGTGCCGAAGCTTCATTCCCTTACGCCCGTGTAACACGGGACGGCGGTGGCCGCGGAGATCTCGCTATATTTATTTGTTTTTTTTTTCACGCGGCCTCTAGATGCGTCGCGCCGACGCGCACACACATAAACACGGCTTCCGCCGAGAACAGCGGCGAAGCCTCGGTATCCTCGCTTGCCCACTTTGCTCATACAAGCGCGCACATTTCGGGCCTAATAAAACGGATGGAAAGTGGGCCGTCCAACCGCAAACACGTCGCCGGTGCAAACACGGCGGCAACCATCCCGCCAGCCGAGGGGGCCGCCGCCGCTATCTGCGCTCGCCCACACACAGGCGCATATACGAACGCACGCCCGGGAATGAGCCGGCGGACTTCTCCTGCGAGCTCCTGCGCTGAGCTCCTGTGCCGCTGAAGTTGCAGCGCTGCCTCGACGGCCGGGTTCAAAACCCGGCCACGAGAGACCGCCCTCTCTTGTCCGCCAAGCACACTCCGGAGGGAGTCCTTTAACGGATCGGAGTGGCGGGAAAGAAGCGAACGGCGCCCGTTTCCATTTTCCCCCCGCGTGGTGGCTTGCGGAGCGACGCGCACTTGTGGTTCCCTTTTCCCGGCAGCTCGCGTGCGCGAGGGAAAAGTTTGATTTACGGGGGGTGTGAGGCACGGGTGGAAAGGAGAGCGCGTCGCCCACTTGTGGCTGGCAGCAACAAGAACGGTGTTCCGCGGCGTTTGCCTATTATCGCGAAACTGCTACACGCCCATTTCTCGCCCGGATTCCTGATTATGCCTCGCAGATGGTAGCGGAAGTGAAATGGCGAATGAAGGAGTCGCGCTCTGTTCCGCAATCACCTGTATAGTATAAAGCTCCCAGCCTCACTTATTTTCTTTTACTACGAGCGGAAGCGATACTTATAAAGGGTAGCGAAACATCCGAAAAAAAAAAAACGCGTTGCTATTCTCTCTTTAAGCGTTGTTCAACCACAACAAAGGCGTCGCTTTTATTTCAGTCTTTATCATTTATTTTTCTTTTCTCCCAGCGCGATCAGAGATCCCTGCACGTAGTGTCAATGTAAAGGCCTTCGTCGACGCCGTTACGCTTTAGAAAAGCTGTAATAGTATCTCTGGGCGGAACATCTACTTGTCAGTATGCTCAAAGTTGTCCTCTTCCTTTGCTCCGTTCAATTCTTACTTTATTTATTTATCTTAGCATTATCGTTTATTCCTTCGTTTCTCTTTTTATTTCGCTGCATAAAACTACAGAATTGAAGTAACCGAGGAACTATTCACCTCAACCTCTCCACTGCAGTCTATGTATAACAGAACAGAAAGTATAGGGGATGTCACAAGAAAGAAAAAAAAACAAATAGAGGCCTTTACAGGTTTTACACCGTTACTGCAGGATAAAAAAAAGAACATGGGAACATCGGGGCAGGAGAACGCTTCTTTTTCGTTGTTTGCAGCAGACAAAAAAAAAACATGCAAGGAGAACACGCAAAATTTCCAGACACAATATTCGAGCATCACAGATGTAGGTGACCTCCAGATTACATGCCTCGCAGCGACGGCTCCCTCACAGTAATGGAGGCCATGGTGCATGAAACTCCCCTGTGACGTGGTAGAGTGGCAAAAAAATAAAGCGTCGCAGTACCGCACGACAAGTCGCTCTCTTTGACCCATACTGCTGAAGTGACTATGCGTCGAAGTAGCACAAAGAGAAAGTCAGAATTAGCTTGTAGGAAGAAGGCAGTGAAATGATAGCTTCACTCAATGTCATGCTTTTACGTGCCAGAGGTGTTGGACGAAGAGCTGCGGTTGACGGCGTCGCGTGCGTAATCAGGCAAATTGAGCGAAAAAATTGACTCTGGTTATTTCGGTCAACGTGGCCCCTTTTAACTCTAAAAAAAAAGATATCACGCAAAAAACTCCTCTGGGGGTTGTCAAAGTATACCTAAGCATTGTGACACTTGCTCACCTTCACACAGCCTCGTGTCATTATCAATGTTATGCAGCTTGATCCGACCACTATAAAAGAGCGCTGCGGCGACATGATCGACTTCGTACGGCGGCGCAAGGTGAACTGACGGCGCAAGCAAACCACTGCAGGCGGCGGCACCAGGTGTGCTGACGACGTTCCCATCATTATAAGTCGTTTTTTAGCACCTGATTCATCCGTGCCGAACCATTACCAACCATACTCCGGCGGCGGCTGCGTATGGCGTCATCGATCAGGCCCCGTCTTGAAAGCGATCTGCGATAGGGACATGGTGCGCCGAGTGCTGATACCTTCGCGTGGGCTGTGTTTTCGCCGCGTAGTTAGCGTTGACGCGAGAGGTAGCAGGAAGGTGAATTTGCTCGCTGCTGCAGGGCCTATCTTGAAAGGGATCATCTTGCGTGACGGACGGACGGGTTTCCTCGTTGGGTTGGCATAGAAATGCTTGAGCATTTAAAACCCGTAACCTGTTTGTGTACGGACGATTCTCTTTAACTTGCCATTGTAAACATGCGCCGTAAAGTTTAATTAGGGAGTTAACAATGTAATCAGTTTAATTATTGAATGAACAGCTCTGATTTTTTTATCGATGTCTGCTTCTGTAGGATTTTTATAAATGCGTTCGACATAAAAATGCACCCAGTATATATGAAGTGCGTGTGCGGGTGTCTGTGTGTGTGGGGGGTCTATTCTAACCCACCCTAATATGAAAAGTATACCTGATAGTTTATTATTTTCTATGAGGAGGCGTTTTGAGGAGGACGCGTTTTTGAGATGCACGCGGCGACGTTGAGACGCCGCAAAGCATGCAGGTTTAGCGTGTTTTTTTTTAGCGTTAGCGCCTTGCGAAAATTCAAACGCAAATACACCGTTCGAGTTCACCGCATGCGCTGTGGCGACACACTAATTGTTAGATGCCCCCTATCTTTGGTGGTCGTCCCTATTCTAAAGCAGCCTAATCTGTTGTTTTGTGCAGCTGCTTCTTGTGATCCCCCACATACATCTTCAATAAACGAAGTGTACGATCCGCCTTCATTTCGGCAGCCATTGGCCAGCTTCTTTTCGGTGACATCAGATCGGCCAGTAGAAACGCCAAAGATCTGTTGGATCTCCACAGTAAATGCGGCGCAATGGACGATTTCCTCTTCCTGGTTGAGGAACTACTTCGCGACGTTGCTGAGATAAAATGAGACGTTTGCTAACTTTTGTAGTTTTTCCCACTTGTTATAGGAGCTTATGCTGCTGCAGTTGTCGAGGCAGTCCTCAATGTCGCGACCACCGAGTCCAGCGAGAACGTGGAAGTCACGCTGACGACTACCGACAGTCCCAAAAGGGCGCTTGGGTTTAGAGGAGCGGTATACGGTGTAGGGGTTGGAGGACAGGACTTCGGGATGGAAGCCCTAAACTTGGGAGGATTTATTTACATATTATAAAGGGAGATGAGAGTCAAGTACCAGACGTACAGACATTACGGGCCGGCAGCAACTCGGACGCTGCGGCCCGCGGCAAGAAGTTCGAGAGAGGTGAATCAGGGAATCAGGGCATATCCCAGAATGCTCAGGTCTCTCTGGAAGGCTTCTTATAAGCCCTTCGAGCACTGCAAGTCACGTCATGTTTGACCAATGGGAGAGTCCACTCCGATGACGCCACTTGCAGCCAATGGTAGGCGCCCGTGTCGCGTGGCACACCTGTCGGGGCTCTCTGCGGTCTTGCCACGCAGACTGGCAATCCACTTGTAGGCTGGAGAAGGAGCGGGGGGGGCGCTCGTGCACCTGCTTCATTGTCGGATGCCCACCTGCTAACCCCGGCGGCGCACGAACTTGTTGGCACGTAAACTTGTTGCCTTAAACTTGTTTGCTCGGCCGCTTCTCTGGAATGCGCTTTCCTGCTTTTGCATTCCTCAATTAGCTGTGCTGCAATCCGAGGTGGTCTGGGGAACTCGAAGTAATCGCAGGAACCAGCTCCATATCTAACAGCTCGTCCTCGCCGCGGTTGTTCTGAATGGCCGGTGAAATCAATTCGCTGGCCATGAGGAACGCTGAAAGAAGCTGCAGGGTACTGGGGCCGAGCCTCGTTTGACAACCCTCGGGATCCTGGGCCCTGGAGAACATACGTCAAACAAACCAAACAACACAGCGCTGCACCACGCGTAAGCGCAGGCTCTTCACCCCTGACTCGCCAGGCTATTACTGAGTCAAAATGAACCCTGATCTTTTATTTCCCCAATTTTGACAAAGCAGTTTCAACCACCCTTCCAAACAGCTATCCATTTCTCCTCGAATGCCGACAAGACCAGAGTACTATTGTTGTTGCAAAACAAAAGGGTCGCCGACGATGCAAACAACAAATGAAAACAGCCGTACATAACTTAAGTGGCCTAACTACATGAACAGCATGTTTCCAATCTATCGCAGTGGCGTACTTATCGCACGTAATGGTGCCACTGAACAATCTGGTCAACCTTACAAGTACGTAATCACAAGCGCACTAGCCTTGTGGTCACTAAACAAAACGCGTACTTGCGTTGTAGGCAAACTTTTCATTCACGCTTACTCACGTTTCTTTCCTGAAAGTCCTACAGGACACGTGACATAAACGAACAATTAAACTTGCGGGACTTACACACTCCGCAGAACTCATAAAATAATGAGTCTTTTAATAACTCGTTCCACGCATACTTATCAGAGAAGTCAGAATACGGCTGCCCTATACACACACGAGCAACCCACTCATAAATCTGCTTCCTTCCGTCCACACAGGACACGCGCAAATAGAACTAAGAACGCTTCTCCGTGCAAATCATGCACTCACTTAAAAACTACGCGCTTAACCTTAGAAAATTCAAAACACATAAAAAGGAAAGAAGGTTAACTAAAACACACGCGCTTTACGATAGGCCTCTCAACGATAACCTTGACCTTCAGGTTACTCACACACACAAAAAAAGCCTATCTACCTATTAATGAGCATCTCGCGAGACTACATGTTTACATAAACCTCATCTTTCAAATCTCGGAGCTTTCTCAAACCAAAACATAAACAAAGCTCATACCTTACACGTTGAAAGAATTCCCAGTCTCAAATCGCGAAAACCTTCCGATGCTCAAAAATAAAACAAAATAACACGTTTCACTTCTACGGAAGCTCTCTTGGCTTCCCGTTCCCGATTGCTTACGACTGACTCATACTTTCAGCCTGACCCGCGGTGGACGTGGTCTGAAAGCTACTCTGGCTGCCGAGAGACAACAAAAGGGCTGATTCACTATCAGCTCCCCCAAGACGTTACGGTCTCCTGCCAATTTGCGTCCTCCCGCCCCGCTTTCAACAGGACCTCGACTGACCGCGTCGCTACTCCCCACCTGGTCTCGTCCTGCCACCTTGCGTTTCTTCGAACTGCACGCTGAGCTATAAAAAGAACTACGGAACGACGAGGAGCTTAGCTGCCCCGTGCCCTTTGTCCGCGTCCGTGCAGAACATTCTTCGCGGTCCCCCTTTGACCTGTGGCTCGAACGTTCTGGATGCGTCAACATCGTCCTAGACGACCGCATTTTTTTCCTCGCGCCCTGCCCTTTTGGGTTTCTCGCCATCTTTGGCGGCGCTACATTATTTACCGACTTTCGGTCTTTACCGCGCTTCTTTTTACGGCGCTTTCTCCTTGCACTCGCCTTCATGTCGCCTTCTCGTGCCTCGTGCTGGCCGGTACACATTTCGTCGGCCCGGATCGGTCTCTTACCCGCACAGTCTGAGTGATTCTCACTTAAATCAACACTCTCTCTGCCTCGACTGGCGGACAGCTCAACCAACTCTGGCACAATGCAGCAGGCTTTACTCGAGTAAGACAACTCGCACTCTTGCGAACTGCCCTCTACTACATTGCCCAGCGCACGCTGTGAATCGGCACACAGCCCGTCGGTATCGATCGCTGTCTCACGCGCACAGTCCGAATGATTAACAACTGAATCATCCCTATCTAGGCCATCTAGACTGGCGGAGAGCCGCACCGATCCCTGAACAATGCAGTTGTTCTCTCGTGAGCTACGGAGCTCGCCACCCCGAGAACTATTCTCAACTGCATCGTCCAGCTCGCACTTCACTTCTGCACGCACCTCTGGCTCTACATGGGTGCTCGCTTCTGTCGGGTCAGAAGTGCCCTTCTCTTCGCTAGCAACCTCGCTAACATTACCAGCGACGCACACGCTCGGTAACTGTGCCAATTTGTTCGCAGCTGGCCTAGCTGTCTCCACAGTCATCTGTTGGCACAGCACCTCGTCGCTCTCACTCTGGCCTTTAACGGCCTCTATTGCCACTAAGGCATCGTTAGCAGCTAGCCTTTTCCCGTCACTTATGAATCTGCAGCTAATCTCACAGGCACTACTCTTTTCGTCGGCTTCTGGCGAAAAACCACTACACACTTGCTCATTTTTTCGCTCTGTACTATCTACAGAATTCTCAGACAGCCGTTGTCTCTGTGCCAATAACTGATCACAATACTGTATCTCTTTGATCAGTGCTGCCTTCTCTCTTTCATACTTTTCCTCTCGCTCAAGCGTACGTTGATTCTCACGTTCGCGTGCCTTCTCACGTTCGTGACGCTGACACCTAAGAGTAAGTTCTCGAAGCTCCTGCTTCCGTTCATTCTCGCGTTCTTCACGCTGACGCTCACTCCTAAGCTCACGACGCTCTCGCAAACGTACACGACGCTCTCGCTCCCGTGGCTCCTGTATCACCTCCCAAGCAAGCTTAATGCTTTTCTCATCGTTGCCACTATCGTTAATCGCCTTTATGATAGCTGGCGTTTCCATCCGTTCGTCCGCCTCAACTCCCAAATCGTCGCACACCAACAACAAGTCCAACCTCGTCAACCTTCTAAGATCCATGGCAGCTGCCCCGACAGGTGGTTAAAACTGTTTTCCTTAATTAATTTGTGCAAACACACAATGCATCAAACTCCCGATTCCCAGAACTATCAAAATTGAACACACAACCTTTGAGTCTGGCGAATCATAAGGAAAAAAACCACGCGCTCACTTACGGTTGCAGCACCCTGCCATCCGGTTCATTCGTCCGCTGTTCCAGATTCCTACGGACTCCCTGGGTCGAAGGCTCGCTCCTTCTTCGATACTCCCAGTCTCTTCGGACCTCTTTCGACGAAGGCTCTCTCTTCTTCGCTCTTCCCGGTTCCTTAGGATCTCTCTCGACGAAGGTTTATCCGTAGCGCTGCCACCAGCTGATGCATTCGGAGGCGATCCTACCGCTGCCAACCAGATGTAGGGGTTGGAGGACGGGACTTCGGGATGGAAACCACAAACTTGGGAGGATTTATTCTACATTATATACAGGAGAGGTGAGCGTCCATTAACAGTCGTACAGACATTACGGGCCGGCAGCAACTCGGACGCTGCGGCCCGCGGCAAGAAGTTCGAGAGAGGTGAATCAGGGAATCAGGGCATATCCCAGAATGCTCAGGTCTCTCTGGAAGGCTTCTTATAAGCCCTTCGAGCACTGCAAGTCACGTCATGTTTGACCAATGGGAGAGTCCACTCCGATGACGCCACTTGCAGCCAATGGTAGGCGCCCGTGTCGCGTGGCACACCTGTCGGGGCTCTCTGCGGTCTTGCCACGCAGACTGGCAATCCACTTGTAGGCTGGAGAAGGAGCGGGGGGGGGCGCTCGTGCACCTGCTTCATTGTCGGATGCCCACCTGCTAACCCCGGCGGCGCACGAACTTGTTGGCACGTAAACTTGTTGCCTTAAACTTGTTTGCTCGGCCGCTTCTCTGGAATGCGCTTTCCTGCTTTTGCATTCCTCAATTAGCTGTGCTGCAATCCGAGGTGGTCTGGGGAACTCGAAGTAATCGCAGGAACCAGCTCCATATCTAACAACGGTTAGCTCCAAAGAAAACGGGAGGCGGAAGCATACCGAACGATATTATTATAGGCAAAATCACCGCGAGCGGTCGCCAAGATGACGAAGAGCTGGGACGATGATGATTATATAGAGACGAGAGCGATGAGGTGAAAAAAAAAAAAGTCGCAGTTTCGCCCGAAAGGCGAAGCAGCGATTGCGATAGCAAATTAGTACGAAGTAAGGATAGTAGCTTTATCGGCCGTATCCATTTCTAGACATTCCCTTACTAAATTAACAATGATAGCATGTGTAAGTGCGACTGAACGAGGGCGTGAGAAGAAACAGACACACATACAGCGCTGTCTCGGTGTGTCCGTTTCTTTCTACGTCCTCGTTCAGTCGCGCTTACATATTCTATCACGGGTTCAAACCAACTAGCCCGCCAACGTGTTTTAACTAAATTAACAAGCACGGTGTAACGCGCGCCCAGGTAAACATGAGCAGATCTCGCTCGACGACCGCGGAAACTCGCTGCAATAGTGCTGGGGTGAGGAATCGCGGCAGCAGCAGCCATCGAATTGGCCTTCGTGCATCTCTCGTTTCAACGCGAACGAAACGTTGAAAGCACAGCGTATACGAAGCGGCCTGCAGTACGCGCACTGTGCAAACATCGCAGGTCGCTTCGAAGATGAAGCCCGCGCGGGCGTACACTTTGGCCACGTCGCCGATCGCTTTCAAGATAGGGCGCCCACATGGCAGCGCCATCAGCAGCAGCCGCCGCAAAACAGTCCCCGCCCCCACTACTCGCCCCCTCCACCCCCGTCCGTCGGCTCATCCCCGTGCACGCGCGCGACAGGATAGGGCGCGACTGGCCGCTCGAGGCACTTTGCTTGTAGTCGTGGGCTTCTTTCACGCTCGGAAAAACTTTTATGTAGCACGTATTGGGAAGTTGGTTGGACAATTAAGTCTAATTATCTAATTAGGCGGAATATAAAAAGAATAATCTGAGTGCCTCCAAGAAACGGCGAACAACATTACCCTTGTTCTGTCCAGCTACGTAACATTCGCACATTTTTAATGTTTGGCTCAGCTTACGTGGGACACCCTGTATATTACGATATATATATAATGTTTCGCGTGCAAATAATTTTTTTTCTGCTTTCAAGCACTCTCGCAAACATGTCGGTGAGTGCTAGCGTTGTCTGCATAATACATGGTCTTCTGACAAGCTATTTTACAGGTGTTGCAACTGCAGTGTTCTTATAATTTATTGGCTTGGCTGAAGTCGACGCTATATATATATACACGTGGCCATCCGTGCTACCTAGCCTATGTTTCCCTAACCTCCTCTTCCTCTCCTTTCCCTTCCTCTCTTTCCTGTCTCTGTCGTTATTTGCTACGCTTTTAGACGCACAGTCGCGAGCGAAAGAGGAGAGGCCACGGCTCCGGGAACAGGAGCAGCTGCGGGACCGCTAGGCGGCGCTGCTATCTCGCGCCGCGTTAGCGCCGCGCGCTCGCTGCGAGGGTGCCCCGAGTGATCACGAACTTCACCCTCGCTCTTGCGCGGGTGCTTATGACGTTTAATAAACTTCTGGCGCATCGTTCGGTTGCTTTGCTGTCTGATGGTCTTGGAAGTACTTGGAAGTACGGGACACGCAGTGATAAAAAAAAAGAAAATGTGGACAATGCAGATGACGATTATCGTTGTGCGGCAAAATACAAGATAAATTAAAAAGCAAGGTGTTACGCGCGCACAGGTAAACATGAGCACATCTCGCTCGATGAGCGCGGAAACTCGCTGCAAAAGTGCTGGGGTGAGGAATCGCGGCAGCAGCAGCCATCGAATTGGCCTTCGTGCATCTCTCGTTTCAACGCAAACGAAACGTTGAAAGCACAGCGTATCTGAAGCGACCATGGGCGGCAAATTACCCATAGGAGGTGATTTTGTTTAAGAGTGTATCTGAACGGAAAATCAACGTCCATTCATCCAGCTTGTCAGCTTGCGTCTACCTTGCCTTCGTCTAGCGCGGTACCCGGCCAACGATATAAGAAGCATCAGCATGAAGATTGAAATTTTTTCGACAAGGTCCAAGTTCGCGGCACCTTATGTAAGGTGAAGTGGCTCCGTAACACTACGGCGGACACAATTTGGTTCTAAAGCAAAGGGAGCGGATAGCTTACGTAAACCAAAAATATGTTGTTCGCTTTGTCACTTACAAAACGGGGCAGAGTTCAAAAACGCATTCCGTTCGTAATTCCGTTTTGTCATTGGTTGGCCGTCGTATGAAGATTCGTTGGCCCGCGTTCGAGGGAAACCGCCCTGAGATGCAGAGAGAGAGAGAGAGATGAAGAGGAAAGGCAGGGAGGTTAACCAGATATTAGTCTCCGGTTTGCTACCCTACACTGGGGCTGGGAGATGGGAGTTAAAAAGAGGACAGAGAGTAAAGGGCTCAAAAAACAAAAAGGCATACAAACTCCTGTCTGAATACGGGTTCAGTTTGTGTGTTCCGATCACAAACCTAAGTGTTTAGCAGGCAGAAGTACTTTCTTTTTAGAGCCCAGCTCTTGGGCGCCCGTTCCTTGCTTTCGCGTCGGCCTTGGCCCTTTGCGTAACCTCCCTCGGGGTAACCGAGCGAACTAGCACAACGAAGGATGAAAGTGCGAACGCGCAGAGCAACCGGAGATGATAGACAGCGATAGCCAAGAGAGCGCGAGGAGGAAAGCGGAGGAGGAGGGTGTGCCGAAAGCATAAGAAAACGCCTAGTGCCGCGCAAGACGGGCTCTGCGGCGACCACCGCTGAGAGATGGCGCCAGAGTAACGCGCCGTCGTCTGTTCACCGATGGCATACGGCGAGCGCGTCGACCAATAACATATATGGAAACAAAGTGCTGCATGAGCCTATATCTGTTTGCGGCTGCTGCTGTGAATTGCGTCCACGCGTGACCCACGCGATTCCGATTAGCGAGGCAATCCGATTAGCGAGGCAATCGTGCCACTCTTCGCTCCATTTGCAATGTGCCGCACTAGACAGATTGTATGCGCCAACCAATATATCGCGAAATGTAAACGAGTATACAGCTGCGCTCAAATTTCGCATTAGGTAGTATCGTAATTATCGGTTATTTTTTTTTCCTTTCTTCTCTTTCTTTTCTCAGTTGTATTTCTTAATTTATGTATTTATTATTGCGATATCAATTATATGGACACTCCAGGCGAAATTCTGCCGTGGTCATCGCCGTAAGGTTTCATATAAAGTGCAAGGACGATAACATTGTCGCCGCACTCCGTATGCTCTATGTGTGACTGTAAGCGTGCGAGAGTCAGTCGACTATGGTAGCTCAATCTCACGCGCGAGGGAGGAAAGCGGGGAGGAAGTACGTCGTCTTCTGTTGCGTGCAAGGCATTGGGGGAGGGGGCATTCTACACCGCCGGAGGTTGCGTATGGCGTGGCCGCGCGGGCCTCACCGCTTAGTTCACGTCCATGTTAGCTTGTGCCAACGAAGGGAGGAAAGCGGGGAGGAAGCGCGACGTCTTCCGTCGCGCGCAAGGCACCGTGGGGACAGGAAAGAGGGGGGAAGGGCGTTCTACTCCGGCGCTGGCTGCCAATGGCGCGACCGTGCAGGCCCTGTCTTGAAAGCCATCTGCCAAAGTACACTGCAGAGTGCGCCGAAGGCTAATAACTTCGTGAACCTTGTGTTTTCACCGCTTAGTCCGCATTGAAGTGAGAGGTAGCGCGAAGGTCAAATCGCTTGCTGCCGTGGCCGCGCTTTCTCACTCCAGCGTTTTGACAGCGGGTGTGCGCGGTCATCGAGGGAGATGTGTTCATGTCGGCTTGTGCGCGCGTGACACCATGCTTGTTAATATAGTTACTAAGCGAATGTTCCCAAACGTACACGGCCGATAAAGCTACTATCCTTACTTCGTATAACTGTCTACTAATTTGCTATTGCAGTCGATGCTTTGCCTTTCCGGCGGCCGCATTTCGATGGGGGCGGAATGCGAAAACACCCGTGTGCTTAGATTTAGGTGCACGTTAACGAATCCCAAGTGGTCGAAATTTCCGGAGTCCTCCACTACGGCGTGCCTCATAATCGGAAAGTGGTTTTGGCACGTAAAACCCCATAATATAATTTTTGTTTGCCTTTCGGGCGAAACTGCGACTTTTTTTCGTTCTTTGTAGCGCAGCCGTATCATCTAGGCAGCATTCGCTGTAACAGCAAATCGCAACAGTGATTGCGTTTGCAAAACTTCTGCAGCATGTTTGGCTAACACCAACAGTGCATCCTAGATGTGCACGCACGTGTATGTGCATGTGTGCGTGCGTGCGCGCGCGTGTTTGTCCAACGCAGTGGATCAGTGATTATGGTGTGTTGCTGCCGATTCCTGGCCACCTTCCGATGGGAGCAGGCTGCGGCCACTTGTTAACCTCCAAAGCAGGCGAAGAAGATGGGTTCACGTGTAGGTAGCGCGAGAATAGAACACGCTAGCGCGCTCGACCTGAACGGCCGCAGTATCGGCCGTTCCCGAGATTCCGCTGCACCATGGCTGGCCGGCCCAAATAAACCGTGGCTACGGCGGCTGCCTCTTTTTCGCCGCCTGCCACAACTTAAATTAAGATGCATGTTAAAGAACGTCAGGTGGCCGAAATTAATCCCGCATCCACCACCACAACCTCTCTCGTAGTCCGCGAGTTGCTTTGGGACGTTAAACCCCAAAATTTATTTATTACATTGTCTTGTAGTAAAGAACAATTTTGATCACCAAATTCGGCGGCATTTCTATATATGCTTCAGAACGCTCCCAGGTTTGTGGCGTACGCTGGCCGCGGCCACCACCGGAGGCTCATTTAGGCTGTTGGCTGTGGCGCTAATGATGGGAACGTACCACCCAGCAACGATGCGCAGAACATTTGATATGTGTGTGCGCGTCAAAAGATGGTCCCTGCGCATCTAGCGAACCCTGGACTGGCTAGTGTAGTCACGCTGGCGTCATCCTGCCTGCGATTGATCTGTGAACAAGGATGCGTCAACTGCATCTTCACGGCTATGGCGTAAACATGACTAAACTGGCCAGTAGGTGCTCAGTGCGCAAGTGCAGCGTTTGCAGGCTGCACGTGGAGCGTCTTTTGACGCCTACGCGTTTGTCAAATGTTGCGCGCGTCGTCGCCGGCTGTCACGCTTACCCTCATGCGCGCCGAAGCTAACGCGTTTTGATGCGTATCGCACCTGCCAGAAGCTCACCGAGCGAAATTATGGGGTTTTACGTGCCAAAACCGCTGTCTGATTATGAGGCACGCCGTATACAATGGAGGACTCTGGAAATTTCGACCACCTGGGGTTCTTTAACGTGCACCTAAATCTAAATACACTGGTGTTTTCGCATTTCTCCCCCATCGAAATGCGGCCGCCATGGCCGGGACTCGATCCCGCGACCTCGTGCTCAGCAGCCTAACACCATAGCCACTGAGCAACCGCGGCGGGTCTCACCGAGCGAACAACGTCTCGAGCAGGAAGAAACCGACTGAACACACAGGCGCGGTGAGGGCGTGCGTTTTTCTCGAACAGGCCGGCAAGCAGCAGTGGCGTAGACGACCACGCTATCGCCGACGCCGGCCTGGCGCACTTGGCAAATTTAGCGACTGACAGAAACGAGTAATTGCTTATTGGTACGAAAAAAACCTTGAACGGACGAGAATCGCCTCCCAGTTGATCGAATGAAGAGGGTCCGTCGAAAATAAAGAGACAATAAAAAAACTGTCGCCCATATCGATGAAGTGGCAGGTTCTCGTGCCGCCGCGCGCAGTGATCGCCGTCGTGCAGAACGGGCGAGTGTGATCGCTCCTCGCGATAGCGCAGGAGAATCGCTATATTGAATGAGTTGGCATTTACAGACAATGGTTTGCAAACGGAGAGAGAGAGATAATGCCTAATTAAAAGTGTGGAGATGAACCCACAAGCATAGCGTAAGGACGCTGTAGTCCAAATGAGTACTATCGGCAGTGTGATCAACAGGCAATAAGCGTCCTATAAGGATACCATATCGGGTGACGAGATCGACTATATAGCACTGTAAGTGGGACAGGGCGAATTGAAGTTTGTGAAGCAACCGCCGTGTGGCGACGACGTCCGTGACGTAAACGAAGTAACGGAAGCCCTTCGCCGAAGCGGGTGGAGTGCGTCAAACCAGTATCACGAGCGGGCGCCCTCGATGTTGCAAGGACGAGGGCGATTCGCTCGCGCGCATGGGCGCAGCAGCGTGAAGGCTTGTCGCTACTCGTCCCAGGCGACGACAATCAGCCCGCGCCGCTTCGTCATCGCAAGTCTTGTCGCTGACTCGAGCCGTATCGCGCCCCTAAGTGCGTTCAGCATGCTGTTGAAGATACAGAAGAGCCACCTTGTAATTTTGTAAACGCACGTCTGCCTGGGAGGCTGGGGAAAGTATGTTTCGCTGTAGGCAGTTACATCGCGAGCAGTGCGGTGCTGACGGCAGTTGGGGAGTCTCCAAACGGAGTGGTTTAGTTGGTGGAGCCTCTATACTGAAGGAGCACAGAATGATCCGAAATGCTGCTTGAGGAATACCAAGCACATAGAGAGGGAGGAGCTATTCGAACGACAGCATGCAAGGTACCAGGTTCTGCTCGAAGATAAAAATCAGCATCCCGCAAGAGTGTGCTCGCCGACTTTAAGACGCGGCATGCGCAGTACACCTCAGGCAAATAGCATAAGCCCGCGAATGACTCGTGCGAGCCTTTCCTGAGTGTTCATCTGCATTGCTTTTAGTTGTCCAGTTAGTGTGCCTTCGCGAGAGAAGCATATGAGCAGTTCTTGGTGGTCCTGTTCGACTGCTGAAACACTGCCGTAAGCCTTAGATAACATTCATCCTCGTACATGCAACAGTATGGGCAGCGCGCGTTTGTGCGAAGCATATTCAGCCGATTATCTGACTGGAGTTTAAGGCCACTACGTGGGGATGTAGTCGAGTTTCAGTCCGTCAAGGAAATACTCGCGCTCTTCCACATATTATGGACATTCTAGCAAGTTTTGTATATACAGTATAATATTAACACGGAGCATGACAGAACAAACGCATCGGTGAAGGCAACAATGATATCGCACATTCTATTTTCTGATATATTTCATCAGTACAAGTTCTTGTTTAAATTACGCCATACCTTATTTGATACGCACGCACTTCTCCTCCCTCCCCCCCACGCACAGACCCTAACTGACAAACAAACAAACAAACAAACAAACAAACAAACAAACAAACAAACGAACAAACAAAACGCGCATGCAATTTCGAGGGTCCTATATTCATTTTTATGCTGATACTTAATGCAAGTATTCACCTCCTCCAGAAGTGTCATAGCGCTCTTTGGCCACCTTTGGCCCTTGCGAAGAAAAACAATATGAATAAATAAATAAATAAATAACCTTCTCCAGCTACGCATGATGAATTATGCAAAGGTCAACCGATACATTTATACATTCTCATCTTCGAAAGTACATTTTCGTGCGCTTTCAATACTGCAAACAAACACAACACTAACCGGGCGCGTATACTGCTTCAATCGCAGTCATTTTGACATATGGCTCTTCCGCATCCAAGCAATCGCTTTCTTACATTATGGGCCAATGGTCCATACGGCGTGTTGTCAACCTGGTTTTTGCGGGTGTTTAAAGAGAAATGCTCTCGAGCCCCTGCGCACGGTGCTGCCTCTGTCCCTCGCAGTGATGGCGGCAGACCACGTCGGCCGCGCATCCGAGCGAGCCTTCGCTGACCCCGGCGCCGGGCAGCACGGGTCGCACCGGCGTTCCCCGACCGGCGCTCGTAGCCTTGCGCTGGTAGCCATCCACGTTGGCGGCACTCAAGGAACGCCGCAGCTTGCTCAGGCGGCTGCTCACGCGCTCGTTGGCTGCACGGCGTTCGTCGTGTTGCGGCGGCGGCGATGGCGGTGCATGTCGTTGCTGCTGAAACTGCGGGGTACCCTGACCCTAAACCATGAGAGTGCTCAGCTACTGCTCCTGGTCGCCGGAACTGTCGTAGTCGAGCTTGCCGGCAACCTCCTTGGCCCTGTGCTCCTGCTCCTCGCGCATCATGCGCGCTGTACACGTAGTTCGGGTGCTACCTTCGGTGGACGGTGGCAGCTTCGGTAGCCTTGCACTGGTAGGGTTCGTCGGCGGCGGTCTCATCGAGAGAATGCCACCGCCGCTTTTCCATGGGCGGCTGCTCACGCGGTGGTTGTTTCCGTTGGGGTTCTTGACGGCCACCGATCGCCGCTTTTCCTGTGCGAACAGCACGAAGCCGTTTGCAGGTCGCGGAAAGCGTGACCGAAGCTGGTAGCGGTGTTGCGCCTCTCTGTCCAACGACAGACCCGGCACGCCGCATCTAGCACCACCGTCACCGCATCTGCAGTTGATGCGCTGCGTGTAACAGCAGGTGCAGAATGCCTCACAGGCGCATGCTGCTGGCCCTCTGCGGGAGCGGAGCCAGTGGCCGACGACGATGGCTGACCTTCGCTGAGAGCGCTGTCTGCAGAGTCCATGCTGTTGTTGTTGTTGTTGTCCAGGAATGAGCCCTAGTCGCTGTTGCGGTTTTCTATCAAGTATGAGGATCCTACCCAATTTATAATATAGGGTAAATTTCCAAATATCTATGGACGTAGCGCTGTAAATCAGTAAAGTCAGATCGAATGAAAAACAATAATAAAATTACAAAAAAGAAACGGTAGGATATAGCAAGGCATTCAGTTGGATTCGATAAAAAGTTTTCGGACAACGGAGAAAACGTCCCTGCCGACGTTTGTTATTGTTATTCTTGTTCATCCGTTATTCCTTCGAAAAAAATAACAGATTGTGTTAAGTCCGGGCCAAGTCTCAGAAGGGGTATTTCCAATATTCTTTTTCTTGCCGAAGTAAAGTAGAACGACAAGCTTTGTCTTCTTTTCATCTTAGCTCGCTGCTGACAGCCACTATAGACGTCCGCACGCCAAGTTTCATCCTAGACGCCAGCGCTCGTTTCTCCCCTGGAGGAATTATTTCACCTCCCAACGGGTGTACGCTTTCGCCGCTTCCCTTCAAGGTTGTTGTTGTTGTTGTTGTTAAAAACTTTATTTAAACAGAGGTGTTCAAGGTCGCGCCCGCGCATAGCTCGCGCTGCGGGGAAACGTCTCTTGTTTGCGGCGGCGCCTCTTCGAATGACTGGAAACTATTATTCTTTTGTTAACTGTCATAACAGCAATGTAAATACGAAAGGGTTGATGCTACCAGCGAAATTCTGTCAATTCACAAGAAAATGGTACGAAAAAAGCAGACGACAGACATGGATTACTGCGGTGCGCCGAACAAAGTAAGTAAACAGCTGTGAAACGAAGCGATCTCGTTTATTAATCACTCTTGAGTGTATGACGGTCTTTACATGTAATCCAGATGAATTTCATGATTACTGGGCAATTATTCTTTTTATGTAAATAAAAAGTTTCAGTCGTTGGACCAGCGCTTGTCCTATCTTCTTGTGTTTCGTTTATGTGTGCGCTGCCCAAAAATGGAAACCACTTCTGCTGCATGCGCTAGCAGTGGCCGGAGCTCATGCGTGCCGAGAAATTGAATGTGAGCAAGATGCATTGAAGATCACCGGAGTTCGTTCCTGCATCACCACTGCGACGATCGATCGAGTTACTGGACGATACACGCCCACGTCTGGGTTGCGCCGGCATTGCTGAAGCAGAAATGATTACTAATACTTTCAACTTCCGTCTCTTGACCATGCTGTTGAAAAATGGCCAAGCTATTTGCCCTGCTGCCACTATTCTATAATACATGGGCCGTTGTAATTAAAGTTGTGCGAGCATGTCGTACTTGAGCTATGCGGCGATATATTTTGTTTATTTCCGCACAGTGTGAATGGAAGTCCGTTGTCGCCAACAGCCACAACACGGATTTGTAGCAAACATTTTATGGGAAACTGCAAAAATGACTTTAGCCAACACGCATCGTATGTGCCGACGATTTTTCCGGCAGCCCTTACGATGCGGTTTCCAATTACCTGCTCAGCGTCACTTACATGGCTAAGCAGACGCTACCCTTTCGCCGCATTGCAGCCATGAAAACTAATTATCAAGCGCACCGATCTTCTTAAAGGCAACTATAAGCTTGTACAACGTCCTGCGAATAAAACGTCCACACACACACACACGCACGCACACACACCGCGCGCGGTACGAAACGTTCCCAAACACGCGCAGTGAAATAGGCAATCAAGGCGGTGCGAACGAGAGATGGGAGAGGTGTACACCGGCTAGTTGAATTTTACCCCGCATGCGGTGCTCTACTGCCCGCGTGACAGCACCGCTCAGCGGTGCCGTTCTTGTCTATGGGGATTGGCCAAGACTCCGGTGAATAAACCTAATGAGCATAAAGAATTAAGTTCCACTTGCGAATTTGCGAAAATAAAGTCAATGTGACAAATGAATGAATGACGTAGCCCTAATTGAAATGTACTTTTCTTAGTAACGATAAAGGAAGAAGATTTTAACTGGGCGATCGATTGAAATCGATATTATTAAATTCCTGGATGGCGGCGCAAACATCCATGTGACTGTGCCTGATAGTCGCAGCACCAAACAACATGACAACGGGAACTGTCAGATGAAGGGCAATCTTGTGACAGCGGATTCTTTCTTTTTCTAAATTGTTCTTCTCTAAATAGTGAAGCAACGGCATTAGGAAGTTATCTACTGTTTCCTGCAAAATACAGAAAATACATGGGGAAGAATGCACCATACCAGAGTTCTGTACGTAAAATTTTGAGAGAGCGAATCCGACAGCTTAATATGATGAGGTATACTTAAGTTGGCGCGCATTGCAAAATGACAACACCAGTGATACAAGAGGCGCCGATACTCAGGAAAAGCAGTTAAGACGGGGTTAGACAACGCTTGCGTGAATGTACGCGTTAGGTATCTAACCGCAGTGAAGTAAGCAGGGAACAGTACCACCGGACATACAGGGCCATCGAGGTACGTCTTGACCAGTGAATGTGCTATTTAATTAAAAAACAAACCCTTGTGAACAGGTACATAAATGAATCGAATACATTGCAATGAGCAGGGACTAGAAAATAAAATAGGCCCGATGGAGCATAGTTACTTGCCGCAGAAAGTGACGAACACACATATGGAGAACCTGTGACAACAGCAGCTGTAGTGCTTCAAGGTCTTAATTTACGCGAGGCGAGAACTACTGCTGCGAACTTAGCCAAGCACACACAGACACGCACACACGCACAAAAATAGGTATAAAATCCGGCAATCGAAATGATAAGCACTATTTATGGTTCGGGACAAAAAGTTCCTACGTCAGATTTTAATGCGATAGCATTATAAGCGGACCTCATCCACCTTTAGGTGTCCGTGTGCGGAAAAATGTGGGGGCCGATCTCGAACGCAGCGCCTCAAAGCGTTACGGCTGTCGCGGGGAAATAATGCGACGCACGCGCTTCACCTTTGAAAGAGCGGCTTCGGCACGAGAGAAGCACGCGTGCGATCCTGGCTTAATAGAGCATCGGTCTGCTGTGCTGGAAGACAGAGGCTCGATCCCACCATCGGTCACGCGTCTATTCATCACGCTACAGGAAGAGACACCGCAGCCGCTGCCGGTGAGAGAGAGGCACCTCGAGCCACACCTCGTGCTTGCTAGTACCTACACGACGAAGAGTCCCCTTCGCCTATAGTAAAATTATCTACCGTGTAAGAGTTCAGCAACACGTACTGCAAGGGAGCCCGGGAATGCCCACAGACGAGTCACCGTCTTCGTGGTTGTCGTCAAGGAGCGTGGCCGAGAGTTGGCTTGTCAAGCATCATTTGGGCTTCTGCAAAGCGCTACCAGACGGACGAACATGCTGGCTAACAATAGATGGCTGTCGTGTAGAGATGAATGCAAACAATATATAGGTTAGTAAGAATTTAGTGGGCGTTGTCATCCTTGAAGCGCTTTTCCTAGGTGGCAGTAGACACGAAGCGGATTTCCAACTTTAAGAACTATACTTCATGCATAAATATAATCTCTCACTAAGCAGCAACATCACCGGCATCATTGCGGCCGAATTATGCTTTCATCATGCGCCATGCGCTTCCAGAGAAATATTGGCGCGTTCGGTGAGGATTTAGCTATTCGTTTAGCTTAATCTCGTCTTCGATGATAAAATTACCTGTCTGTTTCCGTTAAAGCAATTATTCTGATTCAAAGTAGTGCCTTGAAAATTCCTATACTGCAACAATGGAAGATTAGAGCCTGTAGTGATTGGTCTAATCCCAACAACTTGGCGGTCGCCGCAACCGTTGAACCAAATCCACAGGCCATGTTTTCGAGCGCTCCTCGGTGGCCCATGCAGGGCTTAGTCGAAACTGAGCATGAACGATCAGACCATTCTTTGCACCTAATTGGTCGTAACTTACTGACTCGCAGAAGACGCAGTACAATATGCAAGCAGCCTTCAATCCACGTGCAACACATCTAGCGTGTGTAATTGACGCAGTGATGGAGCCGACATACCTTTGGGGCATGCTTACGCCAAATGAAGCTCCTAGTTACAGATTCGCATTAATTATGCTGTATTCGGCAGCCACGAGAGCGTCATTTGTGCGGTCCTGTCACAGCCTACACGATTGACGAGCCTGACTTTCGCATAACTTTCGGGAAAAATACGTTTAGTACGAGCCTGCTGCGTCATGCACAAACTTCTGAGCACATTGCGGGACATATGAAGAAGCGGCTTTTACGTTCTTTGTGCCTTGGTTCTTTAGCAGTGGCTAATCACAACCAATGATTGTTGTGCGAGAGCACACATGAATCAACTGACCTTTAACCGAGGCGTTGAATGGTTGTTCGTGCATGCTCTTAATTTCTGGTATAGGAGGTGATCGCAAGCGTCGGGAGAAGGTGGATTCGATTCGCGCCAATTAAGGAAAGAAAGTACCGTTGTAATTCGGAGTATTCTATCTTGTTCTTTTTGTACGCTAAATTAAAGAAACAGTTGCCAATATGGGGTACAAGACTTTATAAAAAAAATTGATTTCTGGTGGTTTACTTGCCAACAACCACGATCTGATTATGAGGTACGCCATAGTGGAAAGAGGAGGTGAGGCTCCGGAATAATTTTTACCTCCGGGGGTACTTTAACGCGCACCCTATACCCTACGCACAAACACGAACGTTTTTGCTCCCCCCCCCCCCCCCCCCGAAAAAAGAAATGTGTTTTTTTGTTTTCAGGGACGTTAACAGAACAAGGCAATTGAATGTAATCTGGAATTCTCCCCTACGGCGTTTCTGATAGCTCACGGAAAGGACAATAAAACCAATCAATCACTATAAACAATTCCTTACTACTTACTAGTTTTCTTCTTCTAGGTCTTTTTAGTTCTAACTAGTTCCTTCTAGTCTTCCAGACGATCTCGTCTAGAACTAGGAAGCGCAGAAAGAACATTGAAAGTATACGTAGAAAGAGTTATCGGGTACCTCGAAATAGAGGCCGGGAATGCTTCTGGGTTGGTGCGTATAGTCACGAAAGGAACCAGCTATAATAATTTACGAGCCTCGATCTGGGAGCTAATTAAACTTCTCGCCGTGGCAGCGAAATACCTCCGACGCGCGCGAAAATTGGATTCCCTCCCCAGCGCCTACGAGACGCGCCGTGTAATTTGAAGCCGTGCAAGCGCGCCTCCTTACCCGTATTGTCTCCCACTTGCCCTCGCGTTAGCTTTCTTCTTCTCCGCTCTGTTAGAAGACGCCAATTTCGCGCGCGATACCACCGGGAGGTTGGTTTCTTGTTCTTGTTTACGGAGATCGTTTCAAATATAGCTGCACGATAGATGACGCAGATCTGAATTGTAAATGTCGCGGCGTCGTCATGCTCCAGCGAGAGGCGTCTTTCGTTCACTGCGAGTGCTTCTCTGGCTTTTCGATTTCACCGGAGGGCCGGGTTTCTATGTTTCATAAACAAACGCCGCCTATCTCGGGCACGCTCTGTTAACTCGTTCGGTAAGCCCCCGAGCGAACGCGTTCTAACCGCACATGTACCGTTCGTCACGTCAGAAGCACGAAGCGCGCATTTCGTCCCGTAAAGCTTCCTTTCTTCCACTCGAAATTTTTTTATAGCTTCCCCGCGGATGATCAACGGCTGCTCCGTGATCTATAATTGTTCGCCTCTGGGGTGCCCAGTATCGCTTCTCCCCCGCAGGATTGCAACGCGACCTGCTCAGGTGTGAGCCTGAAGGAAAGCGCCACACTGACAAAGAAAGAAAGAAAGAAAGAAAGGAAGAAAGAGAGAAAGAAAGAAAGAAAGAGAAAATAATTGTTGCTGTGCCTTTTCTGATGCACGCCCTGTTAGAAAAAGTTTCACAGCATCAAGGCGTCATGACGCACGGAGCTACTCGTGGGCCACTCATGTAAGACTTTGACGTACCAGAAATTAGAGCACGTATCATATAAGGAAACGAATCTGTTGCCTGCATGATTGAAATGGAACCGAAACAAGCCACGTAGGTACCGCATTTTCTTGAACTTGGCTAAGCCAAACTTGTCCTTGCCCCAGTGCAGGGAAGCAAACCAGAGTCGTCCTGTTAACCTCGCTGCCTTTCCCACCACATTTCTCTCTCTCTCTCTCTCTCATCGAAGCATCAGAGGTCACCCGGGGCTCCCCTAACTTCTGTACAAAAGAGGGCGATTTCTTTTTTTTTTGGTATGCCCATGGAATGGGGGTGTTTAGCCGTTAGGGCAAATTAGGGCAAAGTCCCTAATTAAGGGTGTGATTACCAAAAAAAAAAACGTTCGAGAGAACAGAAATGCGATTAGTTATGGCACACTGATAGCAGGATTAACAGTAGCCCATGAGGCCACCCCATGTAGAGACTATACATAAAGGGACACTTAGGAGCAATCCTAAATCACTTCAGACGAGATAACGTTTCTTTGAAAGCTGCATTTCAATGAAATTTAGGAGGAAAACATTGTTTGCAAGCTGAGAAGATGATGGCCTCACTTCGCTTTCTTGAATTTTGCGCCGTAACTATATCGCTTATATAAATCAGTGTGTACATGCGTGTCGGAATTTGAAGAATGTACTCTTGTATTGGATCCATTCCTGTACAGACGAAAAATTTCACGGAGTGTTCACGCTTGGGCCTTTGGTGCCGTCACAATAAAAGGAAATCCTTGCTTATAGATGGACTATTACCTAGAATGGAGAGAACTCTGTCAAAATCTAGGACGTCTCCGGTAGCTGGTGCAGGAACGTTAGCATGCCGTCGCCACTTGTCTCTTGTGTTTTTTCTTGCTTGCTTACCAGGGTTCCGGTTAGGGACAGAGTGACCTTTGCTGTATTCGAGAAGTTCAACTTGCCGGTCAATCTCCACTTACCATAGCACATTTACCAATCAAGCTTGACTAATTATAGCTCTTTAATGTTCCTTGAAGCGAGTAGAGCGAACCCGCGCAAAGTACTTAGAGAAAGACAATCATTGGTTCAAACTTTGGCACCCCTCGACAACCGGCTGCTTTTTGAGAGCCTTCTTTCAGATCCACGGTAAACTGTATCGGTGTGTCAGGCCATGATAACCATTATGTGCTTTATTTCCCTCTTTCTTTAGCGAAATGAACAAGGTAGGCGACTGCATTAGGTGTTTTCAGTTTCTTTGCCTTCACCGCCAGGACACATAGTTGTGGCAGCGAGGAAACAATCGAACACTTCCTCTGTCATTGTCCCGCTACAGCTCCCAGATACAGTAGCTCGTGACGGAGTTGGGCATGCCTTGATGACCGGTCGCTTTCTGAGCAGACGATCTTAGAGTGCCGGCTCATGTGGTCTTCACACCAGAAGGTGATGAAGGTGGTACTGAGGTTCCTCCGGTTAAGCTCCCTGCCTTTCATATCTCACTTATCTCTCTCTCTATTTTCCTCTCTTTCTTTTCAATTCATGTGGATGTACTTTCTATAATCATCATCAACTAAGTTCTTATTCTTTTCTTCTTCCTCTTAACCCAACGCTATTAGTAGTAGGCATTCACTCAGTAGCTAAGGCTGATCTCTCACCTTGACTTATAATAAATGCAATCATTAACCGACAGCTCCAATAAGTTATACTAAAACAGACATGTGATCACGGCGAGCAGTAATTTGAATTTCCGAACAGACTTTTGTCGTGTTGGAACGTATTATTTTGTTCGAAATGAACTTGCGCTGCTTCATCTTCAGTTAGTCTGTTAAGCAAAAAAATTTCTAAAGCTCGATTCTTGCATAATAATAGTATTCGTTGTGAAACCAAGGATTCCCCCGAATTTGACATTACCGCCATCAGAAATGGACGCTTAGATTGGAACAAATATCGCGTTCTCTGCAAGAATGAAGATGATCGTCATGGCTTTGTATGCCCGCGAGTGTAGGTGGTTGTCGTGTGTATCTTTTTACATTTGCGTCCGTGCGCCTACGCCCGTTTTCTTTAGTGACCTCCATTTCCGTTTTCGTTGCTGACCTTAACTGGACGCGCCATATTGAGCATATTACTAAGAAAGCTAACTGCATGTTGGACTACGTGCGCCGTAACTTTTCCAAAACTCCATCTTCTTTTAAATTATTGCTTTATAAAACACTAATACGTTCTACTCTGGAATATGCCGCCGTGATATGAGATCCGCATCATGAAAAACTGATAACATTACTTGACCTGGTTCAAAATAATGCTGCCCGTTTTATCCTGTCCAACTTTAACCGTACCGCAAGTGTAACAAGCATGAAAGCTAATCTTTCTTTACCTCTTGTAGCATCCCGCCGGCAGACAATTCATTTGAGCCTTTTTCATAAACTATACCATCACCACATGTTACGCGATTCCCTCATTTCGTCCCCCAGATACGTGTCAAATCGCATTGATCATCGTCACAAAGTTGGCATTGAAACATGTAACACTAAAACTGCATTTCAGTCTTGTTGCCTCGTACATCACGTGAATGGAACCGCCTTCGCGCAGATATCGTCGACGTAATTGATAACGAGCATTTTCGTTCTGCACTAGCTAACATTGTATAACAGGAGGAAGATAATACTTGTTCTGTAATATGCATTGTATCTATTTATGTTTATTTTTGTTTTGTAACCACTCCCTCTTTAATGCCTTTGGCCCTGAGGGTTCAGTAAATGAAATGACATGAAAATATATAAGCGGTCACGCCCACTGTGCCATGTCATCATCATCATCATCATCAGCCTGGTTACGCCCACTGCAGGGCAAAGGCCTCTCCCATATTTCTCCAACAACCCCGGTCATGTACTAATTGTGGCCATGCCGTCCCTGCAAACTTCTTAATCTCATCCGCCCACCTAACTTTCTGCCGTCCCCTGCTACGCTTCCCTTCCCTTGGAATCCAGTCCGTAACCCTTAATGACCATCGGTTATCTTCCCTCCTCATTACATGTCCTGCCCATGCCCATTTCTTTTTCTTGATTTCAACTAAGATGTCATTAACTCGCGTTTGTTCCCTCACCCAATCTGCTCTTTTCTTATCCCTTAACGTTACACCTATCATTCTTCTTTCCATAGCTCGTTGCGTCGTCCTCAATTTGAGTAGAACCCTTTTCGTAAGCCTCCAGGTTTCTGCCCCGTAGGTGAGTACTGGTAAGACACAGCTATTATATACTTTTCTCTTGAGGGATAATGGCAACCTGCTGTTCATGATCTGAGAATGCCTGCCAAACGCACCCCAGCCCATTCTTATTCTTCTGATTATTTCTGTCTCATGATCCGGATCCGCAGTCACTACCTGCCCTAAGTAGATGTATTCCCTTACGACTTCCAGTGCCTCGCTGCCTATTGTAAACTGCTGTTCTCTTCCGAGACTGTTAAACATTACTTTAGTTTTCTGCAGATTAATTTTTAGACCCACTCTTCTGCTTTGCCTCTCAAGGTCAGTGAGCATGCATTGCAGTTGCTCCCCTGAGTTACTAAGCAAGGCAATATCATCAGCGAATCGCAAGTTACTAAGGTATTCTCCATTAACTTTAATCCCCATTTCTTCCCAATCCAGGTCTCTGAATACCTCCTGTAAACACGCTGTGAATAGCATTGGAGAGATCGTATCTCCCTGCCTGACGCCTTTCTTTATTGGGATTTTGTTGCTTTCTTCATGGAGGACTATGGTGGCTGTGGAGCCGCTATAGATATTTTTCAGTATTTTTACATATGGCTCGTCTACACCCTGATTCCGTAATGCCTCCATGACTGCTGAGGTTTCGACAGAATCAAATGCTTTCTCGTAATCAATGAAAGCTATATATAAGGGTTGGTTATATTCCGCACATTTCTCTATCACCTGATTGATAGTGTGAATATGATCTATTGTTGAGTAGCCTTTACGAAATCCTGCCTGGTCCTTTGCTTGACAGAAGTCTAAGGTGTTCCTGATTCTATTTGCGATTACCTTAGTAAATAGTTTGTAGGCAACGGACAGTAAGCTGATTGGTCTATAATTTTTCAAGTCTTTGGCATCCCCTTTCTTATGGATTAGGATTATGTTAGCATTTTTCCAAGATTCGGGTACGGTCGAAATCATGAGGCATTGCGTATACAGGGTGGCCAGTTTCTCTAGAACAATCTGCCCACCATCCTTCAACAAATCTGCTGTTACCTGATCCTCCCCAGCTGCCTTCCCCCTTTGCATATCTCCCAAGGCTTTCTTTACTTCTTCCGGCGTTACCTGGGGGATTTTGAATTCCTCTAGACTATTTTCTCTTCCATTATCGTCGTGGGTGGCACTGGTACTGTACAAATCTCTATAGAACTCCTCAGCCACTTGTACTATCTCACCCATATTAGTAATGATATTGCCGGCTTTGTCTCTTAACGCATACATCTGATTCTTGCCAACTCCTAGTTTCTTCTTCACTGTTTTTAGGCTTCCTCCGTTCCTGAGAGCATGTTCAATTCTATCCATATTATACTTCCTTATGTCAGCTGTCTTACGCTTGTTGATTAACTTCGAAAGTTCTGCCAGTTCTATTCTAGCTGTAGGGTTAGAGGCTTTCATACATTGGCGTTTCTTAATCAGATCTTTCGTCTCCTGCGATAGCTTACTGCTATCCTGCCTAACGGAGTTACCACCGACTTCCATTGCACACTCCTTAATGATGTCCACAAGATTGTCGTTCATTGCTTCAACACTAAGGTCCTCTTCCTGAGTTAAAGCCGAATACCTGTTCTGTAGCTTGATCTGGAATTGCTCTATTTTCCCTCTTACCGCTAACTCATTGATCGGCTTCTTATGTACCAGTTTCTTCCGTTCCCTTCTCAGGTCTAGGCTAATTCGAGTTCTTACCATCCTGTGGTCACTGCAGCGCACCTTGCCGAGCACGTCCACATCTTTTATGATGCCCGGGTTAGCGCAGAGTATGAAGTCTATTTCATTTCTAGTCTCACCATTCGGGCTCCTCCACGTCCACTTTCGGCTATCCCGTTTGCGGAAGAAGGTATTCATTATCCTCATATTATTCTGTTCCGCAAACTCTACCAATAACTCCCCCCTGATATTCCTAGTGCCTATGCCATATTCCCCCACTGCCTTGTCTCCAGTCTGCTTTTTGCCTACCTTGGCATTAAAGTCACCCATTAGTATAGTGTATTTAGTTTTCACTCTACCCATCGCCGATTCCACGTCTTCGTAGAAGCTTTCGACGTCCTGGTCATCATGACTGGATGTAGGGGCGTAGACCTGTACAATCTTCATTTTGTACCTCTTATTAAGTTTCACAACAAGACCTGCCACCCTCTCGTTAATGCTATAGAATTCCTGTATGTTACCAGCTATATTCTTATTAATCAGGAATCCGACGCCTAGTTCCCTTCTCTCTTCTAAGCCCCGGTAGCACAGGACGTGCCCGCTTTTTAGCACTGTATATGCTTCTTTTGGCCTCCTAACTTCGCTGAGCCCTATTATATCCCATTTAGTGCCCTCTAATTCCTCCAATAGCACTGCTAGACTCGCCTCACTAGATAACGTTCTAGCGTTAAACGTTGCCAGGTTCATATTCCAATGGCGGCCTGTCCGGAGCCAGTGATTCTTAGCACCCTCTGCAGCGTCGCAGGTCTGACCGCCGCCGTGGTCAGTTGCTTCGCAGCTGCTGGGGACTGAGGGCCGGGGTTTGATTGTGTTGTTCATATAGGAGGTTGTGGCCAAGTACTGCACCAGGGTGGCCAATCCTGCTCTGGTGAGGGAGTGTGTTACCGGTTCTGGTCACCGGGATCAGGCCACACTCCAGGCCTCTTTATGCAATTTTATCAACACGCGGATTTTTTTTTTTTTAATCCGGTGGAAAATTGCCGGCACCGGGATTCGAACCACGGACCTCTTGCACGCGAGGCGGGTGTTCTACCTCTACGCCACCGCTGCAACTGATGTCATCACACATCATGTCATCACACAATCCTTAATCTCGCTGGGATTATGCGCCCAAATAAATATGAATTAAACCAGGCATCAATCTCTCACTAGAAGCATATCAAAGTTTGAAATTTCTGTTTCTTTCAGACACATACACCTTAGGGAAGAAAAAAATAGAACCGATAACTTCTGGTGCAAAAGCAGAAAAGATCACCATTAAAACTGTCGTGGCACAATTTTGTGCAGTCTATGAGGTGCGCTGAGGCTAGATTTTAGAGTACAAGGGCAGCTTTTTTTTTTCTTCTTTCTTCTACTCTCACGCAGCACAGAGCCACAGCCACCCATTTCGTCCCACTGACGTCACTGCTTCGTCCACAGATGATCACTGTATAGAAAATTGTTGTATTTAACACCCGGAGAAACTGCACGAGTTACGAGGGATGCCATATAGCGGAGGGCTCCGGATTACTTTTTCTAGTTTCTTTAACGGGAACCCAAAGGGCGGTACACGAGTGTTTTTATTGCATGCCGTCCCTATCGAGAGAGCGAGAGAGAGAAAGAAAGTGGAAAGGTGGGGAGGTAAACCAAGGACGCAGCTCGTTGCTACCCTGCACTTGGGGAGAGGGAAAGGAGGAATAAGAGGAAAGAAAGAGAAGAAAATTCTTCTCTTTCTTCTTTTTCAGCATTCACTCGCCATTTACACAGGTCACCCAGTAGTCCTCCCTCCATCCACCCACTACACCCACCATTCACACGGCCCGCCCACCATTGAGACAAGTCACCCAGTATGTATCCCACCAATACATCCCACCATCAACCACTGTAGCCACCATCCACCCAATATACCCACGATGAATCCCATCATAACCACCATGTTTTCCATCATGCCCAGCACATTTTACATCATGCCCAGCATAAAATCCGTGATGGGCAATGCCGGGATTTTCAATAGCGATATGCAGTCGTTGCGAACACATTCTCAGAGGAATGCCCACCGTCACAAGCGTTCGTACAGTCCAGTCGCCTTAAGAATTGCGGAAGGGCTTTTGGGGCCTTGTGCATGCAAGAATGCCTGGGCCATGGTCTTCGGGGTCTTTTCCTCCGAAAGCTCTCCATGATCCAGTCGGCCGAGTCTAGCTTGTGGGGCACATCGTTGAGCGTCAAAGGATGGGCAGTGGCACCGAAGGTGCTCTATTGTTACGTCGCACCCGCATAAATGACACGCCACACTGTTGGTCATTTCTACTAGGAATGAATAGGCCATTATTACTTTGTTTAGCGCAAAACAAGGGACACAAGAGAGACAACAGGACAAGGCGCTTAGGACTAGGACAAGGAGAGGACTAGCCCGCCAACGCATTGGAATGAATAGGCATTTGCAAATGCGATGCTAAATCACATGCGACACGATCAATTTGTTCCGCGACGGTAGAGTCCAGTGGCGGTATTCTCTAAATGTCCACTTAGTGGATATGTCCATTTCGTCGGCTGCTAAAGTGATGATTGGTTGGGAGCCCCTGCCTCTATCTGACGCGTACTGCAGCCAAGCCAATCACAACTTCAGCGGCAGACGAAATGGACATGTCCCCTACGTGGACACTAGCAGAACACTCCCCCTCCCCCCCCCCCCCTCCCCGACGCCCCGCTAAGTGGCAGGCGACGTCGCAAGTATGGAAAAGACTCACAGTGGAGGAAAACAACCATGAAGCTTACCAGCAAGTATGCGACCGGTATGGTCAGCAATACTTGGCAACAAAGAACGTCAAACTCAAAATGAGAGAGGCTCAGACAATCTCATGGGTGGCGGCAATGAAAAGAAGCCTGCTATGAGTAACTACGTCAAATGAAAAAAAAAAAAACGAAATCAGGAAAGAATTTACGATAACTCAAAGAGAAGCTCTTTATTTTTCGAAGTCAGATCTGCACGCCTTAGAACGCTTAGTTATAAAGTCTAGTGCACCAAGGATGAAGACGCAAGTACTTGCTGTGATATCGCTAGGAAAACAATGGTACATAATTTATTAGCACGTGAAGATATCTACCCAGCTGCCAGTTTAGGCTCCTCTGGCCTCCTTGAAGCCCTTGGGTTCACGGATAGCAAGGGGAAAGCAAACATGTCCGCAATAGAGATTAGTAAGAGGCGATTGGAGGTTTGATGGCAGAAAAGTAGGAAGACCCCAAACAACGGAGGCGCGCAAAAACAGAGTTCCTAGCAATGGTTAAAAAAGTTTGATGCTGAGAATTCTTTGCGTTCGTGGGCTTTCTCCAAAATATAGACATAAGGCAAAACAAGAGCTCGGTGGCACAACCCACCATCCCGTTTCAAAGGGGCCCCTCATAGCATCCATCCATCCATCCATCCATCCACAGGGCCTGGTCACCGCTGCCGAGATCGAGCCCGCCACCTAGTGCTCGACAGCGCAACGCCATAGCCCCAGAGCCATGCGACGAGTAATTGACGGCGTATACGGAAATGAGATGTGCCGAAATATATAAGGCCTGCTTTTTTATCTTTTTTTTTAGCTGCACCGTTCTTAAGAAGAAGAAAATCGCCCGTGCCAATGGCACACTTCCAAACCTAGAACTAAATTACTCGATCAGGACGGACATGACTTCAACGATCAATCAATTTTAGAATTGATTAATTAACAAAATTTCACTGTGTTAGTTACTAGGTTACTATGTTACTATATTAGTAACTATGTTAGCTAGAGTACGCGAGGCACATCAACTTGGAACGAATTTATGAAGATGAGTGTTCGAATACTAAACACGGTCGAACTAAAAAAAAAAAAGAATCCTTACACAGAATGGCCCACCCGCCGTGGTTGCTCAGTGGCTATGGTGCTGGGCTGCTGAGCACGAGGTCGCGGGATCGAATCCCGGCCACGGCGGCCGCATTTCGATGGGGGCGAAATGCGAAAACACCCATGTACTTGGATTTAGGTGCACGTTAAAGAACCCCAGGTGATCCCAGTACCCCTCTACGGCGTACCTCATAATCAGAAAGTGATTTTGGCACGTAAAACGCCATAATTTAATTTTAGAACGGCCCCTTTCAAGGAATATTTCCTTAATTATCGGCAAGCGGCGCCGTGGAACCACTCGGTGTGATCATTCTTAGGTTTTACGGAATTTTAAAATCGGCTGTCGCAAATAACCTAATTCTACTCCTTGAGCTGGTTTGTTCAGAGAGGCAGGCAATATTTGCCCGAGGAATTGTAACACATATTAAACTATTAAAAATTCATTTATTAACTTATTAATTAGGTACATTACGCGCAAATGGCGATACAGAAATTCTAGCCGGTGAGATTACGAGGCGTATTCACTTGGCACCGATGAGTTTCGATACATGCGCCGTGAAACTTACAGTAAGAATGCACTGTTGTCCCGTTTACTTTTTTTAAAGAAACCCGATTTTGTGCATTGCCAATGCATTTCGTCGGACACTTTCATAATTATTAATTCGAAACGCGTGTATTCATGAGAATTCGTTCCAAGTGGATACGCCGTGGAAGTCAACAGCTCCAATTCGTAAGTCGGAGTATGACCCGTAAAGTAATTAATAACAAATAATTTGTGCGGTTATGCTAATTATGTGATTAAGCATTTTGATTTCTCACAAAAGTAGTGTCTGCCGCATCTAGTTATCTTATTTTTTATTTAATTTTTTATTCACGTACATTCAAGGCCCGAAGGCGTTACAGAAAGGAGTGGAGTCAAAACAAGAAGTAATGCAGTAAAAGTACAAACAAAAAGTATTAACAAAAAAATATTAACAAAAGGCATTCTGAACGGTGGTCTTGAAATTAGTAGGGTTGGTGATGAGGGCGATTGATGCAGGAAGGCGATTCCAGTCCGTGCTTGTCCTGGGGTTGAATGAGTCACTGTACCGGTTAGTACGTCATAATGGCACCCCGATTTTAAGGCTGCGGTCAGTGCGGGCCGAAATATAAAACGGAGTGGCAAGAAGGGTCTCCTTTAAAAGGGGGTTCAAGTGAAAAAAATGGCTGTGGCTTAGGTAAGGTTAAGCCCAGGATGCAAAGCATACTAGCCTTTATTTTAGTTGTTGAACCACTGTTTAGCCTGGTGAACTGCTGTTGCTTGGCTATATTTGGTTCGGCTAGATGAAGAAACAACTCATGCGTTACTCTGCTTCGCCTTCAAGAGTGGAACGCGACAGCGTTCCCGTCGACCCGCCAAGGGGTGTAAGACAATGGGCTACAGGGCAGCGACTACACGCCCCGCATTGGACGCGGTGAGCGTCGAGCAAAGCAGCGTTCGGCGCGGCAACGAAATGTGCGCCTGAGCAAGAGACGCACGCCTTAGAAACAGCGCGTTTCTAAGGCAACACCGCATTCACTAGAGGCGCTTTTGTACCGCTTTGAAGCATCGTACTCGTGGCTCAGTGGTAGCGTCTCCGTCCCACACTCCGGAGACCCTGGTTCGATTCCCACCCAGCCCGTCTTGCAAGAGTTGAGCCAAAGCCACTTCTCCTCTGTCGTGACGTCACGGTGTCACGTGGTTTCATGGCGACACCGCCGCGCCTGAGGAGCTGGGTTGAGCTCTCGTAATATGCTTCGCATAAAACTTTGTGAAAAAGGGAGAGACGGCAAGATTTGCGGTGTGACGAAAGATCAGGTAAGTTAAGAGTTCGTTTCATTGAAGAGATGCTTGCATAGCGAGAATTATTAGATAATGCAAAGCGTGCACCGCGGTTTTGAATACTTTCAAGAGTAGAAACTAATGAAGACACAGTCGGATCCCAAATGGCTGAAGCATACTCCAATTTGGAGCGAACTAAAGTTTTATAAAGAGTTAGCTTCGGGGAAGAAGGGGCAGAGCTAAAATTACGGCGCAAGTAACCAAGTAACCAATTTACCTCGAGAGTTAAAATTGTGATATGTGCCACGGGCAATCTTTTGAAAAATTTGTTGCGGCTGAAAAAAAGAAACTTCATAAAAAAGCAGCTGGTGTAACGCGCCTATTGCACTGCGCATGTCCGCATTTTCCATGGAAAACGAATGCTCTGGCAAACGTTGCTTCATCGCACAGGACGCTCGCGTTCTGCTGCCAGTGCTTTGATGTGGAGGAGGACGGCGCGTTACCCAACTGGCGAAGTGCGCGGCCCTCGGGCCGCAAAGATGGCGGCCGCGCGTGTGGCTGTAATTCTCTGCACCGCAGCACCTCTACTTCTGGAGTCGGAAACTTACAAGAAAAATTTGCTTTTATAGGTATGCCTAACGGGGTATACTTTTAGATTGCACGGCGATCGAAGCCCGTAAGACATCGTGATCAATAGAGCGCTTCATCAAAGCGCTTGAGAATACGTCTGACCCGGTTCAGGGGAAAGAGGAACACTGCAGAACAAGAAAGAAGCAACAAAATGGGGAAAGTACCGGCGTCCTTTGTGTCATGTTGACTTTTTTTTTTTTTTAAGACTTCGTTTTCACCCCTGAGCGCTGGAAATGTCTTAGTATATATATTCCAACAAGCTTCATGCTTTAGTATACATTCCACCGATGCAGGACCATGCCGATTCGCCAAGCAGCTTCTCGAGCATAAGGTAGCTTTAGCGCGCCACGCATGCGTACATGACACATGACCAGAACCGCAATGGCAGAGTGGCAATGCTATGCCAGAACATTTCGATTGAAAGAGGCCGAGTAAAAGGACGTATAAGAACATGTAAGCGTTGTGAACGCCGAGTGACAGAATTTACAGCAAAAATACTTGCGGCTGTGGACGAAGTATAATTGAAGTTTTATTGTTGCCGTATTGTTTGCTGTCATGTTTACAACCCTGCACAGTTCGACAGGTTATTGTTTGGCCAGGAGGCGTAGCTAGCCTTGTTTTCCGCGAACTTAATGCACTCCCACCGCCATCACTCGTCTATGTTTTCGATACATACGCAATGACCTCCCGAATTGTGGGGTTTAACGCCCCGAAACTGGCCCACACTTACGCGGGACACCCCAGCGGAGGCCTCCGAAATATTTTGGTCACCTAGGCGTGCTTTAACGCGCGCACAAATCTAAGCACAGAAGCGGTTTAGAGCGCAGCTCTTGGGCGCCCGTTCCTGCGTTGAGCGTTGGCGTCCCTCGGCCTCCTCGGCGTAATCGAGCGAAGGAGCACAGTGAAGGATGAAAGAGCGAACGCGGAGGACAGCGGGCGATGAAACGCGGTGATGGCGAGGAGAGCGCGAGCAGGAAACCGGAAGAGGAGGGTATGGCGAAAGTGTAAGAAAAGCGTAGTGCCGCGTGAGAACGGGCTCTGCGGCGACGACCGCTACGAGATGGAGCCACAGTAGCGCGCCGTCGTCTGCTCACCAATGACGCCATCGATAAGGCATGCGGCGAGCGCGTCCGCCGATACCATATATGGAAACAAAGCGCTGCACGAGCGGAGGTCCGTCTGCGGCAGCCGCTGTGAATCGCGCCCAAGCGTCACCCACGCGCTGCCTCTCGCGATCTCCCGATTAGCGAGGCAGTCGCGCCACACTTCGTTCCGTTTCCAACGTGCCCCACAAGACAGAATGTCCGCGCTAGCGAATAGATCGCGAAAGGAAAAGACGTATAGAGCTGCGCTCAAATTTCGCATTAGGGAGTGTCGTAATCATCGCTGAATCTTTCTATCCTTTATTTCTTTTTTTTGCGTTCTGCACTCATGAAAAGACAGCCACCGGGACCGGGAATCAAGCCCGCGACCTCGAGCTCAGCAGCATAACGCCATAAGCACTGCGCCACCACGGCGGATGCAACAAGCTACATGTATACTGTATACGCATAGTACTGGAATCAATGCCTCGCTTGTTCCCGCCAGTCTTCCTTCGCTTTCTCCGCGTCGAAAGCTCCCGCATTTCAGAGCCTGCTTTCGCTTTCTCTTTTTCGTTTTTCCTCCACTGTTTCGCATCCATTGGCATCCCTTAAGAATTTCTCCCTCTGCTCCACAGCCGAAAAGCGCACACCACGACACCTTTTTGCGCAACATTTTCTCCCGGTGCTGGTGCATGGAATGAACGCTGTATATAATGCGGCTGCTTTGATTATTCAGCTTAGTGGAAACTTCAGCATCGCAAAAAATGAGCTCAATCAAAATTTGAGCGCCCTTATCGCTTAAGCAATATCTTTCCTGCGATGTGTATTATGGAGGAGTCGCTGTCGTATATAAATTCTCTGCTTTCCTTTCGTCCACAGTAGAATGTGTGTATATATATATACATATACATATATATATATATATATATATATATATATATATATATATATATATATATGCGTGTGTGTGTGTGTGTGTGTGTGTGTGTATGTGTGTGTGTTTGTTCTACCGCGGACGAAAAGAAAGAGGAACAGGATCAAACGAACAAAACTCCCATCAGTAATTTGTCGCGGACACGTCCACTCTCATCACGTGTTCGGGAGAGCCGCCGTGTGCTCACAACTTCGCACAAAAAAGAAAAAAGAAAGACACGCTTCGAGAGCTACGACCAAGTTTGGACAACTTCAATTACGAGCAGTCGTCCACACGCGCACTTCTCGGACCCATGTAGCTCGATCAGTCCGTCATGATGTATAAATCGGAGCAGTCGCGAAGGGGAACATATATTTGCCGCGAAGCTAACACTCTTGCCTCGACTTTTGTTTTTTTTTAACTTCGTTTGCACTGTTAGCCACTTGCATTTCGATGTTTCGTTTTTATTTTGTTGGTTTTTTTGTCATTTTTGACACAATGTGAAGACAAATATTGGCAGGAAACCTCAATAAGGCGATTCATCTCGACGAAAGAAGAAGGCGCTCCTTATTGAAAAAAGAGAATGAAGAAAATTCAAGGGACGCTTTTCTTTCTTTCCTTCTTTGTTTCTTTCTTCGTTTATTTACTTATTTACTATTTTGGGCATTTCGCAATAAAGGGATCTGGTGCCGATAACTCGTAGCACCAGAATCGCGAAGGTCAGGAGGTCAAAACCTTTCTCTTGTTGTTGGCATAGAGGAGCTGAACCGGAAAGGCTGCGGAAAGACCGAGTGGTGAGCCCACCGCACGACGCAGTCATCAGATGAGTTATTTTCGGCCTCCCCGCCTTGCTGCTGGGGCCATATTCACCCCCGCACCAAAGCTATACACCGGAGTTGCGTACGCTGCCGCTGGTTGCGTTGTTCGATCATGTAATGTGACTTGCGTCCAATCGCACGAACTGCTCGCCGTTCAGTTTTGTTGCTGCCATGTTCTTTTCTCTCTTTTTCTACGTTTAAGTGACTGTCTACGCACGCTTGTGAAAACCGCTTCATTGCCGTAATGCTATCGTCTCATCTCGTGTTACCATCCTTTAATCATTCAACAAGGTTAAAGACTGTGGAGAAGACGGCGAAAATATGCTGCAGTCGACTTCCATCCTTTCGACCCTTGCGGGAGCGAAAATTTTGGTCGAATTATCCGAAGGGCCACATTAAGGAATGCCGGCAAATTTAACTAATTTAACCTTTTTAGTTCAAAGCATCTGCTCGTATTTAATGTGTGTGGTATGTGGCAATCAAGGCAAGGGTCAATGGTAAACAATATTTAAAATCTTGAGCTTTGATCAAACCATGTTTCTTTGCAACCACGCGCTGAAATTTGTCTTAAGATGTGGCGCAACTCTCCTTATGACAGAGGAACTCCTGATATCCTTATGCGCGTGTCGTGCCGCCTCGTTAGCTGCTACATTCCCTGGGATGTTGCAGTGTCATAGTTAGTATATGCTTGTTTGATGTGCAACGGAGTTGCTGGTGCCGCTTAAAGACGCCAGCATCTTCTAAAATTATGTATTAAAAAGCTTTTTTTATTTTGCTTGAAGTAGTCTGTAGTGTGAATTTATTTATTTATTTATTTTTACATACTGCAGCCCCTCTTGGGATACAACAGGACTGGTAATAACATCGTATGTCAATCGCAGAGGAAAAAATTGATCACAGGCGAAGAACGAACATTTCCGGGCTGAGCATTCCAACGTTCAATTGTTGAGGGACAGAACTATGTTTGTACATGTCAGCACTGGGTTGCAATGGTAAAATATTCAGCTTGTGACAACTCCGGGTGCGGGAAGGTTTAGACAAATTTATTTATCTGAGCAGGTACAGCGTGGAGAGTTAATTAAGGTGTGCCAGAACTTTATGCTTTCGTTGTGACGATGTGTTGCGACAGTGGTCAAATTCAGACTATAGAGTGGTTAAAAGAATGCGAAAAATCCCTATGGTAGCGACGGTAGAGGAAATGAACGGCCTTCTTTTGTACGGACTCCATCTTGTTAATATCGTATTTATGAAGCGGGTTCCAGACTATAGAAAACATATTCAAGGATTGGGCGGATTAATGTTTTGTACGTGAGCACTTTAGTTTCTTGAGGAATCACAGGAATGGTGCGTTGGAGATAGCCGAGCTTTCTTAATGATTTCTTACATATTAGTTCAATACGCTTGCTCCAACATAAATAGTTAGTGAACAGAAGTCCGACGTACTTATATTCAGCCACTTTCAGTAGCAATGAGCTATTGAAAGATTACGAGAAAAGGGAAGGCGTGAAACGCCTAGTGAATGTAACTGAAACGATTTTGGTGAGCTTTATACTGATCTGCCAGGTGTGACACCACGTGGAGAAGTGTGAGAATGCGCAATTAAGAACAATATGATCTTCAGGAGGGTGAATATTGTGGTAGAAGACGCAATCATAAGGATAGAGGCGCATGTTAGTAATTATATTATGTGGCAAGCCATTAGTGTAAAGTAGGTGGAAAGAGAAGTGGACCGAGGACTGCCCTGCTGCATGCCAGAGGAGACGCCAGCAAAATGGGAGTCAGGAAAATTATATTGTACATATTGGGAGCGGTTGGAGAGAAAACGGGCAATTCAGGCTATGAGTGTTGGATTATTTAGGATGAGGTTGTGTTTAAATAGTAATTTATGACGAACCACATGGTCGATCGCTTTGGAGAAGTCGATGAAAATTGCGCGCACCTGTGTCCAAGGTCCAGTACTTTAGTAATGTCATGCGTGAATTCAACCAGCTGAGTTACGGTGCTAACACCACGACTAAAAACCATGCTGACGATTATTCAGTATGTTATTGGATTCCATGGTGTGCATGATATGCTTGTAAATTATATGTTCAAGTAGTTTGCAAGAGTGAGAGGATAGGGAAATCGGTGGGTAGTTCGTTACCATCTGCGTATTGCTTGATTTGTGCAAAGGTAGACGTTTAGCACGTCATCACGAAGAAGGAACAAACGCGGTTGCTAATGACTTGTTAAAAATAAGTAAGATAACGGCCAGTCCAAAGGGAATAACGAACAAGGAAAGCATTGCAAATGCCATCAGGACCGCAGGACTTCTTAACATCGGGCTTTAACATTAAATTAATAACACCGTCAAGTAATACAGAGAGGTCACTAATTGCTGGTGCTATACCATATGCAAAAGAAGGCAGTGCGAGTTTATCTTGAGTAAAAACGGATTGAAAATATGAGATAAAGGCAGATGCGATTCTATCGGGGTTATTAGTAGACTCCTCATTAATTGCATAAGTGGCATTGCGTTTTCTTTCCTCGCCACACATATATAAAAGTGATT
The DNA here is from genome assembly GCF_038994185.2 of Dermacentor albipictus. Lineage (NCBI taxonomy): Eukaryota > Metazoa > Arthropoda > Arachnida > Ixodida > Ixodidae > Dermacentor > Dermacentor albipictus. Next base: position 43,177,513 of record NC_091821.1, read on the forward strand.
AGGAATCTAATTTTCGTTAAATTAATCAAGCTGTGTCGTTTTATTCAAAAAGGATTCTTTTTATTTACCCGTGTTTGTTTCCTCCTCAACTAGTCGTGCTTTAATCGCTGCTCCCATAGCCACCTTTAATGAAGTGGGTGTCAATTTCTTCTGAACTACTCTTCGCTCAAAAATCGAGATGCCTTCTCTTAGGCATAGTGAACAATCAAGGCCAAGCCTACTCTGAAGCAACAGTTAATTGCATGCATGCAGAGGAAACAGAAGAGGCAGCTATAGCTCTGGCTATCAATGGCACCACCGCGAAAATCATTTTTAGCGATTCTAAAACTGCAGTTCGAAACTTTGTCAGTGGCAAAATGAACAAACCTGCCCTGCGAATTCTAAACAAATATCCACCTCCTCATTATCAGATTCAAGGCAGCTGGGTCCCTGCACATTCCTCGCAGCCAGGACATGAGGCTGCCGACAATTATGCCCGAGCTTTCATGAGCTGGACGGTGGGAGGCCTACACCTGGGTTCAGCGAGGGATCGCACGGTGACGTCCCACGAAATTACTATGCACTACCGCGAACGTAGACAAAAATACCCCCTCCACATAAATCACTGGATAAACTGCAACAGGTTACCTGGAGACAGTTGCAGGCTGCCTCATTTGCCAACCCTTACAAGTACTCACTTACATATCCTGGCTGCTTCTCACCTAAGTGCCAAAACTGCGACGTCCGTAAGGCGGACCTGACACGTGCATTGAGCAACTGGCCAGGGCTAAAGCCTAGCGCGGAACTCCAACTTAACAACACTTCGGACTCGGAGGTAGCGGTGTCCAGCTCGGATCTCGCAGTCGCAGCTGCGGACCGTCAACAGAGCTTTGGAAGGTCGCCGAAAGTCAAGGGCTTACGGCCACCTCACGCCGCCTGGCAGAAGAAATAACCCAGTAATTCAAGTAATTAGAAGATCTGATGAAAATAAAGTTTTTCCTCCTCCTCCTCGCCCGAAGCTTCGCGACCTATTTGCATCGACCTTGCAAGAGATCTGAAGTGTGCGCGTCCACTGCGCCAGTCGAAGATGTGGCAGCGGCCAGTGAAGAAAACGGATTCTGCAGGCAAGGGTCGCTCGAGACCGGATGACCAATGTAGGCAAGAAGCTGCGCGAAAAGATGAATACGGCTCAGCAACGCGTATACGTTGCTGCTGCCTCGCCCACATGTTTCTTCTTGGTTTTTTTTCTTTCCTTTCTACAGCGAAGCTGTATATAGCTAAACTCCGCCGTCGGTCGATGTCCGTCCGTCTAAACGTTGCATCGACACCAAAAACTTTCCGTCTCCCGTTTCTCGCGAACGCTCATGAGCTCTGAGTCTAACGCAGAAATCTTGGGGGAAAAAAATCATACTGAAATTGGGCGCTAAGACGACTATATCATTGCGCCGAGTTTCACTTACTCGTCATAATTAGTTAGTTCACAGTGAAGTTGTAAACGTTACAGAATTCCCGCCTGGCTGTCAATACATGGCCGTCTGCGGAGGGAATATGGTCAGAGAAAACAGCCGTAACTCTTGTTTTATCGAAACTACCCCGAAACAAATTGCATGACAATTAGCCGCTAAGACGACTCTATCAGTACGCCGAATTTCCTTTACTTGCCCAATTAGTTGGCCACGGTGAAGTTGTAAATATTTCGGAATTCCCGTCTGCCATGCGGCTGTACTTGCACACGTCACTACTTCAGACAATAAGAATAAATCGCTCCACAGTCAACGACGTATTCGTTGTCTGTCTCCTTCAATAATAATAATAATAATAATAATAATAATAATAATAATAATAATAATAATAATAATAATAATAATAATAATAATAATAATAGTACCTATATATACCTAGATGCTTCGATTTCGGTGAAACACATCACAGCTTCGCTGCTCGTGCTTTTTCACAGAGTGGAAAGGCTGATGATTTTTTTTTTCTTGAAGCGCGAATCAACCCATATGCGGTGACGGAGAGCGCCGACATTCTTAAACGCTGTCTCAACGTTCGACTGTCACGTTGCTGACAATGTCGTCATCAGTAAGTGGCCCACAACCTTCACCATTGTTGTCGGCGGTCACAAAATTCTCAAAAGAGACAAAGGAATTAGCGCCGTCTTTTGAATTTCTTGTGTTTACAAGCTTTTAGTAACCGCTACGCGCATGAGCGGGCGCCGGTGGAGGTCTGATTAACCGAAGCGGCACGGCTTCGCGGTAGAACTAAACGAGTTTTCCATCTATAGCTATATATAGTTTCTTGCGGGTACTTGCGGGTAAATAAATCAATGACCGAGACCAGATACGCCAGCTCTTAACCTTCCCCACCGTAAGCGCAGTATCATACTGCACGCACCAATCGCAACGCTATCTATTTGAAACCCGGAGTCGTCTACCAAGTTCCACTGGGAAAATGCAGCAGAACTTGCCCTTTTCTCCAACTGTCCTTTTCAAAGTACACACGCTCGCCTTCGAGATCTTGAGTATCCAAAGCGAAAGAGGGCAAAAGCACCTTAATGTACCCGACTATGGCTAAATTTTGCTTTGGCTAAATTATAAAATAAGTAGTCGATAATATTGACACGATCTTCGCAAGGCTGAAAGGTTGTTAAGTGTCTGATTTTATTATTAGTAGCCTTTAAATACATTCTAAGCGGCCGACTCGCGCACATTGCGCTTAAGGGATGCGACGCAAATCTCAGAACACGGCCAAGCAAAATTTTCAGCACGTTTAGCCGACGCCGTCCTGTCTCGAAGGTTAAGCCCATTTCCGATGAGCGATAATGACGGCATTTTCTGTTTCTTAGTTTCGGTAAAAAAAAAAAAAAATTGTTTATTCCGGCGAGCTTTTCGTGACGCGCGCGTTGGTCATTCATACGCAACATTTTGCAGGGAGACGGCTCTGTATCGGCAGTATCTCAAAGTAGCCCCTTTCACGCGCTGCAAAACGTCGTTGCAGTAGTCCTTTGAATATATAGCTGCCGAATAACCATGCCGGAGTGTCGAAAGTTCGATGGAGCGAACGAGCGAAAGAAAGGAAACAACAGCTGCGTGCGCGGCTCCGAACATTGTACACTCTACACTGAGCATACGCATTGATTTTCGGGCACCTAAAGGTATTCGCTCACCGTTGAACGTAAGACAACCCTTAAGCAATGCAACTTTATCGACGGTGGTCTATTGCCATCAATATCTCAACTGTACCCCTTCTGAGGCCAACAAAGAAAGATTCGCCCGCTGCATCTATATATATATATATATATATATATATATATATATAAGTGCCCAATATAGCGAGCTTAGGGTTAGGTGCACGGTTAAAGAACGCCAGGTGGTCTCGAAATTGTTCTACGGCCAGCCACTACAGGACGTCTCTCACTGCTCCAGAGTTCCTTTGGAATATATTACAACCCATAATTTTTCTTCGAGCACGTTTTCTACGACGCGGGCTGTTTGGTAGATGGTTAAGGAGGCAGTGCTATAGCCAAGACGTGGGACAGACAAAGTCGAACAAAACTAAGACAGAAAATGAGTGTCTGTGTGTAGTCAGAGCTTGGTGAGTGTATCTCTTTCGTCTATCTCGTGTCTTGCGCTGCTTTTTCACAAGCAATAACTAAACCGTGGGATCAGCGGGGAAAGCAACGGAACGCCTGCGTCATCTGTACGTATACTATGCGCTCTTCAAGCGGGCCTAAATATGCCTGCAGTTTGGGTTACTAAAAGCGGCGCGTATGACTCTCGGTTGTAGTTACTTCTGAATATTGCAGGGCTGGACGTGACGGAAAGTTGACAAATTTCAGAAAGAAAGAAAGAAAGAAAGAAAGGAAGAAAGAAAGAAAGAAAGAAGGGAAAGAAAGAAAGAAAGGAAGAAAGAAAGAAAGAAAGAAAGAAAGAAAGAAAGAAAGAAAGAAAGAAAGAAAGAAAGAAAGAAAGAAAGAAAGACGACGACCGCGAGGTTTCACCGACACCGACCGGCATGTTTTGATTAATGTGTCTTTATATACCTCAAAGTTTTACACAGAACTACGAAAGGAGCCGTAATAGAGGCCAGCGCGATTAGTTTTGGCCATTCTTTAACGTTCGCCGAAACGCACAGATGTCTGAGCATTAAAGCCAGCCGCCGCGACCGCAATGTGGTTCCACGACGTCGATCGTGCTCAGTGCCAGAACGTCAGAACCACTGAAACACCACGGCATGCATTCATCAGGAGCCCAAACTCGATCGGTTAATAAAGATGGCACAAGACAGTTTCAGTAGAGCTTTAGTATAGCGTAAAATGCTTGCGTTAGCGTTAGCGTGCGACGCAACGCTAACGCTAAGAAAGGCTGCACTGCGCAGCACAAGATAGAGTTTTAGAATAGCGGAACGGATAAAAGCGCTAACGTTGACGCGAACATGTACGGCGACATCTAGATGTAAAAACACGAAGTACTGGAAAGCCAAATCCACACAAAATGTCGAGCTGATCCAATGCCGCATCCGCAAGTGTGTCCTTAAGTCAAGCTTCTCTAAAGCCACAGTCGCAGCGTTGATTACGCATGTAGGTGTCTGGTTTCAGTGTTGTTTTGTCAAGAGTCACGAAACACACCAATTATTCTTAGCATGCCGCAATCGAGTGTTCTGTGGAAACCATATTGCCTGTCCTTCTTAAGTTGGTACGACATAGACGTCCGCATGCTTCGGGAACGAGAGCGACCACGCAGGTTGTACGCGTCCTCAAGAAGCGGCTTGTTCCACATCGAGGCTATTCCAGAGGGGACGTTTCGCCGGTAATTTCGCTTCCAGAAAGCGGATTTCCCCCTGCTTTCCACTTTTGACGTCCGTCCGAATGGGTTCAAGGCGAAAACCTCCTTCAGGAGGTTCATGCCGTCGTCGTTAGTAAAGCGCACACGCATTGTGACCACAGCACCGACCACACTACTTTGTTTTGCCGCGGAAAACGCGACATGCATCGACTTGACATGCGGCTTTACACCAAGCGAACGAGCGAAATACACTTGGGCGCCATCTCGATACGGATACAGCAAACATGAGCAAACATAAGCAAACCTTCTGGTTAAGCCTACTGCGCCGCTAATCGCGAACGTATATCGTAAACAATACCCATTCGTCACCTGTACGCCGCAGTCGAAGCATCATCACACAAATTTAAAGCCAACACGAGCATTAGTGGGGAAAGCATGAGCCGAACAGTGCAGGCCGACGACTCGAAAGATCCGAAGGGAGCAGCTCTCACTTCGACTGGCGCCGCCATGTTACCGTACGTAAGGCTCTCCTTGCGTGCGTGCGTTAGCGTTCACCGCTAAATCTGCACCGTTTGCGTACAGCGCATGCGCAGTATGGCGCACGCAACGCGTTTGCTGCTTTACGCTATACTAAAGCTGTCTACAATTACGCACGTATATTCATGTTGCTAAAAGGCAGGCATGCAATCACAAGTACACGTATCGTACGCACGCTGGCTGAAGGCAATCTTTTTTACAGCGAAAAAAGATGTGCGTGCGTCTATCGAGCCGCGTAGATCGAGAATTTCTCCCCATACGCGGGCCGATCCCGAAGATAGTGCAATACCGGGCCGATTCGCGGCGGAGGTGAAGCTGGCGTTAAGCACTTTTCCAACTTGCAAAAATAAGCTTAATATATTAGGTCCAAATCAGATATTAAGCTGATAAGAACAGATACTACAATTTGAGCCGCGTCAACCATGTCTACGTTCGCGCCGTCCTCTCTTTGTCGGTGTTCCAAGCGCTTGCGTATCTCCTTTCCTTCCGCTATCCCGTGGTAGCGGTCCCGTAAATGTGCTGCCCCCCAGGACCACGAGGCGGAAGGAAATGCGGACCGTCCATGTGGTCACGGTCCCGAAAACTTGGAACGTTTCACCGGAGCAAGGGCCAGGTTTCAGAGAGAGGTTGTGGGGAACCAGTTTTGTGTGGCCTGTGTTGTGTGTGACCGCTTGTGGTTTTTGAGTGACCTCACAGCCATTACTGCAATGCGGGACGTCGACCAACGCACGGTCGCCTTGGCTACGGTGAAGCAGTGTGTGCCCTGGGAGTGCGGTCAGGTATGCGTGTCTGTTGTACGTGTCAGGATTCTTTAGTAAAAGGTGTGGTGCCACATTTTGCGACAATACAGGACTGTGTATAGCCCCCGGTGCCTCATCATCTTCCGAGGCTCAACGTCATGGAGGACCGACTAGTCGCGCTTCACCTTTCATTTATGTGCATACGGCGTTTGACGCACGGCAAGGGACAGTTTGCCATTAAGGGGCGCGCAGCTTCGCTGGTCTTCCACCTTCACAGAGTGGAATGGCCACGAATCTTTATCTTTCCGTATCCGCGTTGTAGTCTTGAGCTGCTGCCTCACTCTTGGGCAACCATCCACAATTTCGACCAGCTCTCGATTCCAGAGCCTAACACCTTCCCCAGCGACAACGGCTGCACAGCGGCATTCGAGCCAATGATGAAGAACGAAGGGAATCGAAACTGCAATGTATCGTTAGACAACAGAGCCCTCGGGCCGGTATAATCAAATAATCTTTACGCGCAAACGTAAAGGGCAACTCTTCGAATCGGTGGTGTTTGCCTGAGGCCGCGAAGCATTCTGTACGGTGCTAAAGTCCTTCTATCGCTAAGGTTGCTCAGTCCTTGTCTTACATTCTTGACAAAGTTATTCCTCGGAATTTTGAAAATGACAGCTCACAAACAAATGTCATGAGCCAAAACAGCGACAGCGCATGTCTTGTATGTTAAATCTTCTGAAATTAAATTTTAAAAGTGCGAAACAATAACAAAAGATTGGCCCATTCCTGTAGGAAGCTCGCCTACATGCATAGCGTTTTGCGTAGACGCCGCGGTGCTCGCGGTGCATGTTCGCGGCGGCCATACGGTTGCGCGTAGCCCGCTTTCGCGAAGTAAAACGTCACTGTACGTTTTCCTTCTATTATATTCGTTCCTTATCATCAACCGCTCACTACCAGCCGATCGTGGTGATAAAGCAGGCAGAGCTTCGCTCGGATCACTGACGAAGCACGAAAAGGAATAGCGTTGGAATAGAATCGTTATGTGGTCCCGGCAGGCTCCTGTGCCTGTAGAAGTAGCGCCACATGTATTTCTTTATGTTAGCGTCCTTAGGGCGGTCACTGCAATGCGGGGGTTCATTAAGTCTCAAGATAAATGATAACCTGGCTAACGATTCGTTGCCTCAAACTAAAAATACCTAATGCGACAGCGCGTATACGAACTGTAGTTCACGATGGAAGGGGGTGGGGAGCAAAGTGTAAGCCCTCTGACCAATCCTCTATCTTCATCTGTCTGTCTGTCTGTCTCTCTCTTTCTCTCTCTCTCTCTGTGCGTGTGTGTGTGTGTGGAAAGAGGGAGAGGGGTGGCCAAAGTAAATCAACTGTAAAGCAAGTGAAGAGCGCATGAACTGGCAGGCGTCATTAATGGCGATTAGCCATGGCATTAAACATTTCCAGCAGTACCTGTAGATACCTGTGAAGGTGGAGAAACCCATGTAAGTAGGTTTTTGTCTTTCATCTACTTGTATAATAGCACTTTACAGTTCATGTGTTCTACATGTGCTTTGAGTTCGGTTTATCTTGGGCCACCCTGCATATCGTAGATCTTTTTTTTTTTGCTTCGAACAGTTGAAAAAAAAGAAGCTTACAAAAATTACTCTAATCACGTCCCTATAGATAAACTGTCTGTCCCAGCAGACATCATTTGCATTAAAACTAAAGCAATACATTCATTCATGAACAAAATAACATGATGAATATATGACGGTTTCCAGCAAGTAAGGACGCGAGCACAAGAAAGAAGAAACGGACAGGACAACGCTGGACTTACAACTGAAGTTTATTGTGAATACATTCCACAAATCTCCGCCACGCATGCGTATACACCCAAGAGCAATAACAAGGTTTGTAGTCAAATATCAACAACCTTGTTATTGTTCTTGGGTGTATACGCATGCGTGGCGGAGATTTGCGGAATGTATTCACAGTAAACTTCAGTTGTAAGTCCACCGTTGTCCTGTCCGTTTCTTCTTTCTTGTGCTCGCGTCCGCACTTGGTGGGAAACCGTTATATGTTCACCATTCACCAACTGGCCCAGCAAACTACTCTACTAATAACATGAATTAAATTTTTCATATAACTTTACTTAAGCGACACATTTTAAATCGGGAAGCGAATGAGCGCGGTCATCAAAGCTTGGTTACGGGTTTCTAGTAGATCGAAATTCCTGGCGTCAGATTATTGATTCATTTTACCTGCGTGGTTTCGAAAAACAGGTCTAGGGATGAAACCTCCCTGCGACGTAGTAGTAACTAAATATTGAAGAACCCGGAACCGCTGTCGTATATGCGACCGCGCAGCCTGTAACGATGGCGGCAGCTGCCATGCTGAGATGCCGGAGGGCAGTTCGCCCGCGTAATGGTGACTATAGACGAGCGGGCATGGTCCTTGCCTGGGCTACGCAAATAAAGTGACTGATGATTGCCAAGTACAGTAAAGTTTTATTGCAATCAAGAGCAACGACTGCATGGCACACCGCACCATCATATCTTGATTTCGCCAGCCAAGAGGGGAAGGGGAACAGTTATCATCTTTGCCTATGCCTCCGCCCCGTTGTCAGACTAAACACCGCACGCAACAGCCGCGTCACATCAGGGAAGAGCTTTGCGCCGATCCTCACTCTCTTGCATGCATAATCATGCGAACTACATTTAAAATTCGGAGTCTGGTATCTCGGAGCACAGACATGCTAGAATAATTCTTCCAACTGTTACTGTGTAGAAACACGACTGCCTCTGACTTTTCAGTACAAACATACCCACTCACTGCAGTCAAGAAAAAGTTAGTTATTCAGTTTTAGTTATTTCGGCTGCAGACAGCGATAATCGTGTGTGTATGAGTGTGCACGCGTGTGCCTGTGCGCGTGTGCGTAAGTGTGTTTAATAATAGACTGCGCGCTATAAATGAACAGATATCTCCACGAAATAAGACTTGTTCGAAACAGTGGAACACGGAACGATTACGACAATGCTTGTGCTGAGCGTCATAA